>NC_089595.1:112140212-112440212 GCF_019320115.1 Miscanthus floridulus
TCTGATGGTGTTTTTTAGGACTCAACCCAATGACTTTTATCTCGCACATACCGCCTCTTGAAGGGGGCAACTATAGGGTGTGGCGAGAGAAGTATAAACTAGCACTTGCATTGTCTAAAAATGACCTAGCGCTTACCTCTCCATGTCCGACTGAGTTAGTGGACCCGTTGAAAGAAGATAATGAGACTGATGCTGATTTCACTGCTCGGCAGCGAGATCATGCAGAAGTGCGGATGAAATATGATCTCGAACGCAAGAAATGGGATATTTCAAACTGCAAGTGCTTGAAGGTGGCTAAGTCCACTATTTCAGATGGGATAAGAGGGTCTATCCTAGATTGTGATACCGCCACAGAGTATCTTAAGAAAGTGGAGAGTCAGTTTACTGGCTCTTCAAAGGCTTATGCCAGTACTTTGATCAAGAAATTATTCAATGAGAAATACACTAGTGGCGGTATCAGAGAGCACATACTGAAGATGAGCAACATGGCTTCAAAGCTGAAGCCAATGGATTTGGGGCTCAAGGATGAGTTCCTTATTCATTTGTTTCTTGCTTCCTTGCCTAAGGAATATGAAACTTTTGTTGTAAATTATAACATGTAGCCCGATAAGTGAGATATAGAGAAGCTCATCGCAATGTGTGTTCAAGAAGAGGAGAGGCTTAAAAGCTCACAGGGTGACTCTACTAACCTTGTGAAGAACAACAAAAAGAAGAATTTCAATAAGAATGTCAAACCTCAAGGGAAAGCCCCTCAGAATGACCACCATCAGAAGAACAACAATGCTCAAGTTGAGAAGGATCAGTGTAAATGGTGCAAGAAGCATGGATATTACCAGAGGGACTATCTAGACTTCTTGAAGAGCCTTCTGAAGAGAGGGATTACATACGAGGAGGACCCTGCAAAGAGGAGAAAGAAGAATTAAAGTTGCAAATGGAGTTGAAGCTGAAGTTGAAGCCATTGGAGATCTCTCTCTAGAATTAGATGATGGTTTTAGATTACAACTTTCAGATATTCTTTATGTACCCTCTTTGCGTAGAAACTTGATAAGTGTCTCACGACTAGATGATGATGGATATGATTGTTATTTTGGTAATGGCAAATGTAGGATTGTGATTAATAATAAGTGTGTTGGTCTTGTCTTCCGACAAGACAAGCTTTATTTATTATCACTTTCTAAGAATGAGAATGATGTGAGCACTGAGAATGAGAATGCTTCCTCGTCTATGAATGCAACAAATAAGCGGAAGAGAGTGCATGATGTATCTTTGAAATTATGGCACTATCGTTTAGGCCATATTTCGAGGGAGAGAATAGAGTGATTGATTAAGAAATCAATTATTCCGCCTTTAGAATTTTTAGATTTAGAATAATGCATAGATTGCATAAAAAGAAAGTACGTTAAGAAAATAAAGAAAGATGTCAAACAAAGTGCGGGAATTTTAGAAATAGTTCACACAGACATCTGTGGTCATTTTCCTATGAAAAGTGTGGATGGTTATGATTCTTTTATAACATTCACAGATGATTATTCTCATTTTGCCTATATTTATCTAATTAAGGAAATATCGGAAGCATTGGATAAATTTAAGATATTTAAGGCTGAAGTAGAAAATTAGCACAACTTAAAGATTAAGGTAGTAAGATCCGACCGTGGAGGAGAGTACTCGGTCGACATACCCCATATGGTGAAGTTCCTGAACCTTTTGCAAGGTTCCTACAGGAAAATGGCATAGTAGTCTAGTATTCTACACCGGGCGAGCCTCAGCGGAATGAAGTAGCTGAAAGACATAACTGTACCTTAATGGATATGGTGAGAAGCATGATAAGTTACTCTTCTTTACCGATAAGTTTATGGATGGAGGCGTTGAAAACCGCCATTCATATTCTTAATCGAGTGCCAAGTAAGTCAGTGCCCAAAACACCGTATGAGTTGTGGGACACGAAAGGAACCCTCACTTAACTATTTACGTGTGTGGAGTTGTCCAGCTGAGGCAGAAGTTTTTAACCCAAACATAGGAAAGCTAGACTCCAAGATAATCAGTTGCCATTTCATTGGCTATCTAGAAAAGCAAAAGGTTATAGCTTCTATTGTCCTGACAGACAAACGAAGTTTGTAGAAACAAGACATGCTGTCTTCTTGGAGGATGATATGATCAGGGGGAGCATGGTAGCATGAGAAATTAGTTTTGAAGAGAAGCGAGAATACGTGCCCACTCCAATGGTTCAGGAGTCATTCTTTACGCTACCTGTTATTGTTGTACCAACAGTGCAAGACACTATAGTAACAGCACCTATTGTTAGTTCTCCTGTGGCAACAATGAATGAAC
Organism: Miscanthus floridulus; assembly: GCF_019320115.1. Lineage (NCBI taxonomy): Eukaryota > Viridiplantae > Streptophyta > Magnoliopsida > Poales > Poaceae > Miscanthus > Miscanthus floridulus. The sequence continues at coordinate 112,142,541 of NC_089595.1, forward strand.
ATGAGGAGTATGTCCTTTAGGATCCCCTAGAACCTGTTGTCACACATGAGGGAGAGCAACAATAGCCTCCAGTCTCATATAAGGATTCCTTTAGAATCACAATGGTGCTTGTAGCACATTATGATTTAGAATTACATCAGATGGATGTAAAGACGGCGTTCCTAAATGGGGATCTGGAGGAAAATGTTTACATGGCACAACTGAAAGGTTTTGTTGTAGAAGGAAAAGAACGTATGTGATGTCGCCAGAAGAAATCGATTTATGGATTAAAACAAGCTTCAAGACAGTGGTATTTGAAGTTTGATAGTACAATAAGAAAGTTTGGGTTTCAAGAAAACGTAGAGGACAATTACGTTTATGCAAAGTTCAAGAATGGGAAATACATTTTTCTAGTCTTGTATGTGGATGACATCTTGCTTGCTAGTAGTGATGTTAATCTACTACTAGAAACAAAGAGGTTCTTGTCCTCGAAGTTTGATATGAAGGATCTCAGTGAAGCTTCGTTCGTCCTAGGAATTGAGATTCACCGAGATAGAGAAAAGGGGGTTTTAGGATTATCACAAAAGGCATACTTAGAAAAAGTTCTAAAGAAATACAGTATGCAAAATTATAAGTCTTCACCTACTCCCATAGTCAAGGGCGACAGATATGGAGAATTTCAATGTCCCAGGAACCAATATGAGATCGATCAAATGAAAGTGGTTCCATATAGTTTAGCTGTCGGAAGTTTACAGTATGCTCAAGTGTGTACTTGCCCTGACTTAGCATTTGTTACCGGGTTACTTGGTAGATGTCAGAGTAATCTAGGAATAGAACACTGAAAATTAGTAAAGAAAGTTTTATGTTACCTCCAAGGTACGAAGGGTCTCATGCTAACGTACAGAAGATCTGATTCCCTACACATAGAGGGGTATATAGATTCTGATTATGCGGGAGATGACAGAAAATCCACGTCAGGATACATATTCACTCTCGTAGGAGGAGCTATATCGTGGAAAAGCTCAAAGCAAACCGTCACTACATCGTCCACAATGTATGCCGAGTTTGTAGCATGTTATGAGGCCACAAGACAGGTGAATTGGCTGAAGAAATTCATACTCGGGTTGAAAGTGGTAGACGACATACATAAGCCACTTAAGTTATACTGCGATAATAATCCAGCAGTATGTTATGCTCACAACAATAAGTCAAGTGGTGCTGCCAAACACATTGACATAAAGTATTATGTTGTGAAAAATAAAGTCCGGGATCATATAATTAGTCTCGAGCATATAAAAATAGAAAAAATGCTCGCGGATCCGCTTACAAAAGGCTTACCCCCTAGTGTGTTTAGAGAACACTTAGCCGGCATGGGTTTAAGGGAAAGCCTATGATTCCTGAATAATAAGGGCCTAGTTGAGAATCTGTTTCAAAACAGAGAGGTGCATTGTAGCTGTTTAATCTAATGGCAATTGACCGCGACGATGAGGCACGCTTTATGCACTGATCCGTGATGAAATGGGAACAAGATAAAGTAAGTTAAGTTTAAGTCATAAGGTGAGATCAAGTAGCAGAATGTTAGATTGATCTCTTTCAATTGGCCCGGCCCTTGAATCCGCGCCCTGATTGGGAGCGTCCAACCGCTCCATGGTTGGTGGACCCCTGTCGCACAACACCATAAAAAGGGAGGTGGGGGCCGGGACATAAGGCACGAGGTTCACCTGAGCCGCCAGACGCCCCACCTACATCCTAACCATAGCTGATCTAGAGAGGGGGCGTTGCCAGCGACGAGAAGCTCCGCCACCGGCCACCACCGCCTCTGCACCGCCGCCACCGCGACAACGCCTTCACCGCGCCACCGTCAAGCAACCCCATGGCCAGCTCGTCTTCTACGAAGACGGCTGATGGTTTGCACCTTCGTAACCCCTCTCTCTCTCTCTCACTCTATCTATTAATCCCGTACTAGTACATATTCTATGACTCGCTATTTATCCTAAATATACGTACACATGCTAAATCTATGGCTAGTTAATCCTGTAACCTTCTATCATGTATTTGTCTGTGTATTTATTTCTACTCATCTTTTTTTCTCTATCTCCTTTCTACTTTAGTTCTTTATCTTTGATGTAAAGATTTCAGCTGCTTCCTACTGAATGAAAAGGCTGAGCCCTGCCCATCTTGCTAAAAAAGGCTCAAATTGGTGTGCGATCACATTGATGAAGAGCGATTCTAGACAAAATTCTGCACCAGTTAGATGTTGAAGAGATCCTGATAATTAAGCTCTCAAATATAAGTGAAGAAATTGTCTCATGGCGCTATGAGCTTTCGGGCGCCTTTTCTGTTCAAAGTGCTTACAAACTTGCACTAAATTGAGCACCATCGAGAGAATGAGACCTATATGCTTGACGCAGTAGGAAAAAAACGAAGCTAAGTTGCATCACTTACATGTGGCAGCATCTATGGAAACAAATATTCCACCAAAAGTCTCACCTTTGCATGTCGCCTTGCAAGAAATGGTCACGCCACTCATGGGGAGGAGGGCAGCAATATAAATTTTCTCAAAATTTGGTCAAAATTATTTTTTTTAGTGAATTATTTCACCATGCGGTGGTTGCTTGCTCTCATTCTCGGCTCTTTTGGAAGCAATGCGCACGGATTGGTCTGTGCTAGATGATTCTCACCTCCATTTTTTAGGTCCAGACTGGCTTCTATTTGCCAGATTGCTAGGTACATGTATACCCGAGGATGAGCATTCTGCAAGAATCTTACGACGTATTTGGTTAGCATCATGACACTGTCCGGAATTATCCAATCCTCTATCCGAGCCTACGTACGTCGTTTGGTTTGCAGTACGGATCCAACTGGTCTGTCACCGGCCAATTCCACAAAAGAGCAAAAACCTTCCTCGGGAAACCGCTGGACCGCCTCGTGCTGCATCAACCACGTCGTTAATATTAGGAAATGTTTGTCTGTTCAAGGTTAATGGACATGTTCAGCTGATACGTTTTCGGATGATTTTAGATGATTTCGAACGATTCAATAATGTTCTGTGAGAGAGAATAAGCTGAAACAAGGGAAAAATGGTACAGCCAAACGGGCTGAAAATTGGCATCACATGAATTGGCACAACACGCTAATGCAATTAAATGCGCATTAATTTCATCTCGGATGCTACTTATAATCCAGCATGTTGTGCTTAATTGCTTATGGATTGTAATGTTGCCTAATTATGCTCTTCATAAACCATCTTTTTACTTGCAAGAAACATAAAAGGTTGCCCTTTATTTCACAAATTAATAGCTCACTCTTTAACCTCATCCCTCATTTAGCATTAGCATTTGGGATATGTATGTATACAGCTTGAACTACACCTAGTAGCTAGCAAGTTACTCCTAATTACCCATTTTTATTATATTGGATCCTCACAATCGACAACTCATGCGATCTAATTTCTCATAATCTCATCTCTCTCAGCTCCCCTTGCAGCGTTAGCTATAAAAGATGACACACATTTGATCAACTGCAGCCGCTAGTAGTATTCATTGGTAAGGCTAGCTAACCGGCCGGCGAGTCGATCGGCGACGTGCACGCAGCAACTAGCAATGGCGCCTCCACGCCGGCCGAGCATGGGGCGGCAGAAGATCGAGATCCGGCGCATAGAGAGCGACGAGGCGCGGCAGGTGTGCTTCTCCAAGCGCCGCGCGGGGCTGTTCAAGAAGGCCAGCGAGCTCTCCATCCTCTGCGGCGCCGACGTGGCCGCCGTCGTCTTCTCACCCGCCGGCAAGGCCTTCTCCTTCGGCCACCCTTCCGTGGAGTCCGTCGTCGAGCGCTTCCTCGCCTCCTCCTCCCCCTCGCCTGCAGGTGCCGGTGCCGGTGCTGGCCACTCCTCCGCCGGCGGCGGCGAGGACCGCGCGGTCTCGGAGCTGAACCGCCAGCACGGCGAGCTGCGCGCGCAGCTGGACGCGGAGAAGACGAGGCAGGAGCGCGCGGACGAGGCGATCCGGAAGGAGCGCGAGGCGAGGAGCCCCGCCATGGCGTGGATCGACGCTGACCTGGGCGCGATGGGCCACGACGACCTGGTCGCGTTCTGGGCCGCGCTGGCGGGCGTACAGGCCGCCGTGGCGGCGAGCGCCGATCAGCTGCTGCGTGACGCGCTGCTCGTCGGGCGCAGGGGCCGGCAGCAGCCCGCCCAGCTCGCCGGTGGTGGTGTGGCCTTTGATGTCGGTGCGTTTGGCATTGGCGTGCAAGTGCAGCCGCCTCCAGGATTCGCCGGTATCGACCTGCAGGGGTTCGGGGGACAGGCTGCTGCCATCCTCGGCGCCGCCGGTCCCTCATGAGGTGATCGAATGCATGTGTGCACAGTTCACACAAGTTGCTGCATGGACGCGTCGTGCCTATGTTGGGTTTGGAGATAACATCGCAAATTTGCAACACTGTTTTAATTAATTTGTTGTATGCTTCTCTCCTATTATATATATGATTATGATGCTATTGCTCGTGATGCATTGTTCTTTCTCAGCTTGCTTTGGATCGAGCACCATTCTCGCTCATTAACACTTAGGTTATCCGACAATAATATAAATGTCCGAGGACGGGATGCCATCTCCATAGTAGTCTGAAAAAAAAGAACCGTAATAATCTACCTCATAATTTTGGATCACAATTAGATGCAATGGATCCAAACTGAACCTAAAATGTTTAAAAACCATATCCACACTATTTAAGTAAATTTGATGTCGCAAGCATTATTCTGTTGAGAGATCTCCTTTCAAGAAACTGCACTTTTGAAACAAAGAAAATACTTTTTTTGTTTTGAATAATGGAAGTTTTTATTAAAAACTTAACAAAATTACATCGAGATGATATAAATTTTTGGAAAGCGCTTCCAACCTCTTCCTAAACAGACACGCGATGAAACAAGGAGAATAACGACGCATTCTAGGCACACAACCAAACAAAGAGAAAACTAACATATTCTAGTGCTTATCAATCCATAAACTAGATCGGCACCCATATAGACATGTAGTGTAAGAAAGTATGACATTTTTACATATATTTGCCTAATTAACCATGTTGTTACTGTTCATCTCGCCGTTCTATATCAAGAAAACATTCACTTAGTACGAGGATGCCATTTTCATACGGCATTCACCATACCTGAATGTTGGATTTAAGTTGGTTTAGCCCATTTATTTTCAATTAATCAATAAATTCTAAGGCCCGTGTGTTTAAATCCAAGTGGCAATTTAAGAAGAGAATTAATCAATATATATAAAAGAGGGTAGCATTTGTTACATCCTCTGTGAACATGGAAAGATCAAAGATGCATGTGCCATACCACACGTGCACCTGCTCATCGCCACACCATGGCCAAGCCGTTTCTGAGGAGGGATGGCACATTCAGGGGGAAGTTTAGTCCCTGTCCACATTGAAAGTTGGTACGCTAATTAGAAGAACAAAACATAAGCTAATTATACAACTAATTGCATAGATGAAGACTAATTTGCGAGACAAATCTATTAAGCCTATTAATCCATCATTAGCACATGTTTACTGTAGCACCACATTGTCAAATCATGAACTAATTAGGCTTAATAGATTCGTCTTGCAAATTAGTCTCCATATTTTTTTTTGCGACGAAAGAATAATTATATTATATAATAGCTGTGTATATCAACACGTTACAAGCACTCTGGATTAGACAAATATTCAGAAACTGATTTTCATCTAAATTGTACCCACGCTGTGAATAGCTCTAGATCTCAAAACTAAAAACATGTACAACGCTTTGCAATATGGATGACAGCATAGGCAAACACTTAGGCAAAAGGCTTGAGAACAGATGCCCAACAAACAACGGTCAACATTCATGTAGGCGGAGTTGAAAATTTTATTCTTTCTGGTGTCTTCCTTCTTCTTTGTGCCATCGAAGGATGAGGAAGACCTATCTAAAACTTATTCTCCCTAGTCCTTCATCGTGGCCAAATCTAACCACAATAAAACGGAGAAGAGACCGAAGAAAATTATTCCACAGCGGCGACACCATTTTCGTCTTGTTGTCGCCGTCCGAAAATAAAAGTCTCCATGTCATACTGGTGAGGATGCTGACGCCGTAGTTGTCACCTCCATCTTCAACAAAGCCGTCATGGAGAAAACGATTTCACCTTACCCTCTCACCGTCGCTGGAGAGGAGAAGGAGATAAATCTCCAAAACCAAAAAACTTCATGGAGAGACCTTAACCCCAAGGACTCGATCTGCCGAAAAAATTATTAAAAATGATGGATCCCCACTCCCTCCGACCTACGGTGATATGCCGAAAGGGGGAGGGAGGGGACCAGTGGGGGGGTGCTCCGAGTTGCGAGATGCGTGACCTAACAACCCAAATAGTTTCGTTCCGGCAGATCTCTGTGGCGCATTAAGGTTAGGAAACGATGGAGATAGATAAATTAGTCTCCATCTACGGAATTAGTTTTGTAATTAGTCTATGTTTAAGACTCTAAATTAGTGTCAAACATCTGATGTGAGAGAGACTTAAAAATTAGTCCCTGAAACCAAACACCCCTCAATCACAACATCAAATGACCCGATTTGATGATGTTCATTACATGTAAACATGCATAGATGAGGATAATATGCTAGCGGGGATTAAAAACTCTCGATCACAAACTAAATTCTAAGGATACTCTAGGATAAACATGCGTAGATATGTGAGTTTAATTCCCGTGTTACCCTTGAATATCTTCACCACTTATCTCGACACCAAATGCAAAATAAAAGAGGGTGAAGCTTACTCGTACAAAAGTACACCTTCGCAAACAGTTCTTGTCATTTCAGATAAGGATCGTCCATAGATAGCAATATTAACAGAGCTAAGTTCCTTTATCTGTTATCCATGATAAGCGGCAAGTGGTTATAGTCGTGTCTGTCCTCTGCATCCGTTTGTGATGTCTTATAGGACCTTCAGTGCTAGCCTCATTTGTTATCTTACTCTATTATAGAGTCTAAAAAATTAAAGAGGTGTAGCCTTCATCTTTTTATGTTGTTACCTTAATTAGTCCCTCGTGCTTAACCTTAGTGTTAGAAAGGATCGTTTAGGAGTGTAGTTTCGTGTCGTTGTCCTCTCGACTTGTTATACCATTTTTTATTCCTTGTTTGGATCACATGCGGGCGAAGGCATCTTCAACACCAGATAAGCATAGTGCGGTACAGCCATGAACTTGGCCAGAGCTGGCCGACCAAGTATGGCGTGGTAGGCGGTGTTGAAGTCGACGACGTAGAAGTTGATGTGCTCGACGCGGTAGTTGCTTGCCGTGCCGAACTGTACTGGTAGGATGATCTATCCAAGCGGTTTGGATGCCCTGCCAGGTACCACACCCCAGAAGGAGGAGTCTAAGGGTGTGAGATCTGCTATCCCAAGGCCCAACTCCTTTAGGGCTCCAGCGAAGAGGAGATTCAGAGCGCTTCCACCGTCGACAAGCACTTTTCTGAAAAAGCACTTTCCGGATGGTTGCGTTGAGGACGAGGGGGAAACGCCCTGTGTAGGGGATGTCCACCCACTGGTCGGCCCTGCTGAAGGTGATTGGGACCTCAGACCATGGGCGATAGCTGGGGTTGGCGGTGACGGCTTCCGTAGTGACGGTGAGCACCCGCCGGGCGGCGAGCTTCCGTTCTCTTCTGCTCTCGGTGGAGGCGAGACCCCGAAGATGGTGGCAACCACCTTGTCGTGGTCCTAGAAGGCATTGTTATTGCCCCCAGGTGGTCGGCGGCCTCCGGCTCCGTCGTTGGTGTCATCGTCCAACTTTTTGTCCTAGAACTCCTTAGCCAAGCCAAGGTAGTCCTTCATCTTATGTCTGACGTTCTTGTGGAGAGGGCACAGGCCACCGAGGATCTTTTTGTATTGCTCGTCGTAGTTGCGCTTGGCGCGAGGTTCATTAACGACGGTGACGATGTGGTCTGGCCGACGGTGGCGATTTTGACCAGACTTGGGTCCTTCTGGCCGATCACGGCCGCTGTCACGATGGTAACTGCGGTCGTCGTAGCGGCGGTCGTTGTGGCGTCGATCGTCGGGGCGGTTGTCGTAGCGGCGTGTTGGGCGATGAGTGCCCGCATCCTCGTTGAAGCGCACCTTGGCTTTCTCGGTGTCGGCGTACTGGTTGGCGGTCGTGATCATCTCGCCAATCCCTATGGGTGGCTTGTGGTTGAACTTGGAGCGAAGCTCATGGTGATGGAGTCCTCTGATGAAGGCGGTGATGACCTCCACTTCCGTGATGTTGGGAATAGAATTCCTCATCTCAGAAAAGCGTCTGATGTAGCTACGGAGGAGCTCGGATGGCTTCTGATTGATGCGGTTGAGATCATGCTTGGTGCCCGACCGAGTACACGTAGCCATATAATTATCGGTGAAGACCTTTTTCAGCTCTTCCTAGGATCCGATGGAGTCCAGGGCAAGGCTCATGAACCAGTTCATGGCGGTTGGCATGAGCATGACGGGAAGATAGTTCGCCATGACACTTGTGTCTCCTCCGGTGGCGCGAACAGCAGTGGCGTAAGCCTATAGCCACTGTGTTGGGTTCATCCTTCCTTCGTAGGGCTCGACCCCTATGATTTTAAAACCACGGGGCCACTGAAGTGTTCGGAGCACCCTCGTGAATGCTGGGGGCCCTTCGGGGTTGGCGGCACCGTCATCTGTAGTGCTGCCAGCATTGAGCGGCTCAAGAGCTGAGTCCGGGTTACCGTACTCTTGCTCGTACTCCTAGCAGCGGCGTACTTCTTCTTCATGGCGACCGAAGTGGCGTTCATCGATACGTTGTCGTGCATCTCAGAGATTGTTGAGGTGCACTCGAACGTCCTGGTCGACCTCCTGGTCGTGTTGGCGGTGATGTTCGATGTGGTTGCCCCTAGCTCCACCTTGGAGGGGTTGCCTATCGTCGCGGTGTTGGTCGGTGAAGCGACTTTGGTGGTGATCGGTTCTTGTCGCGGCTAATCGGCGAATCAAGGTTGTGGAGTATGAAGTCTCTGTTCCTGGCGAATCTCATTGACCTGACAGTGTGCCGCTTTAAGCATGATGGCAACCTTGGCGACCTCGGGTGTCTGCGGGAGCCAGGCGAGCTCATTGGCGGCCACTGCGAGATTGGCGCTTCATGTCTTGTAGACGACGTGGCCGTCAACGCGGACAAACTCGTCGTCGAGGTTGCGTTGGAGTGGCCTTCCTTGCGAGTCAAGTTGTTGCTTGGCCATCGCAAGAGCAATCTCGTTTACTCGGCGCTGCGCACGGTTGACGGTCCGATTCTCGTGGGTGGCACGTTCCTCCTCGGTTTCGCTGTTCCGAGGGGAGCTGTCAACACTGAAGTTGAAGATTGCGCCGCCGCGGAAAGGAGGGAGAGGAAGTCGCTCGGTGGTGGTTTCGGCGATGGTCTCCGTAGAGCTCTGGGACTCAGAGCCCGGATTCTCCTCCAAGATGGTTTGGAGGGATGCTCCGGGGCGTCGGGCGACGTGCAGCATGTTGACGGCCGGCGGAGGCTGGTCAGCGATCTGGTCAGCGAGAGGACGGACATCTCCAACCTGGTTGGCGAATTTGCCCCTTAGGGCATCTTGGTAAACAGCGGCGACGTTGGTGAACCCAAAGGGTAGGGCCGTAACCCCTGGAGTTTCCCGAGCAGCCTCCAATAGATCTGGATCGGAGGGTGGTCGGCGCTGAACTAGAGTGTCTAGAGCCGATTCGGCGATGGAGAGGCAATCGACGAGCTTCAGGCCGACCCGATCGATAGATGCGATCAGATCGTCATTGTTGATCTACCTCCTCTGGTAGCGAGGAAGCGAGCGGCGAGTCGTCGATGAAGGGGACCTCGGAGGCGGTTCCGAGATCGGATCTGCAGTCGCAGGTGTTGGGGTGATCGGTGCAGCGTTGATCTGCACCGGCTCGACGAGCTCTCCGACTCCGTCAGCGTTGATGACCCATGAGATGGATCCGACCGTAAAGATCTGGCCAGGCTGCGGGAGGGACGAAGAGCCTGCGGAAAAAAAAAGCCATCTTGTTCGACAAGGAAACAGCACGCAGACCCCTACCTGGTGCGCCAACTGTCGACAGAATATCGTCGGCAGTCCTCCAAGGGGTATCCCACGAAGGTAGATTGATCGACAGAGAAGCGTGTGATCAAGAACAAGAAGGCAACAGAGACACGAGTTAGACAGTTCAGGCCGTCAGTATGACGTAATACCCTACTCCTGTGGTATGTTGCTTTATATTAGCTATCGTATGATATTGCGTGAGTTTAGAGGAGGTCCCTACCCGCCTTATATAGTCCGGGGTTAGGGTTACAAGTCGGTTAGATCTAAGAGATAACCGAAAAGTAATAACAGATTGAAGAAATCTTGGGATCATACGTATCCTCATAGATCTCGTAGTATCTTCAGGATATCTTCCCGGTGTCTTGCGGGAGGCACCGAGCAGAGTCGTGCCCCGCAAAGCTTCATCTTGTGGATTGGGCCGCCCCTTGGGGCGCAGCTCATATAATCTGTCGTGGGCATCCGGGGTCGTACCCCCACAATTCTCGTTATCTACCTTACTCCAACTTTAGAATAGCTAGTATCAATTAGTGATCTATTCCAACTTAAAGATAATTCTTCCTATCATATTTAGAACACGACAAACGCTGACTAACAGAAGTATTGGTCCTAGCAAAAAGTAGTCATCCACGTAGTTCTTGATGGATTAAGCCTCTAATTCCCACGTCCCAGCCACACGTACATATTTACATCGAAGAGCAAGGATAATGATATAGTTCGTAGGTTGGCTGTAAGGATTTTTACAGTTTTTTCTCAACCTACTTATATAATAGTTATTTTTTCACTGTCACAAAGTTTCTCGGTTCTAATATCTAAGTCGGCTATAAACTTATAACCCGTTTTTCTTCTCTCTTCTTTTATCTTCTCTGTGTCGGTATTTAGTTAGCTTACGGCCTAGTACTGTACTTGCTCTCAGGCCAGTCCACCGTTACTTCACCCTCAACCCGATACTTAACCCTTGCAAGGTCATGGGCAGCTCTACGAGACCATATGACAAATTGTAAAGTCACCTTCTATTTGTCTCACTCATTCATCTGACATATGAGCCTACATAGATATGCGGGGCTAACTTACGCCCGTTTAATTTCTATCCTGAAATTTACTTCTTATATCATCGAATATTTAGACACATGCATAGAGTATTAAATATAGACTAAAAAATAATTAATAGTACAATTTGCAACTAATTTATGAGACGAATCTTTTAAGCCTAATTAGTCCATGATTTAACAATGTGGTGCTACAATAACACGTGTGTTGATGATGGATTAATTAGGCTTAATAAATTCGTCTCGCGGATTACTAACGGATTCTGTAATTTGTTTTTTATCAGTATCCGAACATCCAATGCGACATCTCCATGTGACATCCGATGTGACGTACCAAAACTTTACACTCTAGATTTAAATAAGGCCTTACATGCTGGTGTGTTGGGCATGGCTCCAACACCCTGAGGTGGCTAGCCTCATCTTCTATGGTCACGTTCGCTTGTCTTATGAGCCGTACTATTTCAGCAAACAAACATTATTTTTCTCTTATAACAAATCAACGAATATTATTTTTATCCAGTGTCCTGTTCGTTTGGCTGATAAGCCATGACTGAAAATATTGTTGGTTGATTTATTATAAAAAATTATTCATTAACTTAAAAAAATATGATTTATAAACTAAATGAACAGAACGTATGACTTTTCAGCAAAGCGAAAGAGCCCTGTGTCCCTACAGGAGATCCATGCCACGTTGTTGGTGGCTTCGGAGAAGGTCACAGCTACGTGCAGAAGCTACCAATGCTCCGCCTGACAAAAGTTGCAGGGATCAATTCAAGTATCCGCGCGTTTAGTTGCCCCAGAGTTGGTGTCGTCTGAATTATGTAGGCACTGTAGCGTAGTGTAGCATTTCGTTTGTATTAGGTAATAATTGTCCAATCGTTGACTAATTAGGCTCAAAACGTTCGTCTCGCAAAGTACAACCAAATTGTGCAATTAGTTTTTGATTTCGTCAACATTTAGTACTCCATACATGTACCATAAATTTAATGTGACGGTGAATCTTCTTTTTATATAGTGTCAAAGTTTGAATTATGGATGAACTAAACATGGCTATGTTTTGTGGCGGAGTAGCATAGACCCTTCGCAGAGGTTGAGAGAACGTATCTGACAAAAAAGTTGGAAGATGTTCACATTTTAAATGTCGGCTAGCTTGGGTTGTAAAATTGGGGTGGCGAAATTTTTTGAAAATAATACTGTAGCATTTTTGTTGTTATTTGGTAATTAGTGTCCAATCATAATCTAATTAGGCTTAAAAGATTCGTATCGTGAATTTCGTCTAAACTGTGTAATTAATTTTATTTTTTATTTATATTTAATGCTTCATGCATGCGTCAAAAGATTCGATATGATGAGGAATCTGAAAAATTTTGCAAAATTTTAGGAACTAAACAGCCACTTGGTAACCTCATGTATTCACTGCCTATGTGTCCTGAACCTTTTAGCTAGAGCACACGATACCAAGTGTCAGCGTTGCGGCTGGCCTAAGAACTTCAGGCACTACAGGTGCAAAAAGGTAGGATGAAAGCGGTACGAGACCGATATCGAGTATTTTTGTTTTTTATCAAAATATAAAAGTTGTCATTTTAAAATTTTAGCACAGCCATTTTTTTCATTAGACGTTTTGATAATAAAAACAGAAAAATCCCGTAGTTGCAACCTTCATCTCTACAGAAGGCGTAAAATAGGTACCACGGCTCATTTCAAAAACAAAACGAAAAGGTCAACAAGAGGAGAAGGTACAGTCGTACAGATGTAGTGGGCGTCAAGCTCAGCGACGGTCGCCATCTGGGCAGTCGCTGCCTTATGGGCTGGGCCGCCGGCCTCTTCTGATCACCGTCAAGAACTACAGTCTACAGGCACTGCTTGGGCATGCCAAAAGAATTGTGACATGTCACATGTGTAAAGCTACTCGGTACTTCGCAACAAAATCAAGAACTACAGGCACTGCAGTCTGCAGGAACGTGTCAGAAAAGTGTCACAACTAATTCCAATGTTTAGCACAATGAAAGCCGGTAACGGGTCTTTCGGGGAAAAAATTCCAATCTTTAGCACGAAATCGGGCACAGATGAAGAGACAACAATCATTCTGTATGGACGACCTTTTATTTGAAATGTATCAGATAATCAGGTACATGAGTTCCATAATCACGGAATCTAGGGCAGTCTCTCATTGGTAATGATCGGGCATATATTCGCCTAGTTCAGGCCTTCAGGGTGGTGGCACAAGGAAAGAAAATGGCAACATAAGAAAAATGACTCGAATCGTCGTGCAAGGAAGCATCACACTTCAGCAAGGATTTCATAGGTTTGAGTTGGCCGCCAGCCTTGATCTGAGCTCATCAGCAACAGCGTCGATGAACTCCTCGGTGTTCAGGTAATGGCTCCTCGTTACACTGCAACAGACATCAGTCAGTAGAAAATCAAGAAGTGTATGCATGCTGAAGATGCACTTGAATGGAGCAGCAATACGGATATTGCAGTCACATACTTTGCAGATCCGTGAACAAGAAGGGCAAGGCCCTTGGTCATCTTCCCAGACTCGACAGCTCCAATGCAGGCAGCCTCGAGCTTCTGAGTGAAGTCAAGTAGTCTAGCATTGTCATCAAGCTTTGCCCTAAACCACACAAGAAAGGGGAAGGGTTGGCTACTGAGATAATTGGAAGTTGCAAAATTTGTAGGCCCAGATAACGAATGAATCTGAACTGATGAATCTTACAGAAGTACTAGAACCGTACTCAATGGTCATACAAACCTGTGTGCAAGTCCTCTTGTCCACGCAAAGATTGAGGCAATACTGTTTGTACTGGTTTCACCTCCTTTCTGATGAACACGGTAATGACGGGTAACAGTACCATGGGCTGCTTCAGCTTCGATCGTCTTCCCATCAGGGCACACCTGGGACAAGGTTACATGAACCAGATTAGCATCATTCTGTTTTACAATGGTTACAGTGCTCTTCTGAAACCTCTAATCTAAAACTCGCAAAGTCTAGAAGCATCCAAGTAAAATACACTCATTTTCTTCTTGTTTGACCAAACCAGTAATAATGTGGCTGTTGACTGATGAGACATTTATCAATTATCATGACAAGTACTGAAAGCAAATTTAGCGACCTACCAGTACCGATGTCATCAAACCCAATGAGCCAAAACCTGCAGTTAAGGAAAGAATCATATCATTAATACATCACTTGTTAACTAAGGTCTAAGAGCAAGCAAATGCTAGCGTTACTCAAAACTTGAGTCCAGATTCTAAAAACTGGCAGCAGGCAAATTGTAACCTTGAGCTAAGAAATCGCTCTGCACATCTCCATCATAATTCTTGCAAGCCCAGACATACCCTCCTTCACTCTTAAGCGCGTATGCTACCATGTCATCAATGAGGCGGTGCTCATACCTAAAAGCATCAAAAGACCAGATGAGAAGGAAAGGCCTTGGGGCTCAGACCTTGTCAAACAAAGATGGAAGTTGTAATTATACCATATGCCGGCAGCTTCAAATTTGGTTTTCCAACCAGCTTCATAGACCTCCTGGAAAATGTCCTTGAACCTGCAAACAAATCAAGTACACAGATAAACATGCTGCGCAAGGGGAAAGGCACCATCAGTAAGACCTGAAAAATAATGAGAAACAGTTTAGCAAGACCCTTACCTGCCATCATATTTCTTCAAAATAGTGTTTTTGGTGCTAAGATACAATGGCCATTTCTTTTCATAAGCAGTGGCCATAGAAGCCTCAGCAAAGGCATGGATGGACTGCATAATTACACAAATACTGAGATGATAAATCACAAGAGGGGCACATTATATATGTCAAGTAATGGAATAGTAGCAAGAACCAACTGTACCTCATCAGTGTTGTACATGGATAAGGCAACTCCTCCGGCACCAGTGAAGTTGAACACCTCCAGCTCAACTTGCTCTTCTTTTCCCTCTATCAGTAACAAAACAAAGGACAAAGGGGAAGAGGTCAATTCTTCACAGGATTCGCTCAACGGATGAACAGAATTTTAGAAAATGCATCATATGAATTGCAACTAGGAAGTTTAATAGGATAAGCATTCCATTGGTTATTAAATGCTGAGTGATTGATACATACCAAAAACTAATTTGAGCTTGCCGGGGCCCTTGATAACTGCATCAGTTGCCCGGTACTGATCACCGAATGCATGCCTCCCAATGCAAATGGGCTTTGTCCACTCTGAATTCACCAACAGTTTAGTTTAGAATACAAGATCACATAAATGAGTAGCTATGATTATGATTGTGGTCTTCCTTCGATACCTGGAACAAGCCGTGGGATGTTTTTGCAGATGATTGGTTCTCTGAACACAGTGCCTACATGCAGTGAGCACAGGAATAGAACTGTCAGTCTCGAGGACTGGATAATGTTACACTTGCAGGCTGCAGCAGCATCTTACCATTCAGAATGTTCCTAATTGTGCCATTCGGGCTCTTCCACATAGCCTTCAAGCCAAACTCCTTTACCCTTGCTTCGTCTGCCAGCCATGGAATTTGACGCAATGTCAGTAAATCTAGAATATCATAAAACCTTGTCAGCAGAACAAAATAACCCAAATGTACCTTAATGGTGGCACACTTGATAGCCACATTGTACCTACACAATAATGGATGAGCATAAGCTAGGTGCGCGAAGCAGCAAAAATATCCATAGCCCGCAACGCCAAACTACTGAATCAACAGATAAATGATTTATGAAATGAGGTTAAAAGGTTGAATCGACTATGTATATTCAAGCCAAACTCACTTTCTTAAGGATGTCTTTTGCAGTAATTAAATGACTTATGAAAAAAGGTTAAAAGGCTGAATCAACTATGTATATTCCACCACAAACAGCAAGCTTGTTAGACAAAGCAACTAAACACAAACTTGAGCATCTGGATTGGATATAAATAATATTGAGCCACAACAGTCTTTTCTTTGATTTGCTTTCCATTTCCACTTTCTTAAGGAAGTGACAGTAGCGTGCAATTCTTACTTGAGTGTGGCCTCTGCAGCCTCGACTGTGGCTTTGTCATCGGTAGCATCACGGTATGGAAGGCCGAGGTCAAAGTATTTGATGTCCAGGTCCACGAAAGCGAAGATAAGCTGCAGGAAATTAACATCCCAGCAACCAGTGTTAGGGGGGAAAAAAGATGTTATCTCAAAGAACAACAGCACGGGAAGCAACATCGAAGACAGAGTCAGACATGTTCCGATTACCTTGTCCTTGATAGATTTCCAGAACACCCTGGTCATCTCATCACCTGAAAGCGAAATTCAGCAACAAAGGTAAGCAGCAGGCCAGCTTGATTAATCGCGGTTTTAGTAGTATCATTATAGTCAAATCAAAAATTCAAAATAGGTGTGCCTGGCCGTCTGCCACAGTGTCGTCACTCGTCAAGAACAGTGGGGGCTGAGGATCAGGCACTGTGGGTGGGCGGGGCCGTGGGGGTGCTAAATCAAAAACTTGCAGTACCATGCACCATGCAGGGAGGGACCAAGCAGTAGCTAGTGTATTAATACCAGTTTTTTTTTAGTTTTTGTAGTGGGAATGCTAATAATTTCTCTCACAGACACATGATCGTTCCTTTGTCTTTGGAGAAATATGAGCAGCTCATTTCTTGTTTCGAAGTTCCAACCATCAAAATAGGTGTGCTAGTGTCAATAACGGTGTGCGGCTGAGGATCAGCTCAGACAGACAGGCCCGTTCGCTGGGAGGAATTTAGAGGAATTTGAAGAAATCTGGAAGAATTTGGAGGAATCTGGAGGAATCTGTGAGAGAAAAAGACTGTTCTGGATGAAAAAAGAAGCAGATCAAGCCGGATTTAAGGGCACGCGAACGGAGCCTGGGAGATAGATCCAAAACTTGCAGCAGCACGCACCATGAAGCCATAGGGACCAAGCTGCGGTGAAACGCCCTGCTTTTTAGCCATGGAAGTATTTTTCTCTCGCGACATTTCAGCATAAACATCAGCATAAGTCAAATTTCAACGTAAGCGAATAGGGTGATTATGTTAATATTACTAACATCTTTTTTATTCATTTGGTGGGTGTCGGTGCAGAAAGTGACCAACTACTAAATATTTATAGTTTTGCTGTACGTTGTGATCGGAGGTGGCCTAGCACTCAATGACACAGGATTTATACTGGTTCAGGCAACGTGCCCTACGTCCAGTCGGGGACGGTCGGCGACTTTATTCCTGAGTCCAGGTGCTCGAAGTCTGTAGTGGAGTTACAAACGAGGAGAAAGGAGGGGGTATACAAGAGGTTCGGAAGGCTTCGACCGGAAGAGTTACGGTCGGAACTCGGAGGTGCTGCGGTTGTAAGGGGTTGGTGTCGATCTAGTGAGTCTGAGCTTAAAGAAGTTGATCTTCCCTGGTTGGAGGGAGCGCATCCCCTTTTATAGATGAAGGGGGTGGCTCTTTACAGGTGAGAGGGAGAGAGTACAGATATTTCTAAGCCTTGCTGCCTACGATGATGAAAACTGGATAATTGTTGAAGCCTCCCAATACTGTCGATGTCGTTGTAGGATGTCAGATGTGCACGGGGGGTCGAGATATCTTCTTCAGGAAGGATGGACGCCGGTACTTGCAAATACTTCTGGATGCCTGGTGGCATGTGAGGAGCCGCGCTATGTTCACTCGGTATGGCAGATCCTGGAGCCCATACTGCGATCGATGTCCAGAGACACGTGGGGGGCTTACCGTATGGGAGTTTCTAGCGGTCCCTACAATACTTTGTGTCAGGGTGGCTGCAGAGCACTGTTTCGCGCAGGGTATGGTCCCTGGTACCGTGGTTTTGACATGTGAGCCATGCCTTGCCTTTCTCCGCACGTCTTCTGGTTCCTTCCGAACGGGGAGCCCCTGGTCGGATGGCTCTAGGCAGCCCTTAGTGCGCCGGTCGGAGAAGAGCGGTGAGCAGGCTTCCTGCGAGCCCCGGTCGCGGGGTCGGAGTAGGAAGCAGCGTTCTGGGCCAAGCCTTCCGTTTGGAGAGACTGCTTAGAGACGGCTGGTGCCTGAAGCGAGTGCTCCGGTCGGAGAGGTGGGCCGAAGAAGCTGTCGAGCAAGCGCCTGTTCTTACGGGTAGACCTTCCGGTCGATGACCGGACTGCCCTTCCGACCTGCTGTGTTTTAGATTTTTGGGCTGTCCCATGAAATATATGTTTGTTTTCCTAGGCCGAGCCCGGGAGTGGAAGCCGGTCCTCGAGGGACCCTGGGTTTATGAACCCGATAGGAGCCCCCAAGCCCCCGGGCGATTTGAGCCGAATCGTCCGGGGGATTTTTGTCTTGCTGGCGACCCCCGGCTGGTTCAGGCGGAACCGGCTGGGGGGTTCTTTGTGTTGTGTCTGTGGGTGCGCGTGTTTTGAGTTTTAAGACGTGGTTTTATTTAACCATGGCGTCGTTGTGCAGCCGAGGTGTTTTTAAGCGCGGGGATTGGATTGAGACAGAACTTATTGATCCCGGCGTCGGTGCGCGCCGGGGATCGGGCGAGGAGTTTTAGTTTTGGATGTAACAGAGTTCGATCTTTGGCGTCGGTGCACGCCATGGGATCGGATAAGGTGGAGTCGCGAGTAGATCCAGGCGTCGGTGCTCGCCGTGGATCGAGAGAGTTAGTTTTAGTTAGTGAAGCCGTCTAAAGCCATTACGCAAGTTTAGGAGTCGCGGTCCCAGGAGCCATAGCCGGATGTCGCCGATCCTGTCGACGCGAGTTTAGGAGTCGCGGTCCCAAGAGCCGTAGCCAGATGTCGCCTATCCCGTCGACGCGAGTTCGGAGTCGCGGTCCCATGGCATTTAAGCCCCCGAGCCCTATCGGGCCTTCGTGGGGGTTGTGAGTTGTTTTGCGCTACCCCATCCGGTTCCTCACAACCGGAGGGGCTGAGTTTCGTCGCCTGTCCCGATCGCTTGGGCTCGAAAACTAGCTCGGTGAGCTCGCTAACGGGTGTGATCGAGTGGAATTCGGGTCCGTCGTTCGCGACGGGGTCGGCATAGCCCTCTTGTGGCATTCCACTACTCCTTTACCTGCAACCCGGCAGATGCCTAGGTCGCTCCGCAGAGTGACCCGGGTGGCTTGACGGCCTCCCTTCGATGGAGATTATGTGGGCTTGGCGAGAGGTTCAGGATCGAACGAGAAGGTTGAGATGACCCGGTCGGAGAAGAGCAGTGAGCAGGCTTTCTGCGAGCCCTGGTCGCGGGGTCGGAGTCGCGGTGTCGGAGTAGGAAGTAGCGTTTTGCCGTTTTGGGCCAAGCCTTCCGTTTGGAGAGACTGCTTGGAGACGGCTGGTGCCTGAAGCGAGTGCTTCGGTCGGAGAGGTGGGCCGAAGAAGCTGTCGAGCGGGCGCCTGTTCTTACGGGTAGACCTTCCGGTCGACGACCGGACTGCCCTTCCAGCCTGCTGTGTTTTAGTTTTTTGGGCCGTCCCATGAAATATATGTTTGTTTTCCTAGGTCGAGCCCGGGCGTGGAAGCCGGTCTTCGAGGGACCCCAGGTTTATGAACCCGACAGTGGGAATAATGCTAGCAGGATGAATGGCAGAAGTCCAGAACCCTGCCTTTCTTACGAGATAATACATTTTTTGAATGAATATGAACTCATGCATCTATTATTGGCTTATTGCTCATGACACGTGTTTCGTGGCGTCTTGTGTTTAACTTGAGCGTGTTTGGTTTCACGCCACAACTCACGGTGGCCAAAGAATTAGTAGTGTTGTTTAGTTTGTAGCAGAGGTGCGCGAGTAGCATTTTCAAGCCATTTTTGCGCCACGACTTAGGCACCGATTTTGAATGCCACACCTACGTTGTGGATGGTTGTGGCCTGGAGCCTAATAACTGTCTCTTAGTATTCTTCTTGTCATAGACTTCAAACAAATCAATCTAAAGGTTAATTGGATTTGTAGAAAAATTAAATAGATTTAATCTCATAAATGCTAGTATTATTTTGTATGAATTTGATCAAATTTTAAACTATTTGACCTCTCGAAAATCAAAGAACTATATTTTGGAGAGTGGAGGGGGTGGATGAGGGAGTAATCTGGTAAGTGATAGCAATTGACAACGACACTTAATAATAGCAATATTAAAAAAAATGTAAGTAATCTAATATCCATTGACCAACCACAACCACTGACTCAAGTTGCACGACATAACTTACATTATCCTAAAACCTAAGTTGCATCATCGCTTGTCGCAAAAAAAAAGTTGCATCATCGCATGCATTATGAGCTTAGAGCTTGACCAACGTAGACATACAGATAAGCAAAATCCATTTAAGACAACATCCAAACTTCCAAGCACATAGCGTAGGCACCAATGTGCTAGACCATAGTTTTTGTCCGTGCTCAGAAGTACAACCGTCCTTTCTCTCCCTCTCAAGGCAGTCCTAATGGTGTATTGATGATGGTTTCTATCCTCATTAAATGACTTGCCACGTTGGTAAAATGCTGACATGGCAACGTAATTAATGAAGAAAGAGAGCAAAAATCATAGAAATGGTTTCTTCATGAAGAAATCAGGTCTACTCTTGACCCAATGCACCAAGAAACCATGAAATCGTCATTGGGGAGAAACCACCAGTTTCTAGGGAGCTCGTGTCGCACTCCTATTGGAGGAAGAAGATAGAGTTGGGAGAGAGAAAGAGAAAATAATTATTACTCCCTCCATACCCAAAAAACCTGACGTTTAGGACAGGATTGTGGTAACCAAGGAGTGATTAATTAGGGGTTAGTTTTCCTTCTTTGCCCCTAATAAATATGGTTGCGCTTGCTCTCTGTACGAGAAAGTTAACCAGCTCAACTGGCTAGTGCGCGGAGCCTGCATTGCTGCGCCCCAGGTTCGAATCCCGGCTGCCCCACCTTTTTTGTTGCCCATTTCATTTTGCATGGCGATGGTCCGCTGCATGGCACTGTTCGCCCTGCGTGGCGCGCGCGGACAGCAGTTTTGCTCGGCGCCTGCATTTTCGCTTGGCGCGGACAGCAGTCTTGCATGCGCGCGGGGCAATTGTTTCATTTTCGTTTGGCACTTGTTTCATTTTCGTTTGTTGCCTGCGCGCTCGGATAGCACCGACGTTTGAGCTGCCTGTACTCCACGCCACTGGCTTATTTATGCGGCAACTTGCTTTCTCTCTTCTCCACGCCATTTGCTTGCTTGCTTAAACGCCTCTCTTTCCTTCTTTCTCAACCATCTATTCTTGCCATCTTCTCTGTCCACTTAACCGAGCAATGAGTGCTTTTTTCCCTGCCTTTGATCTAAACGTTCGTTTGGAAGAAGATGACGACGGCAACCTTCCCATCGATCTCAACGAGCCAGTTTTGGAAGATGAGAACCACGGTAATGTGTCTTTCTCAGTTTGTTCTTTCTCATTTATATGAACAGCACCCCATGCAAATTATTTTCCTTTCTAAGTGTGGTCTTTCCTTTTCAACAGGAATAGATTTGAACTTACCATTAGATGAATTTGGAGCTGTTGACTTTGATTATGTACAAAACCTCACTGGTACAGTCCTCTCACTTTGTTTTTTTGTTTTACTAGTCATGCCGTGCCTAATTTGGAGCTGTTTTTTTTACTAGTCATGCCGTGCCTAATTTGGAGCTGTTTTTTTTACTAGTCATGCTGTGCCTAATTTACAGTCCTCTCATTTATATGAACAGCACCCCATGCAAATGATTGTTTTTTTTCCCCTATAATTACATCATGTCGTCACTAATTTGGACTGTAAATAAGCTTGTTGTTATCATTATTAAAATAATTGGTTTTTTCCTTTAACTACATCATGCCGTGACTACTTTGTACTATTAAAAAGCTTGTTTTTTCGTTTTGCTAGAACAAGATGGTGATGCTCCCGTTCCACTACACCAACCGAAGAATGACTATTCTGATCGTGTTAGACAACAAGTGTATCAAGCATTGTTGATGAGAAGCAAAAATGGGAAACTAGGCAAGCATGATACAACAATTGTATCTAACCAATTTGGAGTAAAAATTAGATCAGTTCAGCGCATATGGAGGCAAGGTAAAAACCAACTTTCTCAAAACATTCCGGTCGTGGTTCCTAATCTAAAGAAAGGTAGAAGTGGCCGCAAAGCAATCCCTCTAGATTTGGAAAAGTTGCGGGATATTCCTCTCAAGCAAAGGATGACCATAGAAGATGTGTCTAGTAAACTTGGTATTAGCAAATCTAGGATACAAAGGTATTTGAAAAGGGGTTTCATTAGGCGCCACTCTAGTAGCATCAAACCTTACCTCACTGATGATAACAAGAAGACTAGGTTGAAGTGGTGCATTGACATGATTGATCAAGGTTTGCTTGATGATCCAAAGTTCAAGGATTTGTTTGACTTTGTGTTTATTGATGAGAAGTGGTTCTACCTCACTCAAAAATCAGAGAGGTACTACTTGCTACCCGAGGAAGATGAACCACACCGCCTTTGCAAGAACAAGAACTACATCCCTAGGATCATGTTCTTATGTGTATGTGCTCGGCCACGATTTAGAAATGGAGTATGTGTGTTTGATGGCAAAATAGGTTGCTTTCCACTAGTCAATTTTGAACAAGCTATTAGAGGAAGCCACAACCGTCTTCGTGGAGAGGAAGTAATCAAACCAATTCAATCAATCACAAGGGATGTGATAAGAGATTTCATGATAAATAGAGTGTTGCCCGCAATTAGAGCAAAGTGGCTAAGAGAAGATGTCAACAAGCCAATATTCATTCAACAAGATAATGCTCCATCTCATTTAAAAGTTGATGATCCTCATTTTTGTGCGGTTGCAAAGCAAGATGGGTTTGACATTAGGCTTATATGTCAACCACCCAATTCTCCAGATTTTAACATTCTAGATTTGGGGTTTTTTCGAGCTATTCAAGCCATTCAATACAAGAAAGATGCTAAGACAATTAAAGATCTAATTCCAGCAGTGCAAGAGGTAAATGATCATCCATTCGATTGATTAAATTGATCTTGAACAACTAAAGTACTCTACTCACTACAATCTGTTTTTTGTAGGCATTTTTGGAGTACTGTCCAAAGAAAGCAAATAGGATCTTTGTCACACTACAAACTGTTTTGAAGGAAGCAATGAAGGTAAAAGGTTGCAACAAAATCAAGATTCCTCACATGAACAAACAAGCACTAGAGAGGGAAAAGAGGCTGCCATTGCAAATCCCTTGTGAAGCTTCATTGCTAGCCGAATCACTTGCTAGTCTTCCTGTAACAAATTAGAAGATGCAAGTTTATGCAAATTATTAGATGAGTGTATCTTAGGTTTGCAATGGCCAAATTGAGAGATGTTGTACTGTACCTTAGTGCTCTTTGTTTGCTGCTTCTTAATATGCTCTTCCACCTTCTTCAAAACATCATCAGTCAACTTGATTCTAGTACCATCCATTTCAAGTTTGGCCACATCAGGAATATAGAACTCGCAATCGAATTTGTCCATTAGATGGAACCACTTTACTGGCATATCGTAATCTTCGTGTAGAAGTCCACAACGGCCACACCTGCGTGCGTTCCGGCGAGCTTGGTAGCAAGCTTCTCCGAAGACACCGCCAGCGTGGAACGTGCCACAACGAGGGCATAGAGACTCGACGGAGTCAGGCTCGACGGAGTCGGGCACCATGTCGACTGAGTCTGCAACCATGTCGACGGAGGCCACGACCTGCTCGACGGAGTCCGGCACCTCTTCAACGTCCGCGAACGTCTCATCTGAGTCCGCGAACACCGACGAGGCCGCGACCTGCTCGACGGAGTCTGGCACCTCTTCGACGTCCGCGAACGTCTCATCCGAGTCCGCGAACACCGACGAGGCCGCGACGGTGAGCACCTCCTCCGCAATGGACTCCGACGAGGATGCGACGGCGAGCGCGCGGCGAGCGGCGAGCGCGCGGCGAGCGGCGAGCGCGCGGCGAGCGGCGAGCGCGCGGCGAGCAGCGAGCACGCGGCGAGCGCCCTGCGACGAGCGTACAGGCGAGCGAGCGGCGAGCGCGCGGCGCGCTTCCGGCGAGCGTGTGGCGAGCGTCATGGTGAGCGTGCGGCGCGAGTGATCCATTCGTGGCGGCAAGGAACAGCAACGAACTCTAATAGCGAGTTGAGCATGGAGAGGAAGATGAAGGAATAGCAATTAATGGGGAGTGAAGACGGGCGGACGGCCGGACGGGCAATCGAAGTGAACGGGCGGCGTCGGCTAGGGGCAATCCAGTCCAAAGTTCACCCTGCCATGGCACAACATCAAGCTTTGTAAAAACGGGCCAAAGGCCCAGAATGTCGACTTTTTTGAGTACGGAGGGAGTACTCATAGAAACTATGAGTTGGAAAATATTACTTTTTTGGTGCGGTATCCTATGTTATAGAAACTACTAGTTTTTTTCATTGGGACTGCCCTCACAGGCTAGCGTTCTATCTCTTGAGGCTCTCTACAAGAACAACTGGCATTCTATACGCTATTAACTTTTTTATCTCTCTCCTACATGGTGTCTCCATCTGACGTGGCACACTGAAACCACCACCCATCAGTGGAGGCTGGAGCGTTAAGGCGGGCCATCCAGACACGGTCGACCTCATCCGCCATAATATGTTTTATTAAAACATTTTTGTGTTTGGATTTAAAAAAGGAATAAAAAAGGTTTTCTTTTTTGATAAAAAATACATAAAAGAGGTTGGCAAGCAGGTAGCCGGTAAGGATCGTATCGCTGTAGAAAGTGACCAACAAGTAAATATTTATAGTTTTGCCGTACGTTGTGATCGGAGGTGGCCTAGCACTCAATGACACAAGGTTTATACTGGTTCAGGCAACGTGCCCTACGTCCAATTTGAATCGGTCGGTGACTTTATTCCTGAGCCTAGATGCTCGAAGTTTGCAGTGGGGTTACAAATGAGAAGAAAAAAGATGAGGAATGCAAGAGGTTCGGTCAGACTCCGGTCAGAAGGGCCGAGAGCGACAGGAGCTCCGCTATGAGCTAAGTGTTCAAGCGTGTACTTGAGGTTCGAACCTGACGGTTCTATGGTTGTGAACTAGTGAACTTGATCGATCTAATGAATCCGAAATGACTTGAATGTTGGGAGAGAGCGCATCCCCTTTTATAGATGAAGGGGGTGGCCTTACAAGTGAGGGAGAGAGAGTACATATGTTTCTGAGCCTTGCTGCCCACGCCGGCGGGTACAGGACGATGGTAGGCGCTCATAATACTGTTGAATGTCATATGTGAAAGCATATAGGCCCCTAGTTGGGTTTCGGTGATTAATAACAATACATGATTACTATGACTAACGTATGTTTTGCAGAGACAATTAAGTTAGGTCATGGTAATGGAGATCGATTGGGCTATCATGGTGGTCATGCCCCTTCGATGGAAATCGCTTCGGTTTTCAAAGGATGGACGACAAGGTTAAGGATGGACTAGTTCTAAGTGTTGTTTGGAGTTAAAGAGACACTTAGAGTAGTTTATGACTTTTGTTTTTCCTTTGGTCGTACTATTAAGGGGTATGGACGGATAGCTTGACCTAGGTGAGTCTAGTGACTTAGGTGTGGTGCACACTTGCTAAATCTAGCACTAGGTAGCTCCAAAATAGCCCTTAGATCCAATGAAGCAAACTTCATTCACGTATGATCGAGAGTTGGAAGTGAATGGAGGGTCAAATACTGACCGGACGCTGGCTCCGGTTTGACCGGACGTTGGTTCAGGGTCCGATCAGTTCATTTAACCGAGGTGTTTTCGTCTGGTGCGACCGGATGCTGAGAGGTCAAGTGACCGAACGCTGAGGGCCAGCGTCTGGTCGACTCCAGTAAGGTTCTAGAGAGGGAAAATCTCGACCAGACACGTCCGGTCACTGCTGACTGGATGGTGGCCAGCGTCCGGACACACTGTAAACACTAGAGTTTGGGGTAAACTGACCGGCGCGTCCGATCAACATGACCGGAGCGTCCGGTCACCCCGCAGAGGCACATAACGGTTCGTTTTTTCAGCCCATGTTATAAATACTTCCTCCATTCGTGTGTGGGGGTACTTTTACTCATTCCAACAGCTAAAAAACACCTTAGAGAGTGCCAAGAAGAGCAAGGTCCTAGTGAGGTGATTGAGATTTGAGAATCCCAAAGAGAGCCCTCATTAGTGAGATCAAGAGTAGCAAAGTGTGCATCCATCCTTCTCATTAGGCTTGTCGTGGTCAAGTGAGAGTTCGTGCTTGTTACTCTTGGTGATCGCCATCACCTAGATGGCTTGGTGGTGATTAGGAGCTTGGTGATCATTCGGAGAGCTTGTGGATGACCCAACTCAAGTTGTGAGCGATTGTGGGTGATTCACCGCGACGGAGTGTCGAAGAATCAACCCGTAGAGAGCACTTAATCCTTGCATGGATCAAGGGGGAGCTACACCCTTGCGTGGGTGCTCCAACGAGGACTAGTGGGGAGTGGCGACTCTCCGATATCTCGGCAAAACATCACTGCGTTCCTCTTTCTCTCTTTACTTTGAGCATTTACTTTGAGCAAATTCAATTCTTGTCATTTACATTCCTAGAATTACCATGCTAGAGTAGGATTGGAACTTAGGGTGCTAAACTTTTGTGCGTTAGATCAATAGAAACACTTTTTAGGCATAGGGGGTTAATTGGGCTAACCGTAGAGTTTAATTATTGAAAAAAATAGAATTAGCCAAATTCACCCCTCTCTTGGGCGTCTTGATCCTTTCAATTGGTATCGGAGCCTCGTGCTCACGTATTTAGGCTTAACCGCCTAGAGAAAGATGTCTCACAGGGATGGACCTCCTCCTATCTTTGAGGGAGATGATTTTCCATATTGGAAAATTCGCATGGAGGCGTACTTAGAAGCTCTAGATGTTGGAATACTTAGAGCCGCCTCACAAGGCTTCCTAAAACCTCAGGATGCTACTAACCTACAAGGCGATGAGTTGAATTATGAAAAATGGAATGCAAAGGCTAGAAACACCATATTTAGAGGCTTTTTGTAAAGATGTGTTCAACCGGGTGAGGAACCATAAAGACGCCCATGCACTATGGTCAGACGTTTGTGCGCTCCATGAGGGAACAAAGAGTGAGCATGAGGAACGCTATCATCTTGTCATGAAAAAGCTCAACTCTTTTGAAATGCTTCCTAAAGAATGTGCTAATGAAATGTATTCACGTTTGAATGTTCTTGTAGAGGAAGTCAATAGGCTTGGACTTACTCAAATGCAACCATCCGATGTTGTAAGAAAGATATTGAGTGTCCTCCCCATTGACAAATATGGGCATATTGTGACCGTGCTCCATCAAGGTGATCTTTGCACCGCTACATCGACACAAATCTTGGGAAAGATCAATGCTCATAAGATGTATATGCACATCACGCCACAATAAGGCTCATCCTCTACCAAGAAGAAAGATAAGGACTTAGCATTCAAAGCTAGCCAAGAGAAGGGTAAAGCAAGACTTGAGTATGAGAGCTCAAGTGATGATGAATTTGATGATGCAAGTCTTGCTCTCATGGTGAAGAAAACCGCCAAGATGCTAAAGAAGCTCAACAAGAGCGGCATCAAGTTCAATGGCAAAAAGAAGAAGTTCTTCACAAGCTCTAGAAGGAAGCCAATCTCCGAGATGGATTGCTACAATTGTGGAGAACTTGGTCATCTAGCTCACCAATGCACAAAGCCCAAGAAAGATAAGTTCAAGAACAAGAACAAGGGCAAGAAAGATGACTCAAGTGATGAAGATGAGAAGAAGAAAGATAAGCCATACAAGAAGAGAGATGGCAATAAGGACTTCCACAAGAAGAAGAAGAGTGGAAAGGCATACATCATCGGTGATTGGCTCACGGATATTGATTCATCTAGTGGCTCATCCGATGATGACAGTGACAACAAGAAGGTGGCCACCATTGTTATTGACTAATCATCTTCACCGCCACCACCGCCATCATCCTCTACACACCTATGCCTTATGGCCAAGGGTGAACGCAAGGTATCAAATGATGATGATAGTAGTGGTGATGAACATGCTAGTGATAATGATAGCGATAGTGATGATGATGAATATGAATCACCTTCCTATGATGATCTTGCTAGATTGCTAAAATAATACACTAAGATCATTATAAAAACTAGAGCTAAGAATGAAAAGCTAGAGGCTAAAAATGATGCACTTTTAGCAAAATGTGATATAGCCGAAAAGGCTAGTGTTGAGCTTAGAGAAGCAAATGATGCTATATCATCCAAACTCAAGGAGCTCAAATCTTCTAAGAAAGAGCTTAAAGATAAACATGATAAACTTGAGTGGGTGCACAAAGAGCTCATCACTAGTCACAACAAGCTAAAAGAAGAATACACCACTCTAAAGATTAATCATGATAATCTTGTCATTGCTCAAGAATCTTTATCCAATGAGCCACATGATGCTACTAACGATGTTGTTAAGATTGATATAGCTACATCATGTGATGATTTGATTATTGAGAGCATTGAGCAAAGTTCTAGTAGCAAGGGCAAGCAAGTGGTTGAGGCCGATGATTATGATAAGTTTGTCAAGCTCAAGAATGACAATGCAAAGCTCAAGAAAGATCTTGAAGAGATCAAAAGCCACAACACCATTGTGCTACAAACTCTTGATCATGATAGTGATTTGATTCTTGAGAATGAGAAGCTAAAAGAAGAAAACAAGAAGCTTAAGTTGGAGAAAGAGCATCTCAAGGTTGGATTGAGCAAGTTCGCTAGAGGCAAGCATCTTCAAAGTGAGCTACTTATGAACACCGTCATGAAGATGGATAGAAGTGGCATTGGGTACATGGCAAACAAAGAGAAGAAGGCTCAAGCTCAACAATAACAAAATCCAAAGCCAAAGAAGTATTTTGAGTGTGGACAATAAGGCCACTTTGCTCATGAGTGCCAAACTCCACCACCACAACCCTTGCCCAAGCATGCTAGACCTTTTGCCTTCAATGCTCACTACATGCTTAAAAAGGATTCTAGTGGAAAGATGAAAGTCATGTTCTTAGGACCTCCCAATAAGAATAGGCCTAAGAAAATTTGGGTTGCTAAGTCACTTGTTGAGAAGGTGAAGGGCCCTCAATAAGTTTGGGTTTCTAAAGCTTGATCTCTTGTGTGTAGGTGAACTACAAGACCGGTGGAAGTCATTGGGTTATTGATAGTGGTTGCACACAATATATAACTAGTGATCCTCGTATGTTCACCTCACTAGATGAAGAAGTGGATGGACAAGAAAGAATCACATTTGGAGATAATTCAAAGGGCAAAGTTAAAGGATTGGACAAAGTGACAATATCAAATGATCATTCAATCTCAAATATGCTATATGTTGCTTCATTGAGCTTCAACTTGCTATCTGTTGGACAATTGTGTGATCTTGGCTTCTAATGCTTGTTTACCGAGAAGGAAGTTGTTGTATCTAAGGAGGAGGATGATCAAGTGATATTCAAAGGATTTAGATACAACAACCTATATCTAGTGGACTTCACCTTCGAAGATGCAAATTTGAAGACTTGCCTATTCACCAAAACGACACTTGAGTAGCTATGGCATAGAAGACTTGCTCATGTTGGGATGAGTTCACTCAATAAACTAATGAAGAATGACTTGGTGAGAGGGTTGAAGGATGTGAAGTTTGAGAAGGATAGGCTTTGTAGTGCATGTCAAGCCGGTAAGCAAGTTGCAAATACTCATTCAACCAAAGCTTTCATGTCAACCACAAGAGTGCTAGAACTCCTTCACAAGGATTTATTTGGACCAACAACATACAAGAGTTTGGGGGGAAATCTTTATTGTCTTGTGATTGTTGATGACTATTCAAGGTATACATGGGTATTCTTCCTTCATGACAAATCTAAAGTTGCATCATGCTTCAAGAAGTTTGCCAAGAGAGCACAAAATGAATTTAAAGTGAAGCTCAAGAAGATAAGAAGTGACAATGGGAAGGAATTTGACAACACAAACATTGAAGCCTATTGTGATGAAATTGGAATCAAACATGAGGTCTCCACAACATATACTCCTCAACAAAATGGTGTAGTTGAAAGGAAGAACCGAACATTGATCACTCTTGAAAGAACAATGCTTGATGAGTACAACACCCCCGAAGCTCTATGGGCGGAAGCTATCGACACCGCATGCTATGCATCCAACCGCCTATTCCTTCAAAAGTTCCTTGGCAAGACACCTTATGATTTGCTTAATGGGAAGAAGCCGGATGTCTCATTCTTTAGGGTGTTTAGTTGCAAATGCTACATCTACAAGAAGTGGCAACACCTAGGGAAGTTTCAAAGACATTGTGATATTGGTTTTCTTGTTGGTTACTCATCAAAGTCCAAAGCATATAGAGTATTTAATCATACCACGGCTTGGTTGAAGAAACATATGATATGGAATTTGATGAATCTAACGACTCCCAAGAAGCACATGAGAATCTTGATGATGTAGGTGATGAACCACTGAGGGAGGCTATGAAGAATATTCTGGTTGGAGACATCAAGCCTAAAGATGATGAAGATGATGTATAAGTGATTGATCCACCTTCTTCATCAAGTGTGCCACAAGATGGTGAAAAAGATGGGAGAGTAGAAAATGAAGACACTCATGTCTCCCATGAGCAAATGGTGGTACAAGCACAAGATGTTGATTCTCCACAACCTCCTCCTCAAGTGGTCAATAGAAGAAATACAACGCTACTACAAGATCATCCACAAGATATCATCATAGGGAGTCCATCAAAGGGTGTAATGACTCGCTCACAAAAACTTGCTTCAGTTATTGCTCATCACTTTTTTGTCTCTTGCTTTGAGCCTACTAAGGTAGAAGAAGCTCTTCAAGATCTAGATTGGATAAATGCAATGCATGAAGAGTTGAACAACTTCACCCGCAATGAAGTTTGGACTCTTGAAGAGCGGCCAAAAGGTGCAAGAGTCATTGGAACAAAGTAGGTGTTCCAAAACAAGCAAGATGATCAAGGCGTTGTTGTGAGGAACAAGGCAAGACTAGTGGCAAAGGGGTTCTCTCAAGTTGAAGGTTTGGATTTTGGAGAGACCTTTGCACCGGTTGCAAGATTAGAAGCCATCTGTATCCTCCTTGCATATGCATCACATCATGAAATGAAACTTTATCAAATGGATGTAAAAAGTGCATTTTTAAATAGCTTTATTAATGAACTAGTCTATGTTGATCAACCTCTCGGGTTTGAAAACCCTAGATATCCTAATCATATTTATAGGTTGTCTAAGGCATTATATGGGCTTAAGCAAGCCCCAAGCGCTTGGTATGAGCGTCTTTGGGACTTCCTCATTGAGAAGGGCTTCACCATTGGGAAGGTCGACACCATACTATTCACCAAGAAGCTTGATGGGCATATCTTCATTTGTCAAGTGTATGTTGATGATATCATCTTTGGATCATCAAATGAAGATTCTTGCAAAGAGTTTGGTGAATTGATGTCAAAGGAGTTTGAGATGTCAATGATTGGAGAGCTTACATTCTTTCTTGGTTTTCAAGTCAAGCAAATGAGAGAAGGAATTTTCATCTCTCAAGAGAAATATACTAATGATCTTCTCAAGAGATTCAAGATGGATGAATGTAAGCCAATCAAGACACCAATGCCAACTAATGGACATCTCGACCTAGATGAGGGAGGTAATACGGTTGATCAAACTCTCTACCGCTCTATGATTGGTAGCTTGTTATATTTAACCACATCTAGACCCGACATCATGTTTAGTGTGTGTATGTGTGCTAGATTTCAAGCTAATCCTAAGGAAACTCATTTGATTGCCGTTAAAAGAATCCTTAGGTATCTTAAGCACACACCAAGCATTGGCCTTTGGTATCCTAAAGGAGCTAGATTTGAATTAATTGGCTATTCCAATTCAGATTATGCCGGGTGCAAAGTTGATAGAAAAAACACATCTGGAGGGTGCCATTTGCTTGGTAGATCACTTGTGTCTTGGTCCTCCAAGAAACAAAATAGTGTGGCCTTGTCCACCGCCGAAGCGGAATACATTGCCGTGGGTGCTTGTTGTGCACAAATACTTTATATGAAACAAACTTTGCTAGACTATGGTGTCGTTCTAGAAAAAGTACCTTTTTTGTGCGACAATGAAAGTGCGGTAAAATTTGCAAATAATCCGGCTCAACACTCTTGCAGCAGCACATAGATATCCGACATCACTTTCTTAGAGATCATGTTACAAAAAATGATATTTCACTAGAAGGTGTAAGGACCGAGGATCAATTGGTGGATATCTTCACTAAACCGCTAGATGAGGCAATATTTTGTAGATTGCAGAATGAGCTCAATGTTCTTGATTTTAGCAACTTTACTAAAAGATGAGCTTGTGTTGTCCCTAGCATTGTATTGTAACATATGACATGTTTAACTTATGGTAATGCATATAGGGCTTGTCTAACATGGTTAAGATAACCGCCGAAAAGCGTGTGAAGAAGCTTAACCTTCGATCACACTTGACAAGCAACTAGATTTATCTTCAAGTATTGCATTGCATATGCATGGATGTTGTTTTGTCATTTATCTTAAATTGCCCTCTTATTGACTATTTTCTTAAAAAGAATTATAGCCTAAGGCAAAATATTTTTGAAAAATATGAGGGTTTGAGAGAGGCCACTCACATCAGTCCCAATTGGTGTTTATTTGGATCTTATTTGAGTTGGGACTTGATTGGGAACAGGCAACACAAAGGACTTTGAAGATTCGCTGGAAAAGGAGTGATCGGGCACTGCACCGGACTCTGATGTCCAGCGTCCGGTCAGTTCGCAGGAGGTGAACCTGCTGCGAAGGAGTGACCGGATGCTGAAACAGTGTTCTCCCAGCGTCCGGTCAGATGGTGGTCCAGCGTCCGGTCGATCGAAGACAAAGGAGATAGCTTGCACCAAACTCTGGCTGTGTCCGGTCGGTGTTCACCAAACGCGTCCGGTCACGATTCTAGGGGTTTTGCACCTTACTAGAATCGACTGGACGCTGGGTGGCAGCGTCCGGTCGCTGCCACCAGAGCGTCCAATCAATAGAAATCATGCGAGACCCAGATTCTTTCTTCTTTCCTAATCCAATCCGTCGGGGCCACCATATAACCGTACGCCGCGCATTAACCTAACTCATCCGCCGCGCACCCGTCGTTCCTGAGCCACCGACATCACCGCATCTGCTCTCGTGCACCACTGCTCACCGTCGCATCCAGCGCCGCATCTCCACATAGCAGCCAAGCCATGCACCGCCGCACGCCCCTCGCGCCACCACATCCTGCTCCGTCGCGAGCTCGCCCACACTGCCGCTCCCGAGCTCCACCACACCTCTCCACGTCAGCATCACTGCCCCTGTGCCCTAGTGTCAGCACTATCATGCCCTAGCCTCACCAGCACCTCCCTTGCCCGCACCAGTGCCGCACCAGAGCTTCGTCGAAGTTTCTGTTGCTGATCCTTGCCAATCAGACAACCCTAACCCTAGGTCTTCCGGTGGTTCCCCACGTGCCGCGTCTCTTCTCTTCTCGGGTCGCCGGTTCGTCAGGTAGCATGCCCCCGATTCAAATTTCATACCTATTGCTTGCTTTCTTAGGGTTTCACATCTCCGGATTTATTGTTATTATTTATAAATCCGATCTACTCTAACATGTAGCGAGTCGGTGCCGTTGAGGTCATATTTGTAGTTGTCAGTCAACTCGGGGCCAAGCTCACGAGTACGGATCAAGGCCAAGCCTCGGAAGTGACAGTTGACAGTTGTCTCTTGTCAGCGGTAGTTGTTCTCTTTAGATCCTTCAGATGGCTCATGTGAAGAACGCCGAAGGTGGTCCAGATGATGAGGATCTGAGGCGTCCTCCTTGCCTGCCTACAGATCCAAAAGGCAAGGCGACAAAGAAGATGGCAATAATGAAGCGCAAGTATCAAGATGCAGATATAGCTAGAGCAGCCGTAGTTGCAGAGGCTGCAGAGCGTGCCGAGAGAGGAGGTGCCCGTAGTGGAGTCTGGATTGTAGATCAGCTTTCACCAGAATCAAGGGCTACACTTGAGTAGGTTGAGCGCCTTCATGGTGGTCTAGCTAGGACTCTCATGATTGGAGGTTGGCGTGTTGCCATTGATGAGGGTCAGCCTCAGGGGGAGTCATAGCAGCTATCATCGTCAGTAGAGCAGACTCAGGAGGGATAGCAGGCTGAGGAGATAGAGTAGGCACCCCAGCCATAGCTTCACCGCTCTGGTCGTACCCGTGCTCCAGTCACGCCGAGGGCAGATATGTAGCGGAGGGGTTCTCGTCCACCGCCCAGACCATAGGGTCTGCCTCCTGTGACACACTTGGACTTGAGGGCTGCCACGACAAAGCAGGTGCAGTAGCTCAGGTTTGTGGACTTTGAGCAGTGGTTCCTACCGAGGAGGGATGACAGAGCATCAGAGGACAACACAAGCTATATTTAGACCTCAGAGGGTGTGCAACATTGAGTCTATAGTTGCAGCAGCTAGATAGCACATTCACCCCTACCTTGCATATCTGCTAGGGCTAACAAACTTGATTGGATGGACAGGATTATATGTTCCATCTTGGGTCCGTCAGTTCTATGCTACACTATGGATTGACCCGCAGCACAGATACATTCACTTTGCATTCAGAGGCAGAGATTACAGGCTGACGAGCATTAGGGTCAGGGAGATACTCAGGCTTCAGGAGCAGCCTGTCATGCTACATGATGTTTGCTATGGACAGACAGCGCCTCCCAGACGCCCTCATGGCGGTATGGTGCCTCCCACAGATTTGGTTCGCCACTGCTTCAAGGAGCCTTTTGGCGAGGGGTCGAGCAAGACTCCCAGTGATCTCACTCCTATAGCTAGAGTGTTGGATGCCATTATGAGGAGGACCTTGATTCCGAGGATGGGGTATCGTGAGGGCTTGACTCACTTACAGCTATGGCTTCTCAACTCTCTAATGCAGCAGACAGTGTTTGACATTTAGGATCTCCTTCTATCAGATATGGAGAATACTATTGTTGAGGGGTTTAGAGGTCATCAACAGTTGCCCTATGCCCATTAGATCACATTTCTTATTCACAGGGCAGTTACAGTGAGGCTACCTGAGATGCTAGCTGAGTACAGTGGTGCTACTATAGAGTTCCCTACATACAACCTGACTCAGATGATCCGCCATAGTACACCACAGGCACCTAGTCAGTCGCGCCATCGTCCAGATGTACTAGAGACTGCAGCCTAGCAGGATGCTATTATCAGGGGTATTGCAGCTACTGAGGAGGAGGAGCTTGCTCAGAAGGAGGGGATGGTCAAGAGTGACCCCAGTGACAGCTCAGACGAGGACTACCGGGACATTCCTCAAATGCCTGCACGTCGACATGATCATGAGGCTGGTAGCTCTAGTTCAGCTCCACCTGCACCATAGATAGACCCCGCTCTCCTTGCTATACTTGAGTGGATGAGGCAGGATCAGGCACGCCAGGCTCAAGAGACCGCTGCCACTTTTGCACAGTTCTAGACTCGGTAGGACGAGTTTCAGAGACAGCAGCTGGCTCTTCAGCAGCAAACGTAGGCTCTACAGTAGCAGCAGTAGGCCATGTATCAGTAGTAGATCCTCATGCAGCAGTAGCTACTTGGATTTATGCATCATGTTGTGACAGCTATTGGGGCTCCACCGCCATAGCCTTTGCCCTAGCTTGGTCAGATGGCCACTACTTCTATGACTCCAGCATTACAGTCTAGTGGGCTTCAGAGTCAGGGACAGCCACCAGCATAGTTTGCTTCACCTACAGAGCAGGTGTCCTAGTATTTTGCTTCGCCAGTGATAGCCTTGCAGTTCACACCTCTTCAGATGGGCTTCACACCAGCTGAGACGTCCTTGCTGCTAGTGCCAGAGACTACAGTGTCCAGGAGCCTTGGTGCATCCTTCAGTGAGTTGATAGGGCAGCCTACTCCTCCATATCTACATGTCCTAGGTCCTTCTACAGTTGTACCTATTAATAGGACTACAGAGACGCTCCCTTCCTTAGTGGCATCATTAGAGCTAGCTGCTTTGATCATACCAGCACAGCCTACAGCAGCTCCAGTTTCCTGATCTGACCTAGACTGCTTCAGCATTGCTTCCAGCTATAGAGGGTCAGACTGCTTAGAGCTTAGGGTCAGATGATGACGGTGCCCAGTTTCAGCTTGCTCCTCGTACCTCAACGCCCGACTCATCCGCTGCAGCCCCGCCGACCGACCCTTAGGTTTTGGTGTTTGATGCCAAAGGGGGAGAGGGATTGAGTATGTTAGACTTAGGGAGAGCGACATATCTAGGGGGAGCTTAGTTTACCTATTAGCTTATCTATTACATTTGGAGTTTTTATGTGTGGTACACTATTATGCATTCATCGTGTGTTTACCATTATGCATTAAACTATATTTATGTGATAGTGATAACTACGTAATTGTGATATAGGACATGTGTGCTCTCTACTTTGAATTATTTACATGTCATATCATTTGTGCTAAGCTCATTTGCTCTTGCTTCTGCATTTTACTCCGATGCGAATGAGTTGTATTACTTGTACTCATGCTTATTTCATATCTTTTGAGTACATCATGTTGGCTTGGGTCATATAAGCTTGCCTACCACTTTTGTTCTTATTGCCAAAAGCTTATATGAACCAAGCATGTCAAAAACCTCAACTCTTTCACATACTCGAGGTAGTATTGTCATCAATCACCAAAAAGGGGGAGATTAAAAGCATCTAGGCCCCTAGTTGGGTTTTGGTGATTAATGATAATACATGATTACTATGACTAACATATGTTTTGTAGAGGCAATTAAGTTAGGTCATGGTAATGGAGATCGATTGGGCTATCATGGTGGTCATGCCCCTTCGATGGAAATCATTTCGGTTTTCAAAGGACGGACGACAAGGTTAAGGATGGACTAGTTCTAAGTGTCGTTTGGAGTTGAAGAGACACTTAGAGTAGTTTAGGACTTTGTTTTTTCTTTGGCCATACTATTAAGGGGGTATGGACAGGTAGCTTGACCTAGGTGAGTCTAGTGAGTTAGGTGTTGTGCACACTTGCTAAATCTAGCACTAGGTAGCTCCAAAATAGCCCTTAGATCCAATGGAGCAAACTTCATTCACGTATGATCGAGAGTTAGAAGTGAATGGAGGGTCAAATACTGATTGGACGCTGGCTCTGGTTTGACCGGACGCTGGTTCAGGGTTCGGTCAGTTCATTTGACTGAGGTGTTTTCATCTGGTGCGACCGGACGCTGAGAGGTCAAGTGACCGGGCGCTGAGGGCCAGTGTCCGGTCGACTCCAGTAAGGTTCCAGAGAGGGAAAATCTTGACCGAACGCGTCCGGTCAGTGCTGACCGGACGCTGGCCAGCATCCGGTCACACTGTAAACACTAGAGTTCAGGGTAAACTGACCGGCGTGTCCGGTCAACATGACCAGAGCGTCCGATCACCCCGTAGAGGCACATAACGGTTCGTTGGTCTTGGCCGCTCGGCTTGATCTAGCTGATCGAGCAGGTTGATTTGGATGGCGAAGCATTGCTGCATGCACCTTTGGTAGGTGGCACCAGCGTTCTTCAAGCCGAATGGCATGGTTATGTAGCAGTACAAACCATACAGGGTGATGAACGAGGTTGCGAGCTGATCAGACTCTTTCATCGTGATTTGGTGATAGCCCGAGTAGGCATCCAGAAAGGAGAGGATCTCGCAACCCGAGGTGGAGTCGACTATCTGGTCTATGCGTGGCAGAGGAAAGTGATCCTTTGGGCATGTTTTGTTGAGGCTAGTATAATCAACGCACATTCTCCACTTCCCGGTCTTCTTTTTAACAAGAACAGGATTGGCAAGCCAGTCGGAGTAGAATACCTCTCTGATGAATTCGGCTGCCAGGAGTTTGGTGATCTCTTCGACTATGGACCTATGGCTCTCATCGTCGAAGCGACACAGGCGCTGCTTGGTGGGCCTCGAGCCTGGGATGAGGCGCAACGCGTGCTCACGTGACCTCCCGCGGTATGCCCGGCATGTCAGAAGGCTGCCATGCGAAGACATCGTGATTGTCGCATAGGAAGTCGATGAGCTCGCATTCCTATTTGGCCAGGGGCTGGGTCCCAATCCAAACCATCTTGGTTGGGTCTATGGGGTCGATTCCCACCACCTTGGTTTCCTTGAGCGGACAGAAGGCCATTGAGGAGGTTGGTTTGTTGCAGTCTGGGACTGCTAGGATCAATGATTCCCTAAGCCATGGGAGCTCAGACGAGTTGACGACCGCAGTGGCAAGCTTATAGTGCTCACGGTCGCACGTGAAGGCGTGCGAAAAGGCGCTACTCATGGTGATGATGTCGTTTGGTCCTAGCATCTTCAGCTTGAGGTAGGTGCAGTTGGGGATTGCCATGAATTTTGCGTAGAATGGCTGTCCCAAGATGGCATGGTAGAACCCTAGAAAATCCACCACTTCGAAGGTGAGGACCTCCGAGCGGAAGTTGGCCCGGTTGCCGAACGTGATGGGCAGGTCAATCTGCCCAAGCGGATATGCCTACGCTCCTGGGATCACCCTGCGGAAGGGAGAGCCCGCTAGGTGGAGCTCCGACCGGGGGATGCGCATGGCGTCGAGGGTGTCGACGTAGAGGATGTTGAGGCTGCTGCCTATATCCATAAGCACCTTGGTGAGGCGCTTCTTGCGGACGATGGGGTCGACGACGAGCGGGTAGCGTTCAGGTCTCACGACGTGGGAGGGATGGTCCCTCTAATCGAAGGTGATCGAAGATTCCAACCAGCTAAGGAAGGAGGGGACGGCTGTCTTGGCGACGCATGCCTCCCTATAGCGTACTTTGTGCTGGCACTTGGACCAGATGGCGTCGGATCTACCAAAGATCATAATGCATTCATCAGTGTTAGGGAAACCGTCTCCGTCCTTGCCCGCCACGCCTCCTTTCTTGGTTGCCGCCTCTTTGCCGTCCCCTTCTTTCGGCCCGCTGGCCTATCGTAGGAAACGTTTGTGGAGCTCGCAGTCCTTGTAGAGGTGTTTGATGGGGTAGGCATGGTTGGTGCATGGACTATCCATGAGCTTGTTGAAGTGGTCAGGCAGTCCCTACTGGGGCTGCTTACCCGTGCGATCAGCCGTGGCGACCAACACGGTGTTGTCTGATCGGTGTAGATCCTTTTTGTTCTTCTTTCCCTTCTGTGTGGAGGGGCCCTCGTCATGGTCCATGCGCTTGGCCTTGCCTTTTTCCCAGCCCCTGTTAAAGACCGCTCCGACCGCCTCCTCACCGGAGGCGTGGTTAGTGGTGATGTCGAGCAGGTCGTGGGTGGTATGGGGCTTCAGGCATCCAAGCTTGTGGATCAGGGACTCACAGGTCATCTTGGAGAGGAATGCGCTGATGATGTCCACGTCGACGACATCAGGGAAGGAGTTGCATCATTGGGAGAACCTACGGATGTAATCTTGTAGGGTCTCGCTAGGCTCCTGCTGGCAACTCTTGAGGTCCTAGGTGTTTCCAGGGCGGACATACATCCTCTAGAAATTTCCAACGAAGACCCTCTTGAGGTCCACCCAGTCACGGATGCTGTCGTGCCGGAGGAATTCAAGCCATGCCTGAACATGTTCCCCCACACAGATGGGGAGATACTAAATGATGAAATAGTCATCATCCACCCCTCTGGCTTGACAGGTGAGTCAGAAATCTTTGAGCCAAATATTAGGGTTTGTCTCCCCGTTGTACTTGGTGATGTTGGTGGGCGATCAAAAGCGCTATGGGAATGGGGCTCTCTGGATACGCCGGTCAAAGGCACATGGTCCTAGGCCCTTAGGGCTGGGACTCTGGTCATCCGATCAGCGATCGTGCCTGGGGCACGTTTCACCGCTCCCCTCGATGGTTCGGTCCGGATCCATGTCGCCTGCTCTCACCACCGCCCGGTGGACGTCATCATCATTCCAAGCCCGATGCCGATTGCTAACGACGCTGCGAGCATCCTAGTGTGGACCGGGCCACTCGTGTACCGGCGGTCGGTGCAAGGCAGGTGCCAGGTTGGACCAAGGCACAGTTGTTGCCTCCCGAGCCACACCTGGCGGATGTAGCAGCGAGCGGATGGAGCGATCTATCTAGTGC
The DNA here is from genome assembly GCF_019320115.1 of Miscanthus floridulus. Taxonomy (NCBI): domain Eukaryota; kingdom Viridiplantae; phylum Streptophyta; class Magnoliopsida; order Poales; family Poaceae; genus Miscanthus; species Miscanthus floridulus. The sequence goes on from NC_089595.1 coordinate 112,182,698, forward strand.
GTCCCCGCTCCACTGGTGGGGAGAGAGAGCGCGTGTTGGAGTCATGATGCGGAGCTTTCTGCCTATTGAACGGCGGTGGCTTCTACTAGAACCTGAAGATTCTGGTAGACCGTCCACTCCTAGGGGTCAACGGGCTCGGGAACACACACATAGAAGCATTGCTACGGCAGCCATGTTATGGCTAGCCTAAGCAAACTATGGGAGATCATTCTCCTCATTCATGATGTCGTGTTGGACCTGACGGGTGTGACCCCAGGCGTCGCCCGCTAGGTTATGCGCATGGGGTGCAACTTGCTGCATCGAGCTTGCTGGCGCAGGCGGCGGTTGGTTCTGCCGCCATTGTCATAGTTCCTCGGCATGCCCTTACGCAAATGCAAGGGCCCCCACACGCAGGTCTAGAGGGGTGTGAGTTTGCACAGACTCCGCAACTACCAACGACTATCCTAGAACATCTGCCATAGCACACTCCAGGGACGGACGGTGGCTAGGTGCTACATCGTCGATGCTGGAGCCATCGCTCTCACCCTCGTCATCTAGAAGTTCGGGGAAAGTGGTAGGAGCATAGCTCACCATTCCCACAAATTTGGATGTGAGGGGAAGGTGGTAGCGTCCCTCAGAGCCCCTAAGCGCACGCGTTCGTGGGGGACACGAGGCCATAGGGGAACCGATCGTACGGTGTCCATGATGCAGTCAATACGGTCCCTCCGGATAATCGGCGGGAGATAGTAAATAGAGAGTAAATTACAATATGCATATTACTCACAGCGGGGTCTGACCAGAGAGTTTGCTCGGAATGAAGCGCAGATGCCGTGTCGTCGATGTCATGCGTCCCGGAGCCGATGGAGGGCACCCCTCCGACGGGTGCTGGAATGAGTGCCTCCTCGCGGAGGTGTAGTACGCCAAACCGGTCGGCGATGAAGTCTAGGCTTCCAAAAAGGAAGGCCTGGGATGGCTCAAAGACAGGCAGAACCCACATCCCAACAGGTGGGAGTGCGGGAAATTCCAGAGAGCCAAAGCGAATCATTTTGCCTAAGTCCGCCATGGCAAAGGTGGTGGAAAAGTGGGTCATCCGATGACCAAAAAGTGTTGAACGTACAACGTCTTCCCCACGGACAACGCCAACTATCGGTGCAGAAAGTGACCAATAAGTAAATATTTGTAGTTTTGTCGTACGCTATGATCGGAGGTGGCCTAGCACTCAATGACACATGGTTTATACAGGTTCAGGCAACGTGCCCTATGTCCAGTTTGAGTCGGTCGGTGACTTTATTCCTTAGCCTAGGTGCTCGAAGTTTGCAGTGGGGTTATAAACGAGAAGGAGAAAGATGGGGGATACAAGAGGTCCGTTAGACTCCGGTCAGAAGGACCAAGAGCAACAGGAGCTTCGCTATGAGCTAAGTGTTCAAGCGTGTGCTTGAGGTTCAAACCTGGTGGTTCTGTGGTTGTGAACTAGTGAACTTGATCGATCTAATAAATTTGGAATGACTTGAATGTTGGGAGAGAGCGCATCCCTTTTTATAGATGAAGGAGATGGCCTTACAAGTGAGGGGGAGAGAGTACGTATGTTTCTGAGCCTTGCTACCCACACCGGTGGGTACATGACGATGGTAGGCGCCCATAATACTGTTGTATGTCAGATGCATGTGGGAGGTGGTGTTGTCTTCTTCAGGCATGACAGACGTCGACGCCTACCACACTGTTGATACCTGAGGCATGCAAGGGGTTTTTACCATGTTCGTTCGGTACAGTAAAAGCCGGCGCCCACAACACTGTCGATGCCCAGAGGCATGTGGGGGGCCTTACTGTATGGGAGTTGTAGGCACCCACAATACTATAGAGGAAAATGTTGACGCCTACAACACTATTTGTGTCGGGGAGGTTGTAGAATACTGTTTCTGTAGGTGGACATGGTACGGTCCCTGGTATCGTGGTTTGACTTGTGCGCCCTACCTTGCTTTCCCCATTCATTCCCCGGTCCCTTCCGAGCGGGCGTCCCCGGTTGGTTGGTCCCAGTCAGTTCTGATGGCGCCAGTCAGAGATGAGCAGTGAGCAGGTTTTTGCGTACGTCGGTCGAAGACTTGGGGTCAGAGTCAGAAGTAGTGTTTTGGCTAGGCCTTCCGGTCAGAGAGGCCATCCGGAGGCGGGCTAGAGACCGAAGTGAGCCCTCTGGTCAAAGAGGTGGGCTGAAGTTAGAAAACAGGCATTGCTCCTCCTCGGCCAAACCTTTCGGTTGGTGATTGGATCGCCCTTCAGGCCTGTTTGTTCAGATACTTGGGTCAGCCCATGAGTTGCGCGTTGTCTGCTTAGGTCAAGCCTTTGTTGGGAAGCCGGTCCACGAGGGACCCCGGGCTTATGAACCTGACAGATCATTTTCTCACCTGTCGTCTGCTCAGTGCTCACCAACTCCGTGGTTCACGACAAACGAGAGCCGGCGGCTTGCCAATGAGATCACGTGCGAAAAGGGTGGCATGTCACGTGTCACAGTGGCTTTTAGCATAGGAAAGAGCAGCCGATCTGGGCCGAGCTAAAGGTGGGCCTCCTAGCTCATGCCAGGTCTTCAGGCGGGCCACCGGTGGATGAAATCTGACGCGTCGCTGGGCTTCCCACCGCGGCTGAGCTGAATCCACTCCACCTGACGCTTGAATGCTTGATGCCGAAGCGTGATGAATGAAACAAACAAAAATCTTGAACTCCGGTAAGAAAAACAAAAGTCTTGAACTTCACACGAGAATTTGGTTCCACCATTCTTTTTTATGCCGCTTTAACGAATAGGGTTTTATACAGTGGCGGGTGGAGACCGGAGAGTAGTGCACCATTGTATTGTACCATCGATAATGCTCCCTACTGAGCGTTCATCTGACCGGATGGGATGGATTCACCTATCCCACGTCTCGCGCGCCCCACCCGCATCTCGTGACTCGTGCTCTTACCCACGCCTCGTGACTCGCATCGTGCGCTGCTCGCATCTCACGTCACCCGCGCCTAGCACTCCGCCGCACCTTGTGCTTCCCGCCCGGACTTGCGTTGCGTATAGCTGAGTTCCATGGACCATAGGTGACCTCTGCGTCATGGCATCGAGCTCCGCGTTGGCGTTGAGCTCCACGTCAATGAGCCTCTATTGGGCGGCAACAAGTAGATGAGCACATGTTACAACCGTATGTTTTGTGTGTTTGTATGTTGCATATGTTTTATTTGGATGTTGCGAAAGTAGATCTAGTGTTGCAATGTCTATACACGTATGTTGTAAGTGCATGTTTCAAATGTTTCAGCTATTTCCAAACGTATGTTGCAAGTAGTTTATCTGAATGTTGCACATGTTGCACTGACTAAACACCTATGCTGTAAGTGTATGTTTTCAAATGTTTCAGTTGTTTCAAACGTATGGTGCAAGTGTTTTATCTAGATATTACATATGTTGCAGTGATCATACACGTATGTTGTAAGTGTATGTTTCAAATATTTTAGCTGTTTCAAATGTATGTTGCAAGTGTTTTATCTGGATGCTGCATATGTTGCAGTGGCTATATAAATATGTTGCAAAAGAATGTTCTAAATATTTCATCTATTTCATACGTACATCGCAGCAAATACTTTATTTTAAAAGTGTACCATGAGAAGGCGCGAAAAATAGGTATAGGCAGATGTGATCCTCGCGTGCGTGGGAAGCGAAGTGAACATGGCAGCAAGCGCATACATATCTCTACTATAATGGACCAATCAAAATTATACTGGGTCCCTCGAAAAACGTCCCCCGCTGAGAGCTTCCAACTATTATGCATCCAGAAAAATACACACAGAAATTCATCTCCAATAAATCAAGGACTAATAAAACACCTAAATCAAACGATTCAATATGGGATGGCAGGCTTCTCAACCCAGCCTTCGTAGTTCTCACCCCCACGCCCTCCATCCCACGCACGGATCCAAGCTGCTCCCCCACGCACGTCGCGACCATGGAAGCCTACGCCGATGGAAAAAAAATCAAACACACCACTCCTGACCCCCAACCACGCCCTGGAGCCCAGCGCGTCTCCAACGGCGAGGGATCACGTGCGCAGGCACCAGCACCGGATCCGATTCCGCGCCTTCGGCTAGGCCCTGCCCGCCCTCCACCCGCGACTGCGTTGGCCGTCGGCGCGCCCTCACGGCCTCCGGCCCCTCTCGCTCCTCCGCCTCTACCGGAGTCCGCCCCTAGCTTGCTCGCACGCCCACGTCGCCATGACCACCTCAGGCTCAGACGCCCGGCGGCGCCAGGCTGGGGGACGCCCGACAGGACGCGCGGCGGTAGGTCAGCACGCTCGGACGACGTCCACGGTGGGTGATCCACACCTATCGCCTCGACGAACTCCACCAGCCTTCCTAGATCTGGTAGGATGGCGCACCGGTGTGGTCCCTGGCAGATTTGGGCAGACGTCCGTTGGATGGGGAGATGCAGCTTCCCCGTGGGCGAGCAGCGCGAGGTCGCCCATCGACTCGGCGCCCTCACCGAGCGGCGCGAGGAGCGGAAGGTGATCCCTCCCGTGCGGTGGTGGTAGGCTGCCGTCGCCTGCGCGCTTCAGGACATCGCGTGCCCCTCGTGAGGCCTTGCTGCTGACCACCCCCACTCTGACTGCTACTCTCTCTGATTGCTCGCTGTAGAGGAGACTCGAGGGTGCTGCTGTGCCACGCCGCTGTTGGTGAGTTTGCATATTATCATCTCATCATCTTTGAAGTATATTTCCTCATGAAAAATTGTGACTTTTATTTTCCGCTTTTAATATTTTGCTCTGATAGTGCAACAGCCTGGATCAAAGATTGATAACTAGAGCAATTTATATTCTAAAAGCAAAATAGTAATTTAAATTGATTAGCAATTTCAGTTGCATGGATATGACCATACATGGACTTTTTTTGTAGAAACAAGGAGGGGTAATCCCGGACGGATTATATGTATATTATATATAAAATTTAAAAGTTACAAAGAGAAATAGTGAGCTAAATCTTGACATGAAGGTGTTGTGTTATCTCGTTAGTTTCATTTGGAACAAGTTAATTTCCATTACTTTCTAAATTGGAGAGCTCGGTTTGTTCTAAAAGAATGCTTTGATTTGAACTGACCAGGGGTTCTGACTTGGCATCTTGTGTGGAGTGGTGGTCTAGATGCTCTTTCTTCTCGGCATCGCCCCCGTTCGTCAACTGCAACAAAGAAGTAAGCATAATTTTAGAGCTTCTTCAATGCATTTGATTAAGTACCTCAGTGAATTTGTGTGCAAATTTTACACCTCCAGTTATTGGCGGTGTGGCTATGTTTTGTTGGTGAACTGAACAAGCTTTGGAAATATTGTAATTTGCTTCTTCTCGATTATTAATATGGAGAGAAATGGTTTATTGCCCTTGTGATGCATAAGAATTGTATGCTACATTAAATATATGTAGTTATGTACCGTGCTCAAGTCATGGTTTATTCTATATATTTCTCTGAAATTAAACCATTTCTTTCCATTTCATTTTTCTAATATATGATAGAATCTATAAAATCAAGGTATTTTGAGAAGCCCATTGGTTTTCCTGCAGAAGTACACACCCTTGTTTTGATTTGAAAAAGAATGCTCTCTTGTGGGTGGAGTATCTCATGTAGTTCAGTCTTCACTGTTCTAAAGATAAAGAGATGCAATTGTCTTAGGGCTTGTTTGTTTCCATCCAAGAATGTATAATGGGATAATGGTGTGTATGCCCTCGGTCTGGACGCCAATAGTGTTTTTACTCCTCCTTTTTAGATTTTGTGATTTTGCCATCGCCATTTTCAAGCGAATGGACCGATTGCCGTTGGTTTGGACGTCCTTTACTTATAACCGGATTTTAAGGTTTTTTTAAAATAAAATATATGGAAAACGGAGAAAAGGAAAATATTGCCCCCTCTGGACTTATGTAGCCTGAGTTCCTTCCTTTCATGTTCTGGTCCTATGGAACCCTGCCTACAACCATTGTGCACCCACAAAATTACACATAGGAATTCGTCTCCATTAAAATCAAGTGCTAATAAAACACCTAACTCAAATTCGATGGCCACGATTGGATGTGGGATGCCAGGCTTCCCACCCCCGCACCCCCGCGCCCTCCTCACATGTCTCACATGTCACGACCATCGGTGGTGCTTACAAGAATTCTCCACAAAAGACACAGGTGCATTGCCGTGTTGATCGTTCAGGCCTTATTTCAGGAGCACGTTGGTAAGATCCGAGGGCGAACATAATCTTAGTTTAAACTACTATATTGGTGACACCTCATGAAGGTTATGAAACAACTGTTGGGGTGCTCCAATACGTGTTCTAATATTTGACACCTTATTTCAGTGCATCTATGATTCCAACAAATTATTACTCGGGGCGTGGGATGGCATCTAATAATTTAAATATTGTACTGTGGATTCGGTGATCTAAGTTTGTACTATGTTGTTGGTAACATTGTTAAATGTGAAACAACCTTGTAAAGTCACTGGTATCTTGCTTGATTCATTTTTTGGAACAGCCACTAGGACATCAGTTTCGGATCCAGTTTGTTTATAACAAAAATGTTTAATATGCATTATGATTTTTTGTGCTTACAGAGAGAATATTAGATTGCTTGCATTGACATGTATTGGCGGCCGGAGAGTAGTACAAATATCTGTAGGGTTCATGATTTTCTTCTTTGTCCTTAGTAACTTGGTTTACTGACCTTTAGTAGATACCGCAATGCAGTTTTCTGTTATGTTTATGTATATTTCCCTGATGCTGTGATAGGTTCATGTTATTTGGTTTTGCAAACCCGGAAAGTTTGGAGCTCTGTTTGCATCGATTCCACTGCCCATATTTGCCGGCATGTACTGTCCCTTCTAATTATTTTTCTTTTCTTTGTAGATGTGTATGATGCTACAGTTCTGGTTGCTTTCTGACTGTGGTGATGCTTGAGTCACTTGTCCACTCTTCAGATGCTGCTTACAAACAGGAAAAGCTGGCTAACTCCTTTGGCGAATTAAAAAGTGTGGTTTCTGCAACTTTCTATAGGAATGCTACAAATAATGATGTCGCCAAACACCTCCTTGACAAAGGTAGTAGTTTAGTCCTTAATGCCGTAATTCTGTGGCATGTGGCTTCCTCAAGCTCATGCTTATTGTTTGATTAGCTTACCAGTATACTGATTGTTTGATTAGCAAACCACTCTGCTTCCTCTTTTCTACTTGGCATGCTTAGCAATGATAATTTGTTTTTTTATGTATATGGCAGATGTTTCAGGTTTCTAGCAACAGAGCTCAATGCTACATCTATTTGGGAGCTTTACCTCAAGGTAAGCATTTTTCTCTCGCAGGCTTTGCTATTTTTGGGATGTGTTTCATCTAAAGTAGGATCGTAGCCTTATGAGATGATATCAAATCAAAATATTTTTTTGATAGCTAGAAAACAGTAGCTTCTGGGTTCCGATGGATCACGTTTGTACTGGGAAAATATTTTAATTGCTAGAAAACTAAAATATGAGACTTATTTCGGCTATAGATACCACAATGTCAATGTCTTTTTTTTTTGAATTTGTGTTTCTTTTAACTGTTGATTTGTTTTTCTAGACGTCACCGTATCGTTATCACGGGCAATATATTAGTCATTGCAGTAGGTGAGGCGGGGCCGGGCCGACGGGCGCGGCAGGTGCGGCGGCAGCAGCGTGCGGGCGGACGGCAGGAGCTACATGCAACATGCGAAAAACAACGAGAGTCGGGTGATCGACTACTGCTAAATTGATTGATGTCCTAATGGAACACGCGGGTGTCCGCACGCGGGACGTCTGGGCCGGACGCTACCAAAGCCCTTGTACTACAACCGCCAGGAGTGTGGTCCACTGGTCCGGTCTCCCCCTCTTTCAAATCGCTCCATGGCAGCAGCGACGTGCTTACATACCTGTTGAAGTGTATCCGATATGTATAATACTTTTTTGGTGTATCAACTCTCTATTCATATATTTACTTTATTATATATATACTTTGTATAATAGTAAATATTTATACTTTATGCAAGTGATAAGAGATAATATAAAAGATTTTCTTCCTTTTTTATTTTCTCAAGATTTTGAACCTCGCCATAGAGGCCTGGGCGGCCATGGAAAGCTAAGCTAAGTCTAACGACCTTTGGATACCAGGAACTAGTAATTGTTAATTATCTAAAATTTTAATCCTATTTCATCTAAACAAATAGACTAGTGGTTAAATTAAACTTTAATTTAACTTCATCTAATTCTTAGTTCACTAGTTGATAAAGGTATGTTAGGACCTATTTGGATCCTTGAATGAACACTAAAATTTAGCAACTAAAATTAGTACTAGTAGATCCAAACAGACCTGTTAATTATTAGTTGAAGGATTGCTAGCTATTTGTTACATTAACAGATTTATAACTGCTATTCTATATCTATATTTATATCTATATCTATACCTAATAATAAAGAGGCAAAATTTTCGGCAATTTTCTTCGGTCCATCCTCCCCTGACTAATTCCGTGAATGTGGAAGTCGTCTATCCATTTTTAAAACTCTCTTGATTTATATGACAACGGCTTGGCACATGTTCTTAAAATAACTTTGATAGCTAGGAATCCTTTTCCAAATATATTCTCCGATCCTGAGTAAATTGAATAGGAATCCTAATCCTAATCCAGATAGAAAAGGAAAAAACAGAAATTAGGCAAACTTATCTTATTATTTTTGGTCTTTTTATTTTTATTTTTTTTATCTTTTTCATTGTCTGTTTTTTCCACGTGAATGTACTAATTTCTGTTAGGAGCAAAAGAGAGAGTTGTCTGTCACGCACACGGGTACCGTACGTGAGTCCTCATCCATCTTGCATTGGGGTACCATCCATTGTCTATATATGCTATTTCTTCTCCATTCTTTTTTCTATTCGGATGTCTTCTTTTTGCTAACTTCGTTGCTTTTTCCCCTGTTCCAAACCTATTCAACTAAATACAAATAAAAAATAACCGATACACAAGAAGAGGCAGATTTGTTGTACGCTAAGAAAGACGACAAACATTGAGCCGCCACCGCTAGCGCGCACAATATAGACCTACCCGTACATGACTACTCTGATGAAGGTGAACGACTAAATAGTGTGTTTGTAGGTGCATAAGGGTATATATATTGTCGTTGACGGATGCAAAGATAGAAGAACTGTGAGAAAGATGTTAACATCTTAATAAGAATGAAAATAACTATCCGTTGCAATGCACGAGCATTTTTTCTAGTAGTTCATATGCACCTTAACTCATTATCCAAATACCTATTAGCAGGTGGATCCAAACATTCCATTGCTAAAAATTAGCTAGCTAAAAATTAGCAACTATTATAGCATCTCAAGAGACTCTCTATATCCTTCCTAATTACTAGAAATAGAGATTTTGATGAAAAAAATACTATCCAGCAACTTTGTTATCTGGTTATTCAAATATAGCTACCTTTTATTCTAGGTTTTTTTTGCAAGCCAAAGATAGAAAATGAGAATGGCTTTCTAGAGTGCACATGGGATATAGAAAAAAATTTAGAGGGTAAAAAGATATAGAAAGTAATTTTTATACAAATGACTCTTAAAATGGTGATTTAGAGAGTGAACTTTAGAAAAACAACTCTTGGAGATACTCTTAGTTATTAGCTAGCTATTTTTTAGGGTGTGTTTGGCACAGCTTTTAGAGGGGCTATTCCGAAGCAGCCAGAGCCGTTTTGGAGAAGCCATAATTTGGCTTCTCCAAAATGGCTTTGACTCATCTGCTTTTTACTAAAAAGCCGGCTCCTCTAGGAAAATGTTTGAGAAGGCTCTCTGGAGAAGCTAGAGCTGGAACCGAAGAGAAGCCCTAAAAACAGGTCCTAAGAGCATATCTCCTGATACTGATGAATCCAAATAAACGCTAAATGGACAAAAAGGTAAAACACTCAACGTGGAAAAGATTTAAATGCCCCGAGACATTACCAAGAATCAGACTCATACAATCATACACTGATACTTCTCCTTAAATGTTTGTCGTTTTTCTTCTCTTCTCGAGAAATAATTTTAATTAAATATATATTAAAAATATTAATATTTATGGTATATAATTAGTATTATTAAAAAGATCTTTAAATCTATTTTTAATAAATTTATTTAGATATAAAAATGTTACACGTATTTTATACCAAATTAAATCACCAAACACGACACTTAGGGGAGTACTATCGGCATATTCGCTGATTAATTTCTAGACTGGTTTGAGCTAGCTGGTGTTAATTTATTGTGAAAAAAAATACTATTGACTGGATAAATAAGTCCGACTGAAACCCAAACTGACACCGTCGTCACACGTGGCATCTCGATAGGGAAAAAGTCAATGAACATCCATCCCATCCAGATCAGATGGTAATTAATCGACGATCCGATCATTCATCCAATTGGACCGTCTCGATCCAAGAGCCGGCCGCCGGTAAAATATCCCCGCCGGCCGCCACCACCAAACCAAACCCGTCCCAGTTCCGGCCGGAGTCGTTGCCGTGTCTCTTCTCCCTCGCCACCTCACCTGCAGGCTGCAGCCGGCAATTTTGCGTTTGGCCGCCGTTCCTACGGGAGTGTTCGGCTGGCTCCTGACCTGACGACTACGAGCGACGCGCACGACTTCACGAGCGGGACGGCCACTCCTGACCTGACTCATCCCAAGTCCCAACACCTCGGGTCTCCCCCTCCTCCAGCCTCCAGGTCACGTCCTCCGTCGGCCGGCCTCGGACTCGCCTGCGCCTTCGTCGCCCGTCTCCTCCGCTCCGCTTCTTCGACCTCGCCTCCCCCGCGGGGCGGGAGCCGGGAGTGCGCGCTCGCGCCCCCTCCAGATCTCCCCGGCCGCCGGCTCGGTTGGACTTGGCCGTTGCGCCCGGGCCAAGCTTGGTTGTGTCCCCGGTGACGGCGATGCGGCGGGGCGCTGCGCTGCTCCTGGTGGCCGTCTTCGCCGTGTTCGCCGTAGCGAAGTTGAGCCGGGTTTGTGTTCCTCCCCCCGCATAAAGCAGTTGGCTGGCAGGGTGATTCATTAGCTGCGCCGCTGCTCACGCGATCTGTGGGATGTGCTCAGCGCAGGAGTGTGATGTGGATGGTTTTGGAGCTGCGTATGGGCCATTGGGCCGAGTGTGATTTCGCTCTGAGTCTAAGGCACCCCGTTAGCTGAAAAAAGCTGTACTGACGTTGATCTAGTGTGTTTTCATCAACATAAAACACGCGATGTAGATAAGGTTGGTTGGTGTACAAAATCTATGTGTCCAGATCAGATAGTCACTGCTTGCACTTTAATTGATCCCAAATAGGTTGCTCCATTATTCAATTATAACTAGTGAAATACTGATGCTGTAACCATAATAGGTTGCCCCATTATTCAAGTATAAAACTGCAGCATCAGTTAAGCTTGAGAATACTGATGGTGATAATCTAAATAGATGCATCACATAATAGTTATTCTGCTAATTCAAGTAACTAGTGGGAATACTGATAGCCTCGGGGATTGCAAGGACAGTTCTGAAACACTTATTAAGTGAACCCAGCTTCAGATAAGCAAGCAGGCTGTATCAAAGGGGCATTTGGCTAACTGATGCTGTAGCTATGTGTTGGTCTTCTATGTGATGCATCTTTCCTTTTGAATTCAGGGTAGTGCTGATACGCCACCAGCCGAAACAAATGGTGATAGCTCTAGTGCACAGTCAGGCCTTGGGAAATTGGAACAGCATGATCAGACAAATCCTAATCCTAATAAAGAGCATGTGATCCACCAGGAAGGAGTCAGCAATGATATTGGTGACAACAATAAGAAGGATAACTCAACAGAAGTAACCAGCATCAGAAGAGATGACTCGGTACCGCAGCCAAAGGACAAAGATAACAGCATAACAAAGCCTTCACAAGCACGAGATTTCTTGGAAGATCCTCTTATCAAGGAGTGTGATCCATCACATAGATGTATCATTGAAAATAAGAAATTCATCGCCTGCTTGAAAGTTTCTGGAGAAGGTAGTTTTCCAGCTGTTTGGTCTTTCTTCCTTATCTATCAGTGCACACCATACATTTTTTTATATAAAAATATTAGTTGTCTCTATCAAGCTTCTACTCTTTGAAATTACAACTTATTTCTTTTAAGGACTGGTTGTTATTGTGTTATCGTAATTAAACTAATACCATTCTTAGTATACATAAATCTGACATTCAAACTTATCATTTCTGCTTTGAAAGTTACTATTGTAACTATTCTAATTTGAACTTCATTTTTGGTATCCTTTAGTTCTGCACTTGCATCCATAAAATATTCTGTAGTAATTTCTAATTCAGATACCGCAGACAGTTTTCCAAATAGGTTTCAAATTTTAAGGCCAATTAGAAAAATACATATGTTCGGTAGATTTGGTTTTATTTAAGTCGTTGCTAAAGTTTAGCATCAAAGGAATATTTGGACAACTATTTAGAGTTTGCTGTCAGCATCTGGGCCAACAGTATGGCCTCCTAAAGAATTTCCTTAATGACCCATCACCTTTTTCGCTCTGACAGCAATTTTTTAAAACATTTTGGTCCTCTTTATGTGTTCTGAGATTTTTTCTGTTTCATATTTTCTCTGCCCATTTTCCTTCTTCCGTGCTCTGTTTATGTTTTCCACGTAAACTAACATTTTACGGTTGGGGCCAGACTCATCAGCTCTGTCACTTCTGATGGACAACAGAGGCATAAACCCACTTGATGTTAGCATCACGGCCACAGATTATGTCACTTTAGCTGAAGATGCCATCCATGTTGAAGCAAAGGATCACAATGAGGTATAAATGAGTAATGTAACTTTGTAATTACTCCATCGATTCTTCATCAACCTCATCTTTACTATCCCCGCATCTTCGTTTCAGGATTCTAATCAGTCAAATTTGTTTAACTTGATCCATCAATACATGAAAGGCTACATAGACTGACAACACATGATTGATGTTCTTAGGTTCATCATGGAAAATACTTTCATTATATATAATTTTTTCCATATAAAAAAGGTAAACCTTTACAATAATTGCAAGTAAAAATGTCATATTGGAAACTGTTTCAATGTCCTAAACGACTTCCATTGGAATCAGAGATAGTATACTGATGGTGTTTCTAGTTTTATTTTTCTATTGTTGTCTAAAACATTCTTAATTGCACTTGTTTATGTACTTATGAAACCTATCTCGAGCTATCAGCTTTTAGTAATGTATTGTTGTGCTTATCTTGGAGATTTGGTTCGAATGTAAACACTCTACTGAGCCTTTGTCTTGCTCTTTTTGTGGTTGTTTTTGCCTTAGACACAGGTGAGAGTTTCTGTTAGTGATGATGCAAACAAGGCGACAATAGTCCTCAAAGTTGCAGAAAACTCCTGTAACATTAGCATTCACAATGCAATCACAAGGGAGACTGGCAGAGTTATTCGGATGCCACTTACATCAACATACACGCTGCTGCCTATCTTTCTTCTCCTTGCTGTGGTGGGAGTGTGCATCATGCTTCGGAGGACACGCAAGCAAGATGGCGAACCTGCATATCAGAAGCTAGACATGTCAGACTTACCAGTTTCGGTTGGAGGCAAGAAAGAACCTGATCATCAGTCTGATAAGTGGGACGACAACTGGGGAGATGACTGGGACGATGAGGAAGCTCCGATGACACCATCCAAACCTCTGCCCAACCCTTCGTCCAAAGGTCTCGCTCCGAGGAGATCGACAAAAGATGGCTGGAAAGACTAGTTAGCCAAATGACGCCACTTAAAGGAGCATTGCGGAAATAGTTCCAATGCATATACTATAATTTTGCCTTCCTCTTTGTTGTTAAAGTTTTCTGGTGGATGCTATGTCAGAGAGTGCAATGCATTGATACCAAGCAGAATATTTTGTAAGCTCCCACTGCCAATTTGAGTTACTGAATATAATAGTTTTCACAGGTGCACTTATGTTCTTGTGAGGTTCTATTTGTATTGATCTTTCTCCGTATATAAGACTTATGAAATCTATGGAATTCTTGTGAAATTTCTACGTTCTATGAGGACGTCTGGTGAGTCAAATGCCGTGTAAAATCTTGTAGCACCAGTTTGAACTTTGCAATGGGCAGTGAGTAGGGCCGTTACTGGACTTCCGACCCATCTATGCTTTAGCCCAACAACAACAACAAAGCCTTCAAGTCCCAAACTAATTGGGGTAGGCTAGAGTTGAAACCCAGCAGAAGCAATCAAGGTTCAGGCACGTGAATAGCTGTCTTCCAAGCACTCATATCTAAGGCTAAGTCTTTAGGTATATTCCATCATTTCAAGTCTCCTTTTATTGCCTCTACCCAAGTCAACTTCAGTCTTCCTCTGCCTCTCTTCACGTTACTATCCTGGCTTAGGATTCCACTATGCACCGGTGCCTCTGGAGGTCTCCGTTGGACATGTCCAAACCATCTCAACCGGTGTTGGACAAGCTTTTCTTCAATTGGTGCTACCCCTAATCTATCACGTATATCATCGTTCCGAACTCGATCCCTTCTTATATGACCGCAAATCCAACGCAACATACGCATTTCTGCGACACTTATCTGTTGAACATGTCGTCTTTTCATAGGCCAACATTCTGCACCATACAACATAGCAGGTCTAATCGCCGTCCTATAAAACTTGCATTTTAGCTTCTGTGGTACCCTTTTGTCACAAAGGACACCAGATGCTTGCCGCTACTTCATCCACCCCGCTTTGATTCTATGGCTAACATCTTCATCAATATCCCCGTCTCTCTGTAGCATTAATCCTAAATATCGAAAGGTATCCTTCCTAGGCACTACTTGACCTTCCAAACTAATATCTTTCTTCTCCCGAGTAGTAGTGCTGAAGTCACATCTCATATACTCAGTTTTAGTTCTACTGAGTCTAAAACCTTTGGACTCCAAAGTCTCCCGCCATAGCTCCAGTTTCTGGTTCACTCCTGTCCGGCTTTCATCAACTAACACTACATCGTCCGCGAAAAGCATACACCAAGGGATGTCCCCTTGTATGTCCCTTGTGACCTCATCCATCACTAAGGCAAACAAATAAGGGCTCAAAGCTGACCCTTGATGTAGTCCTATCTTAATCAGGAAGTCATCTGTGTCTCCATCACTTGTTCAAACTCTAGTCACAACATTGTTGTACATGTCCTTAATGAGCCCGACGTACTTCATTGGGACTTTATGTTTGTCCAAAGCCCACCATATAACATTCCTTGGTATTTTATCATAAGCCTTCTCCAAGTCAATAAACACCATGTGTAGGTCCTTTTTCTTCTCCCTATACCGCTCCATAACTTGTCTTATTAAGAAAATGGCTTCTGTAAGGAAAATGGACACTTGACTCATTTACTTTGGATTTTGGTGTTTGATGACCAACACAACCAAATTGGACTAATGAACTTGCAAGTGATTGTTTTGTAGTTCAATAGAATGCAAGACGTGACTTGGACGAAGGCGACGTGATGATCCGATGATCAACACCATAAGCAAGACCTTAGGAGCACAAGAGAAGACTCAAGATATCAAGCAAAGTCCAAGCATGAAGATAGGAACCAAGCCGTATGCAAGATCACGAAGAAACGAGCTCACAGAAGTGACCGGATGCTGGACCGGACGCTGGAAGAAAGTGATCGGATGCTCCGATCAAGAGGCTCGGCAACAGGCGTGACCGGATGCTGGACTGGACGCTGGCGGCAGATCGACCGGACATAGGACAGCAAAGTCCAGCTGAGTATAGAGAGGTTCCAGAGTGGCGAAACTGCGACCGGACGCGTCCGGTGGCAGGTGACCGGACGCTGGCAGCGTCCGATCAATTGATCGCGGCTCCAACGATCGGGACGACCGGACGCGTCCGATTAGGACGACTCCAGCATCCGGTCAGTAGCAGAAAAGCGAGATTTCATCCCCAACGGCTACTTTCTTAGTGGGGCTTATAAATACAACCCCCAACCGGCTATTTGAGGTGTGTGGAGCTGAGGAAATATACCAAGGATGTTGATACACCATTTTAGTGATCCTTCACTTGCATAGTGCTTAGTGATTCATTAGGTGATTAGCGTAGGTGATTTTGCGAAGTGCTTAGGTTGATTAGACCACCACTTATGCGCTTGCTCTAGATTTAGGCCTAGTGTTTAGTGAGGTTTGCATACCTTTTACCACTCGGTGCTTGCGCGCACCATTGTTGTACATCGGAGGGGCTTGTAGTCTTGCGAGATCACACCAACCGTATTTATGGTGTGGCCGCCACCGTGTACCAGAGGAAAACAAGGTCCGCGGCGTTTTGGCCGGAAGCTTGATAGTGAAGACGGCGGGGAGCATCCGAGAGAGGCTTACCGGAAGGCACGTCGGAGACCCACTTGCGCGTGGAGAAGGCCCGAGGCTATCCACGGAGTTACCCGACTGGGAGCTTGGCCATTGCGAGGGATTCCTTATGAGGGGCTCCAACGAGGACTAGGAGGAAGCTTGCGTGCTTCTCGATACCTCGATAAAAATACCGGAGTCGTCGACGGAAGTTTGCATATCTCTACCTTGCTCTTTAGCTTCCACACTTACATTGATTGTATTACTTCTTTTGCGGTAGAGATAGCAACACACTAATAAAACTGTAGTTGCATATTTAGATAGTTTATCTTTTGCATAGGTTTTGCTAATAGTAGAAAAAGAGGCCATAATTTAGAAGTAGAATTTTAAGTTGCCTAATTCACTCCCCCTCTTAGGCGTCACGGTCTCCTACAGCTTCCATGGTTGACCTTCCGGGCATGAAACCAAATTGGTTCATAGAGACCCGCGTTATTGCTCTCAAACGATGCTCAATAACTCTCTTACATAGCTTCATAGTATGGCTTATCAACTTAATTCCCCGGTAATTAGTACAACTTTGAATATCCCCTTTATTCTTGTAGATCGGTACCAATATACTTCTCCACTCATCAGGCATCTTGTCCGATCAAAAAATATGGTTGAATAGCTTGGTTAGCCATACTATAGCTATGTCCCCGAGGCATCTCCACACCTCGATTGGGATACCATCCGGTCCCATCGCCTTACCTCCTTTCATCCTTTTCAACGCTTCTCTGACCTCAGATTCTTGATTCTCCCGCACAAAGCGCCTATTGGTGTTATCAAAAGAGTCATCCAACTAAAATATTGTGTCTGTATTCTCACCATTGAATAATTTGTCAAAATACTCTTGCCATCGATGTTGGATCTCATCCTCCTTCACCAAGAGATGCTCCTTTTCATCCTTAATGCACTTAACTTGGTTGAAGTTCCTTGTCTTTCTCTTATGAACCCTAGCCATCCTATAAATGTCCTTCTCTCCTTCCTTCGTACTCAAACGGTGGTAAAGATCCTCGTACGCTCTACCCTTTGTCACACTTACAGCTCGCTTTGCAGTCTTCTTTGCCACCTTGTACTTCTCTATGTTGTCCACACTCCTGTCATGGTATAAGCGTCTATAGCATTCTTTCTTCTCCTTAATAACCCTTTGGACTTCCTCGTTCCACCACCAAGTATCTTTAGCCTCGCCTCCACTTCCTTTGGTTACTCCACACACCTCTGAGGCCACATTTCGAATGTTGGTTGCCATCTTCTCCCACATATTATTTATGTCCTCTTCTTCTTTCCAAGATCCATCTTTGATAATCCTTTCTCTGAATACCTCTGATGTCTCTCCTTTCAGTTTCCACCACTTTGTTCTTTCAATCTTAGCTTGTTTATCCCTATGGGCACGCACCTAAAAACGAAAGTCTGCCACCAAAAGCTTATGTTGAGAAATAACACACTCCCCTAGTATCACCTTGCTACCCAAGCATGCTCGTTTGTCCTTTCTTCTTGTGAAGACAAAGTCAATCTGGCTAGAGTGTTGTCCGCTACTGAAGGTCACTAGATGAGATTCTCTCTTTCTAAAGAAAGTGTTGGCTATCATCAGGTCAAAAGCTACCGCGAAGTCCAGAACTTCCTCCCCCTCCTGATTCCTACTACCATACCAAAAACCTCCATGAACTGCCTTGAAATCTGTGCTTGTAGTACCTACATGCCCATTAAGATCTCCTCCTATAAAAAGCTTCTCACTACTAGGTACAACTGTAATTAGGCCATCTAAGTCTTCTCAGAACTGTCTCTTAGCACTCTCGTCGAGGCCTACTTGGGGGGCATACGCACTAATTACGTTCAAGACCATATTACCAATGACAAAGCTTGACTAAGATAATCCTATCTCCTTGTCTTCTCACTCCCACCACACTATTCTTGAGGCTTTTATCAATCAAAACTCCTACTCCATTTCTATTCGCAACTGTCCCTGTGTACCAAAGTTTGAAACCTGTATTGTCCACCTCCTTCACCTTCTGACCCTTCCATTTAGTCTCTTGAACGCATGATATATTTATACGCCTCCTAGTCGCGGTATCAACTAATTCTCTTAACTTACCTGTAAGTGACCCTATATTCTAACTACCTAAACGGATCCTAGTTGGTTCGACTAGCTTCCTTACCCTTCGCACCCGTCGACTCAGATGCGAAGACCCTTGCTCATTTGTCACTACACCTGGGCGTCGATATAGCGCGCCACTAAGGATGCGACGACCCGATCCTTGATCACTTGACACCGTGCCCAGATCGCGACACGACGCGTCACGGGGGTGACGACCCGACCCTTGCTCATTTAACACCATACCCGAGTTCCGATATGGCGCGTCGCTAAGAGGGTTACGCCCCAACGGTTTTCTTTCGGGTTTCATCTCCATTAGAATAGCTAGATTTAACGTTGGTTCACCACGTCTATCACAACCTTCCTCCTTTATCAGGGCTTGGGACCTGCTATGTTGAGACAACATAGGCGGACCATCTATGCTTTAGCCCGAAATGCAAAATTGAAATACACATATGGGCTGAACCTCCAAACTTACATGGGCCCTGGCCCGCCATCTCGACGTCGAAGCCACAGATTTATCTCAAAACCCCTGCCTGGCCTGTATAGTTTTACCCTTTCCGCTAAACCTCTCTAGAACCCTGCGCCCCAATCCATGGCCAGACCCTGCGGCGCCGCGCTCCAGCGGCACGCGGCAGTGGCCGTCCTTCGCGCGGCGGCCGCCGCTGGCGACCTGTCCAAGGGAAAGGCGCTCCACGCCCGGCTCATCACAGCCGGTAATTTCGACGTCGTCCTGCACAACAACCTCATCTCTTTCTACGCCAAGTGCGGCCGGCTCGGGCTCGCCCGCAAGGTGTTCGACGCAATGCCCTTCCGGAACGCCGTCTCCGGAAACCTCCTCATGTCCGGATACGCTTCCTCGGGGCGCCATAAGGACTCGCTCGCGCTGCTCAGGGTGGTCGACTTTGGCCTGAACGAGTACGTTCTGTCAGCGGCGGTGTCCGCAACCGCCAATGTCAGGAGCTATGACATGGGGAGGCAGTGCCATGGGTATGCTGTTAAGGCTGGGCTGGCTGAGCAACGCTATGTTTTCAACGCAGTGCTATATATGTACTGTCAGTGTGCTCACATGGAGGATGCAGCAAAGGTATTTGAGAATGTGTCTGGTTTTGATGCATTCGCATTCAACTCAATGATAAATGGGTTTCTTGATCGGGGGCAACTGGATGGTTCATTTGGGATTGTGAGAAGTATGACTGGGGAGGTTGAGAAATGGGATTATGTGTCTTATGTCGCAGTTCTTGGGCATTGTGCTAGCATGAAGGACTTTGTGCTTGGGATTCAGGTGCATGCCCAGGCTTTGAAGAAGAGGCTAGAACTAAATGTGTATTTGGGGAGTGCACTTGTTGATATGTACGGGAAATGTGACCATGCTCATGATGCTAATCGTGCATTCGAGGTTCTGCCAGAAAAGAATGTTGTTTCTTGGACAGCTGTTATGACTGCTTACAACCAAAATGAGCTGTATGAAGATGCATTGCAATTGTTCTTGGACATGGAAATGGAAGGAGTTCAACCCAATGAGTTCACTTATGCTGTGGCTCTCAACAGCTGTGCTGGCCTTGCAGCCTTGAGAACTGGTAACACCCTTAGTGCCTGTGTTATGAAATCTGGGCATTGGGACCATCT
This sequence comes from Miscanthus floridulus, assembly GCF_019320115.1. Classification (NCBI taxonomy): domain Eukaryota; kingdom Viridiplantae; phylum Streptophyta; class Magnoliopsida; order Poales; family Poaceae; genus Miscanthus; species Miscanthus floridulus. The sequence continues at coordinate 112,202,779 of NC_089595.1, forward strand.
GCTAGTCGGTAATGGCCTCATGAACATGTACTCAAAGAGTGGAAGCATTGAGGATGCGCACAGAGTCTTCATTTCCATGCCACTTTGTGATGTAGTCTCTTGGAATTTGATGATCACAGGCTATGCGCATCATGGCCTTGCAAGGGAAGCAATGGAAGCATTTCACAGTATGCTATCAGCAGCAGTGGTTCCGTCTTATGTCACCTTTGTTGGAGTATTGTCAGCTTGTGCTCAGTTGGGTCTTGTTGATGAAGCATTCTACTACTTGAATACTATGATGAAGGAAGTTGGAATTACACCTGGGAAGGAACATTATACTTGTATGGTTGGTTTGTTATGCAGAGTTGGACGGTTAGATGAGGCTGAGAGGTTCATAGTGAATAACTGCATTGGCACAGATGTTGTTGCATGGCGATCACTGCTAAGTTCTTGTCAGGTATATAAAAATTATGGTCTTGGTCATCGAGTAGCTGAACAGATTCTTCAGTTGGAGCCCAATGATATTGGAACCTATGTTTTACTCTCTAACATGTGTGCAAAAGCCAACCGATGGGATGGCGTTGTGAAGGTTCGTAAGCATATGAGGGAGAGGGGCGTTAGGAAGCCACCTGGTGTTAGTTGGATTCATGTGGGAAGTGATGTTCATGTTTTCACATCGGAGGAGAAGGTACATCCACAGATGGACCAAATCACTGAAAAACTTGAAGAGCTGATCGACCAGATAAAAGCTATCGGATATGTTCCAAACTTTGCAGTGGTCCTACATGATATTGAGGATGAACAAAAAGAGGAGCACCTTATGTATCATAGTGAGAAATTGGCTCTAGCCTTTGGCCTTCTTCACACACCTAAGGGTGCAACAATCCATATCATGAAAAACCTCAGGATATGTGATGATTGCCATGTTGCTATCAAACTCATATCAGTTGTCACTAGCAGGAAAATAGTTGTGAGGGATGCTGTTCGATTTCATTGTATAGAAGGTGGGGTTTGCTCATGCAGTGATTATTGGTAATTTGTGGTGCAACTGTCTTGATACTTGATAGTGTGTGGCCTGTTGAGTCAGGTTAGTGAAGCACGATGGTAGTGCTTAAATTCCTGAGCATTCTCACTTCATGCATTCACTAAATTACCAGCTGGGCTTGCAAAGTTGCGCTCCTACAATAGGTTTTAGGCAACTAAAGCTGTACAACCTACAAATTGGTGAGAACTTGGAACAAAGACTTAAACGACCCATTTCAATGATTGAAATAGAAAGGATATTCATGCTCGGTAAATCAAGGATTTCTTGACAAAATAGAGCTATAAAGACTGGCGGTAAGGGTCCACTTGTAAACATATGAAGATTACTGCAGAAACTATAGCTCTTGTTCAAGGTTTTGATCATGGAGTGCAACATAGATACTGTATTTGTTAGTCAAGCTGCTCAGCTGCATCAAAAGGACATTGCTGGTAAATGTGAAATATCAAAACATGTATGAACGTAGGAGTGGAAAAATCTAATTGGAAAATGGATCTATAATTCTTGGAGAGGCATGCAAATATACATTGAGCAAATTAGGCCCGATCGCAAGGTACAAGTCAGATTGTCTCTACGGTAGCACGGTCGTAGATTGGCGAATAACTGCCAATCTTCTTGTGCAGGAAGCGGAACATGAAGAGAATAGAGGGAACAATGAAGAACTGTGTGGTCTTTTGGATAACATAAGGAATGGCTGCAAAGTTATTCCCATTGCCATCAGACACTCGATAGGTATACAGAGTATTTGTAGATGTATGTTAACCTGCTGTGGAATAGTCCACCATGCTAGCATATGACAAAGGACACGATAAGCAGGAGGCTCCTTTCACTCCTTAAGGATAGGATCAGCTTGTGACTGGGCACAAAGATTCAGTGTGAACATGCATGCAGAGGATGCAGTGTGCATGCAAGCAACCCATCAAAGCAGCGTCGCTTCATCTTGAAGAAGACACGTGAGTGGAATAAGATGAGAGAGATTATTTTGTGAAATGAATATTTTTGTATTTCCTACTAACAGTATTCACACCTAATTTACATGCATTCCATTCTATTCCTATGACTGACATGTCTTCCCTCAGTCTAGGTTTTGGCCATGAAGTTTGAGAGAAGAATAATATAAGCCATCAGCTAGAGATGTATCTGCCAAAGATGTCCATATCTGTGGAGTTTAACCTATTTATACATTTTGGTCCGCAAGGTACGTTTGATTTTTTAGAACCTATAATCTTTCCTTAAATTAGTGAGCATGGAATATACTATGTTTTAAACATCTTGATTAGTACTTAGTAACAGTTAGGGGTGGCAAATCCATTTCTTCCTTGCCTTCTTAGACATTTCATGATGTTCTAGAGTATGAGCGGTTTGCTTGACAGTTAAAGCCTGCCTCCATCCGAATCCAGATGTGAGATCGTAATTAGACCCATTTGAGCACAAATAATAATCACGGGAGCCAGTAAATTGGTCCCCTCTTGGCCTCTTGTAAGATTTCTCAAATTTCTTCCCATTTTAGCAACCCTGGAGAAACTGAATTCGAGAGGACGCATGTCGAGAACTTTGGAAAACCTCTTTCTTGTGCAGGTCGTCCAGTAAGTTTTTGATGAGCTGACCCCTTTTTGTTTTCATTTTGGCGTGTTTGGTGCCTGGCAGCAGGTCCAGGGAAGAGGTTTTGCCGGAGGGCACACCAGGAGCCCAGGAAACGTGTTCCTGATTGCGGCAACCGACTGAGTGGAAGGGAGCAGGTGGTGGATCGTTCAGAGCTGCGGATGGCTTCAGGCTGCAGGATCGGCCTGTGCCTGGCGTAGCAGAATCGTCCGGCAACCCGTTGGTGAGGTGCTGAGCCCCCAGTTCCCCGGAGAGCTGATGGAGCGCCTGTGAGTCTGTGACACCTGATGCTGATGCGTGGGCCTGGCCCCTGGGCACTGGAAATGTGTATGCAAGCGAACTGGCGGTAGTCGCTTGGATGCTGTGGAAACAAAGGAACGAGAGGACCTTCAACAACCAGTCGCTGTCGGTGCAATCGCTTGTGCAAGGAATTGCCGAGGAGTGTAGAGTTTGGGACCTTGCCGGGTTCAGACGATTTGCGCTCGTTGCTTCCAGCGTCTCCAAATATTCTATTTTCATAGTCTCCTAAGGTGTAATCGGTTTTTCTTTTCTTCGGTGCGGTAACCCTGGGTTTACTGCTTTTGTAACCTTTTTCAAAAACTCTACCTCCTCTTAGTGAAAAACGTACCTCGGTCGAGAAAAAAAAAATTACTGACAGTTACAGTGAAGCAAGAGCCAGTTGACATCAGTCAACTTGCAGTGCGTGTTTCTAGGGTCATGAAGTCCACGTGTGTTGGGAGCATTTCTTGGCAACCTGCTAGTCACTACGCCAGTACGCCTGGGAGTGTGAGCCTGGGGATGATGCCAATATGCCATGAAGCCGCAGGTCGATCGAGTCTGCAAAGGAGGTTGAGGACAAGATCCGGATCAGAGACAGGAGAACCGAGGTCCCGGAGGCGATTAGCAAGGGTCTTCATCTTGGTGCAATATTGAAGCACAGTCATATCACCCTGATAAAGTGCGAAATTACGTACGCACCAACGCAGACGCTTGCTGTTGTGGAAGAGAGCCTTGATGTCCTTCCATAGGCTGTCAGCTAGATCTTGGAGACGGTGAGCAGGATCCCGGCGAAGATGATGGAGTAGAGCCAGAAGAAGACAGAGGCTTTTATTTGTGTACCCTTAAAAAAGATGTCACACTTCTACGTACCCCTCAAAAGTTGGTCGTCATCTACATGCCTTCGCTCGAACTTTTTTTTTTCCTCACGCCATTCCGTCGGCATTTGCTCCTAACGGTGGGTAACGGCTCTGGAGAATGACTCAGTTGCCCTTGGGCTTGTATGAGCGTCTAAACTTTTTTGTTTCCCCTGTGCCATTGCCAGGCCAATTGGCTTTGGCGCCAGAGACGCCGCTGTTGGCGCCAAAGGACAGGGATTTGGCGCCAAAGAGCCTGCCCTTCTCCTTCTATATATTGGTGCCAAAGGCCAGGGAGTTGCCACTCTCTTGAGCCCTCTCTCTTTGACAGCCATGTCACAAGGTAGCAGCAGTTATGGTGGTGCGCCAAGGCGGCGTGTGCTTTGCCCGAACTGCAATGTGCTCGCCAATCGCTTCATCTCGACGACCAGGGCCAACCCCAACCGGGCCTTTCACAAGTGCCCTTATTTCGCGGTTTGTGCTTCTCTCTTTGGTCAACATTGTTTGTCTTTTCCTCTTTGCTCAGTCTCTATGTTGGATTTCAGATTGGAGGATGTCAGTACTATCAGTGGAAGGATGAGATGGAGGAGACAGCTACACCAATCCAAGCAGTTCCACTGCAGGCAGTGGCAGCACCTGGTGGTTTTCCCACAGCTCCTCCTCTGGCCATCTTGCAGGAAGGTTCCCAGGCAGCTGTAGTTGAAGGCCATGCACCAATGGACAAGAGGGTGCAGCAGCAGCTTAGGAGGATTGAAAAACTTGTGTATTTGTGCTTGGTGCTTGCTTTGTATGCTATTTTCAAGAAGTAGGCTGCTGTTGTGTGTGTGTGAGAGAGAGTTTTCATGGATGTATGGATCAATCAATGCATGAATGAATAGATGAATAAATGAATGCTTCTCATGGTTCATAACAACATTAAGATAAAGAAACTAACAGTTCACTCATCCATCACATAACTGGTAGCATAAAGTGTTTCATCACCAACAGCATATGGTGTTTGATCACATCACTTACAGTTTACACATAGAAACTAAATTACTAGAGTTTGTTCACATCACTAACATGAACCATCAATTCAGACAAGGTTTTTCATGACAGCCCCAAAAGAACATCAAAGTACCAAAAGATCATGCGTCAGGGCTAAAAAAAGAACATCACAGCACCAATAGAACATCACTAGAGTTTCTTACTGTAGCTTCTTTGGTGTCAACTTCTTCACTGCTCCCTTATTTCTTCTTGGTGTGCATTGTGGATCCACAGGCTCAAGTGGGAGGTCATCAACTGGCTGGCTGGGCTGGGTGTCCACTGTAATGGAGTCCTCATTGAAAGGAACCAGATGCACAGATAAGAGTGGGACTGAATCATTTGAACCAGTTCCAGACCTGACAGTCAACAGTATGCATTAGATTTCCACCTGGTTGAAATGAAAAGGATGAGGCAAAGAACAGGTACCTTGTAGACACACTAGTAGGAGCTGAGGTTGAACTAGTGGTGGCTGGTGCTGCACCCTTGTGTTTCTGTGAGGAGGTTGAAGAAGAGGATGACTTCCTCTTCCTTTTGTTATGGATGGCATTTGCCACTGCCTCATTGAATGGGAACTGCATCTAGGATGGCTGGGCCACCACAAGACTCATCTCTGTGTTGCTTGCTGCAGCCTTCTTCAACCTCTTCTTTGGTGTGCCCCTACAAAGGAAAATAGATTAGCTTCTGTGTATGCAAAGGAAAATGATCAATGACAAGAACTGAACCAGGACTAGATTGTTCTAACTGGGCCTTAAACCTAAACAAATTATGGAAACTCTTGCCCCAAGGCCCATAAAGTTGATCCATTGCAAGGTATTTACCTTTGTACACTTTCCTGTAGCTGATCTGAACCTTGTACAGATCCTTCAGCCTCCTTTGCAGCTCTTTTGCACCAACATTTCCATCCTCTTTCAACCAATCAATTACCTTGCTGCACACCCAAAACTGACTAAGTCCTACACATGATCCTTGTCTCCTAGTGCTCTGGCAGCCATTTCCATGCTCATGTGGGTTCACCTTCACCTGGAAAAAAAGTTGAAAAGAAACACATGTTAGCAGCTAGGTACATGCAAGGAAAACAGGTAGCAGTCAATACCACAAATTGAACTAACACATCACCTGAATGCCATGTCCATCAGCTGAAGTTGAGGCATGCAGTCTCCACGGGCATCCCTCATTCCTCAGAGAACAGTGCACCGTATACCTCTCTGTATCACTCTTGTCAATTTCATAGTTGAACTCATGTTTAACAACATGACTAGCTAAAGCAATCTTAAAAGAAGCCATATCTAGGTAGATAGTTCCCACTGTCATAGGAGGGTCATCTTTGTCATATTCAACATCAGGAAATTGAAATTGCTCAGGCTCCCTATCAGCAACTTCCTCATCAGAGGATTCATCTATTTCTACTTCCTCATCTTCCTCGTCAGAGGGTTCTGCTATGCTTGGAGAAATAATTGAAGGAGTGAATGGGGGCTCAACAGATTTCCTTGGGCTACCAGACTCCCAATCAGGAAGCATAGGCTGAGTACCAGGACTATGATATGCAACAGTCAACAAGCATGTTCTGGTTGCCCTATTTTTTTCAAACATTGCTAGCATCTCTTGGTCATTGCGCACAGGTATGTGAACTTTACTATGCATGCACCAGTAAAACAATGTGGCTACATCACCATAGCTAGGAGGATACTTGTCAACCAAATCTTTCATAAGCCCAGTTAACAAAGTTCTGTCTGCATCCACCACTTCATTCACAGAAACCACTTTGCACGACAATTGGGACCAACAATCCGCATTTCTAGGTTGTAACTACTGTTTGGGTCCATCCTACAGATGAACAAGGAGCACGTAATCAATAAACCCTAAACACGATTCGGTAGCGTAATACACTAATGCAATCAACATCAATACAAGGAGGGGCGAAGTCAAGGAGGGAGGAGGAGTGGTACTCACCCTTCCCGGAACCAATCCGGCCTCTCGCCAAGTCCGTTCCACGGCATGCCTGCTCCGCCCGACCGTCTTGCTCCACGGGGCTAGGATTTCGAGGGCGGGCCACCAACACCGACTGCCGCCGTCTCCAGATCCGCCACCGCTAGGGTTCGCCGTCGCGTCCTCCCACGCTCGGGTGAGAGAGTGAGGAACGAGAATGGGGAGAGACTGAGAGAGAGGCTCGGGTGAGACTGAAGGAGATGCGGCCCAATATGTCAGTGACCCAGAGGGCAAGGAGGATATTTTTCTAGCCCGGTCCCACATGTTAGAGCCGCCAAATGGCCAAAACCTAACAGAATGCCGACGGAATGGCGTGAGGGAAAAGAAAAGTTCGAGCGAGGGCATGTAGGTGACGACCAACTTTTGAGGGGTACGTAGGAGTGTGGCATCTTTTTTAAGGGTACACAGGTAAAAGCCTCAAGAAGACAATGGCAAAATCATTCTGGCTCCAATGACCATAGTTGGCCTCGGCCAGATCAAGAACCATGAGGACGTGGGTCTTGGTGTTGATCAGTGGGATTTGAGTTGGTGACGACATGCACCGGGGAAGAGGTACTGTCAGGAGTGGCGGCGCCATCGCCGGACCAGGAGGAGGTGGAGGAGATCATGCCAGCGAAGGAAGGGGTTGCAACGGAAGGCAGGAGGATCAACATTAAGCTGATACCATGTAATGTAGGAGATAAAAACAGGGAGTGCTGCAACACACATTATATGTTCATCATCAATGCACATGTACAAGAGGCCGCTAATGGACATTAGCTACACAAAATCGATAACACCCTGTTGTTAGAGCATCTCCAAGTTTCCTATTTTTTCCTCCTAAAACTTGTAGTTTTACAATTCCTAAAAATGTATTAGGAGGGAAAAAAGAAAGCCATCTCCAAGAGTTTCTAATAAATTGCTTTTAAAAAAATTAAATTTGGGTCTCACATCTATTTTTTGGCGGCTTTTTTTTTCTGTCGCCAGGCGTCACGGGGTGTGTCGAACCCCTCATGTCGCGACCTCCTTGCCGCCGCCGCCGTCAGTAGCAGCAGACAAGCACAACAGTCGGCCAGTAGCAGCAGACAAGCACAACAGCCACCAACAGGCAATCGTGCCGGTCTGTACCATCATCTGATGGACAAGCACATCATCAGTAGCCGGCCACAACCAGCCTTGGCAGGGCACAGCGAGCCATGGATGGCCACAGGCACAGCCGGCCATAGGTACCCATGGCGGCCACCGACGCTACGCGGTCATCAGCAGGCAAGCCATGGCCGCCCAAATCCAGACCACAGGTAGCTGGTGCCCAGCAGCGTTCTCTGCGGCGCCACCAAGCCATGGCCCAGGAGGCGAGAACAACAAAACAGCAACAGAGAGAGGAAGGACGCGGCTACCCAATTCAAACCTAGCGGCGGCGGCCTGCAAACCTAGCGACGGTGGCAAAACGAAACATAGCGGGGGCAGCGGCGGCAAGCTGGAAGACGCAGCGGTTGCCGTGCAGGAAGCCCGCGACGGCGTCGATCGTCTACGTACTGACGACGTCGATCGTCTACGTACCGGCGGCGTCAATCGTCGAAGTTCTTTGGCGTGATGACGGAGACCAGCGCGGGAAGGATCGGAGAAAAGCGTGTGACTCCAAAGCGCGAAGGCGGAAACCGCGCGGCGGAAGGATCCGTGCGACTCATGAGCCGCGTAAAGTTACGCAGAACTGACTCAGTTTTCGTAAGTGCCTAGGGATGGATTAGGAACTGTTGGAGAGAGATTTTTTCTAATTTTTCTAAAAATCAAGGGATTATTTACATATTTACCATCGTTATGATGTGAGTGGTATAAAAAGTACCTTGTCAGTGACTCATGTGTCAGTGACACAGTGTAAAATGTCATCCGTAATAATGATAAATATGTAAATGCACCAAAATCAAATATTACGAAAGTAAATAGGAAACTCCTGGAGATGCTCAGGAAAAAAAAAAAAAGAGTCGATAACACCCCAACTACATACAGCCTGGCCCAATTAGCCTAACCTCGGCGGCGGCCAGGCCGGCGCTTCTGCGTCCCTCTTGCTTCGCCTCGTCTCGGCTCTTCCTCCGGTGCAGCTTGTTCCCGGCGGCGGACTCCTCGAGATTCGAGACACCGCTCCCCTTCAACCCCCAGTGCATGCATCCTTGCTACCGAGGCTGGTCTCCCCGCGCAGCAACCACCGGAGCTGAGCCGAGCCTGGTCCGCGCCGTCTCCGTCTCCGTGCATCTGCTTGCTCTGCCATTCCTCCCGCAACGAGTCCGCACCGGAGGTAAACGGTGGGTCGTCCCTTCCCGACCTTAATTACTTGATTACTATGGTATATGATATGATTCTGGCCCTAACATTTTCCAAATTTTACTTTGGAAAAAAGGACGTGCAGGGAAGCTTGGTGGAGGTTGTGAAACTGCGAAAGAGTGTGGCGTTATTTTTTTATTAGCAGCTTGCAGCAGGACCTCTCTAGCAGTGGAGTATGCAAGCCTGCAGGATGATGATCTCTTGCCACATCACCAAACTCATGGTATTATCAATTTTTTTTCTAAAGTTACCTGCTACGCCCTCAGGGCAGCTTCATTTTGGATGTGATTTGTCTGGACTCAGGAGTCCATATTTAAACATGGATCTACAACCTGCAAGATGAAAATGTCGCGAGCATTTCTTGGATATTAAATGGTTTTCATGTTTCCAGGAGAGAGGGGAAAAGAGAATAGAATAAGCCCAACTTTTTATTTCTGAAGTATATAATAAGTTGTCGACAGAATATCGTCGGTAGTCCTCCGAGGGGTATTCCACGAAGGTAGATTGATCGGCAGAGGTGCGCGTAATCAAGAAGAAGAAGGCAACAGAGACACAAGAGTTAGACAGGTTTGGGCCATCTGCACGACGTAATACCCTACTTCTATGGTTTGTTAATTTGTATTGGCTATCGTATGATATTGCGTGTGTTTTGAGGATGTCCCCTATCCGCATTATATAGCCGAGGGGTAGGTTAAAAGTCGGTTAGATCTAGAAGATAACCAGTAAGTAATAACAGATTACAGGAATCACGGGATCGAGCATATCCTAACAGATCTCGTAGCATCTTCAGGATATTGCCCTTGATGTCTTGCAGTACGTGCCGAACAGTACCGTGCACCATAAGTCTTCGTCTTGTGGGCTGAACCACCCCTGACGGTGTAGCCCATGTAGTCTGTCATGGGTATCCGGGGTCATACCCCCCACAGCTAGTCCCTGAGCGCCTTGTATCCGCTGTGCAACGCCGTCTTGAGCTTATCCGAGCAGGTGTAAACAAAGCCGAGCAGTCAGACTCATAGTCCGACCACTCTAATGAGTCGTCGAGCAGTTGTGGACCGTAACCGACCAGCATAACTGTCCGACCGAGCCCGGGCTTACCTAAGTAAGGCTTGCCAGAAGGATATAAGGAGCTCAAGTTCAAAATCGAAAATTTCCTCGCTGTGAACCATGTGTGCCCACTTAGAGTCTGACCACGAGAAAGGGAGATAATCTTCTTCAACTTTGGGAGGCACGGAGTCTTCCAATGAACAGATTAAAGAAAAACACACTCACCGGAATGTGAAGTGTGCCCACTTAGTCCCCGAGACTGACAGTAAGTGACGTAGTCACGTGGTGCCAGGGTCCAGAAAGTAGAAGAAAAACAGAAGACCAGCCGAACGGGCAACCAGTCCACGGGCTGAACCCTGAAATGAAAAGCACACATTCACCGTAAGGTGAAGTGTGCCCACTTAGTCCCGAGCCTGACAGTAGGTGACGTGGTCACGTGGTGCCAGGGTCAGAAACAACAGTAACCAGGAAAAAAAGTCTCCAGTATGGTGAGAAATCAAATCATAATGATGACGTAGTCCCCGAGCCTGCTGGAAGATTTTGAAGATATCTTGTAGCAGGGTCAAAATTTTTTTAATGAAAGCTTGCCAACATCATCTGCCATGTACTTCACAAGATCCCGGACATGCTGCCCAAGATCAGCACCCTGATCCGAACAGCATGGAGCAACTTGATAGCACACCGATGAGACGTAGCAAGATCTGACCACCAAGGGAGTCCCCAGCTTAGCTGGCGACGCTTGCACGAAGAATCTGAACATCGAGGAGTCCCCAGCGTAGCTGATGATGAAGCCCATGCGATGAGCAGTCCAACCAACTGGTCGGCAACGAAGTGAACGCCGAGCAGGAGTGAGTGCCGAGCAGTCTAACCAGTTGGTTGGCGGTGAAGTTTGTCCGATAGGTGGTCCGACCACCCGGACGATGATCATCTTGTTCAGTCCCTGAGCGTAAGCTCGTTGACTGAACCGTGCCCCTGCGAAACAAATGTGTAGAATGAGTAGTACATGATGTAAAAATAAAATATATGAACTCCGGAGAAAAATCAACAACGGTGATAAAATAGCATATGCAGCTAGGCAATTAATTGGTGTGAACACTTAGTGTTATTCTGAAGATGTGTTTATATTTAATATAAACCGTCCGACTAGTTAGTGTGTAGCTGAGTCTCCAGCCCTAGCTAGCCTGTTAACCATAACGTGGGGCGCGGAGCCCGTGTGCGTGTAGGAAGAGCAGGGCGTCGCTAAGGAGCCGCTGTCGACCACCCCTAACGCAGAGGACAGGCGCTCGTACATGTGTAGGGAGAAGCCAGAGATAGGGCCGTCTTTGGGAACATCCGAGCATCAACATGGCTGTTCGGAGATTTGCCTTAGGCTTAGCTGTATGTCATCTTTAAGATGATATACATGAAAGAAAATCATTTGGAGAACAAACATGGACAAAACAGCTCGGAGAAATATTATGGAGATACATGAAGGTTGAGGAATATTTAGAAAAATGTTAAAGCATGACTTAGCTTTAAACAGAACATCTGGTCGGTGGCGTATAGCGTTATCTAGTCGGTGTGTACGAAATTGCTCAGCCCTCGAGCTTTCCGAACTGTCATCATGGCGACGGTTACGGTTGTCATCATTGCGACGTGGCAGGCGATCGGAGCGATTAGTCCGGGCGATGTCGTCCTTATGTTACTGGTCGGTGATGCGGGCAGCTCGCTTAGTGGTTCACTTGACGGCTCGGACGGTTCGTTTGACAGCTCGGATGGGTACGCGGAGTCATAGGCGAACGGACGTAATCAGAGCCTGACGGAGTCAATCCGCGTGGGGAGGCGAAGTCCTTGAGCGTGTCCGACCGAGGCGAGGGCGCAGTCCAAGATCTTCCTTGCATGCCTGAGATACGTGAGGTTGCCAGCATCTTTGGTGGAAACACTGCTCCACATCGCGTTATCGTCGGCCGCCTTTCCTGATTGCTGGTTGTCGTGATCCACGGAAACGATCTTGCGTATCCGATCAGAAATCACGAGCAACAACAAGATGTGATTAGGTTTCTCCCAACCGAATCATGCAGACATACGGATATATCTGGAAGTATAATAACAATATTTAATTAGGAAGCGACTTGACTTAGCTTTCTTAGATTGCTTGACTCCGATCTTGTTGTCGAGTGTTGCGTCTGTTGGAGGCGTAGGGTTGGCGTTTTTGTTGACGCGAGCTGTGCGGTCCTCGTCGGTTTCTCCATCCCGTGGAGGACTGTCGATGCTGACATTAAAAATCCCGCCTCCACGGAAGGGTGGAAAAGGAGGTTGGACGACAGCGGTTTCGGCGACAATCTCCGTAGAGCCCTGGGACTCAGAGTCTGGATTTTCCTCTAGGATGGTGTGGAGGGATTCTTCGAGATGTTGGCCGATTTGCAGCATATTGATAGTCGGCGAGAGCTGGTCGGCGATCGGATCGGCGAGAGGATAGATGTCTCCAATCTGGTCGACGAATTTGTCCCTTAGGGCATCCTGATGGATGGTGGTCATTTCCCCTAGAGTTTCCTGATCGGCTTCCGATAGATCCAAACCGGAAAGTGGTCGGCGCCGAACCGGAGTGGTCAGAGCCAATTCCGTGAGGGAGAGGCAGTCGGCGAGCTTCTGGCCGACCTGATCGATGGATGCGATCAGATCGTCGTTGCCGACCTGCTTTCTCGAGTAGCGGGGCAGCAGGCGGCGAGTTGTTGGTGAAGACGACCTCGGAGGCGGTTCTGAGATCGGATCTGCTGTTGCAGGCGTTGGTGTGGTCGGCGCAGAATCGATCTGCACCGGCTTGATGATCTCTCCGTCTCCGTTAGCATTGATGATCCAGGAGATCGATCCGATTGTAAAGATCTGGCTGGGCTTTAGAGATGACGAAGAGCCTGAAAAGTGTACCATCTTGTTCGTCATGGAAACAGCACGCACGCTCCTACCTGGTGCGCCAATTATCGACAGAATATCGTCGGCAGTCCTCCGAGTGGTATCCCACGAAGGTAGATTGATCGGCAGAGGTGCGCGTAATCAAGAACAAGAAGGCAACAGAGACACAAGAGTTAGACAGGTTCGGGCCGTCTGCACGACGTAATACCCTACTCCTGTGGTCTGTTGGTTTGTATTGGCTATCGTATGATATTGCGTGTGTTTTGAGGGTGTCCCCTACTCGCCTTACATAGCCAGGATGTAGGGTTACAAGTCGGTTAGATCTAGGAGATAACCGGTAAGTAATAACAGATTACAGGAATCACGGGATCGAGCATATCCTAACAGATCTCGTAGCATCTTTAGGATATCGCCCTTGATGTCTTGCGGTACGCGCCGAGCAGTACCGTGCACCATAAGTCTTCGTCTTGTGGGCTGGACCACCCCTGGCGGCGCAGCCCATGTAGTCTGCCATGGGTATCCGGGGTCGTACCCCCCCCCCCCCCCCCCCCCCCCATAAGTCCTTTTGGATGGCTCTGATTAACACCGGGAAGCATTACAAGAGTTTGACAGTTGAAAGACACTACTTAAGACTGATGTGATCAGACGTGGTTTGGATTATTTTGATAGACACAAAGCACAAGTTTTTATGAGTATTTGACAAGTTGTGAGCCTCCACAGCAATCCGAAAAGGCGGAGCAATAGGTGACAGACTGTAGAAGTAGCCAATTGAAGACTCCAGATGGCCTCTGAATGAAGAGCAAAATGTCTTTTACTACTTTGATTTTGGACCCTGCAATGAGCAACGGCACAATTTGAATCCGCCATTCTGAATCTGAAAGCGGAAAGTTCAAATCATCTACATGAAATGTGGTAGCGGCGGCTGACATCCAACAATCCATTTTGCTAGAACAACTAGAAAACTTTATTCTGGAACAAGATGAAGCATTTTGTGAAACACTAGCCTGAATAGCAAGAACCCACACAAGTCTCAGCCTGGATGTAGCAGACAGTAAGGCATCAGGACGTCATGCACTAGAAAATTCTTGGGACGTGTTAGTTGATTTTTTATGGTGCTCCTTTACCAGAGAGCTGGGGAGGAGCTTGTGAAACTTGTCTCTAATTGCTTGCAACTCTTTAAGAGCATGTCCGATCGGTGGGCGATCTGCTGGTGTCTCATGTGAACAGAAAATTCCAACTTGCAGAATGGAGGCAATGAAGGGAATTCTCATATTGCTAATACTGCCAGAGTAAGAGATGCTTGCTTCTTTGTTTTCTGTCTCTGTTAGTAGCTGTTGGTCCATGATACTACTCACTCTGTCTGGAAACGCCATTTGAACGTACTTGCGGAGTCCAATGGCTTCTCCAAATTCACTGTCCGTTGGACTTTTTCCAGTGAACATCTCCAGCAACAGTATTCCATAGCTGTAGACATCACCATGCTTGGAGATTTCATTGCCCAGTCCATACTCTGTCGACCAAAACGACATCTTTTTAAGAAAGTTGTCCCTGAAGAATTAGATATGCTCATTGAATGTTTTATGTTCAGTATAAAATTCATTTACAAAAACTACATTTAATAATATAATTTAGTTCCATGAAATTTTAGATTCCGGCATTCTGCTCCTTCCAATTCTCAAAAATTCAGTTTTGTTGAGCTGTACATATCAACGTGAACTAAGGTACGCATTTCAGACTATATATATTGGAAGAAGATCAATTAGAAAATAGAAGCACACCTGGAGCTGCATAGCCAATCGATCCTCTCATTGATGCCCAACCACTTGACTGATATGTGTCTTGATGTAGAAACCTTGCAAGCCCAAAATCACCAACATGAGCAACCATGTCACTGTCCAGGAGAATATTGCTTGGCTTAAGATCACAGTGAATAATAGGTGTTGGCTTATACTGGTGAAGATAATCAAGTGAGTATGCCACATCAATCGCAATGTGTAGCCTTCCAATCAAATCCAGTGCCTTATGTTCACCATCTTCCATGATATGTTCGTGCAGCCACTGGTCTAAATTTCCATTTGGTAGAAACTCATACACAAGGGCCTTGAAGTCACGACCCTGAAAATCAATACTGGAGCAGACTGTCAAGATCTTCACAAGGTTACGATGTCGAGCACATCTTAAAGTCTCGCATTCTGCAATAAAACTTTGAGTTGCTCCACGTTGCGTGAGGTTGAGAACCTTAACTGCAACTACTACATGCTGGTCGTTGCTTCTCATTCTCCCTTTGTAGACCGAGCCAAAGCTCCCTGCTCTGATGAGGTTCTCAGATGAGAAACCATCTGTTGCATTGGCCAATTCAACATAAGATACTCTCAGGTGTTGCTCATCGATGGCTGGCCTTTGTAAGTTTTCTTTTGTTTTTTGGATCTTTCTGTAGAAAGACAGTGCAAGTGCAAATATTGTCTCAAAAAGAAATGCACTGCATACGGAGACTATTATGGCTAGTTCCCGTGATGGCCTCTTGTTGGTGTGGATAGAGCAGGGTGGCAATTTCAGTTGAGGGATACCACCACACAGGCCACCGTTTCCTGTGATCAAGATTGCAGTTGCGTTGAGAAATACCCTGTCTTTTGGCACTCCACCTTTCAATTTGTTGAATGAGAGATTCAATGAAGAAAGCCCTGGTAGCTTGCCAAGTACTTCTGGGATTGTCCCAGATAAATTATTGTAGGAAAGATCAACCACCAAGAGGCCTCTTAGGTTTCCTAGGGACACTGGAATTGCCCCTTGAAGCATGTTTACAGATACATTAAGATTTTCCAAGCTTTGACACTCACCAATGGAGGTTGGAATTTCACCAGAAATCATATTATTAGATAAATCGATTTCGTTGAGATTTTTGAGATTTCCCACTTCTGATGGGAAAGGACCTGATAAGGAATTATGTGCGAGATTCATGGATTTCGACAGTGTTGATATGAAAAATAGTTCTTTGGGTATCGGACCGGAAAGATTGTTGTGAGAAAGATCTAAAACCTCTAAAGGACAGTTGCTGAGACTGGAAGGTATAGCCCCACTTATCGCATTAGTACCGAGGATAAGGGTAATAAGTTCTGTAAGATTGCCCAGAGATACAGGGATGGGTCCTGACAACGCATTATTTGATAAAGATAACCTATTGAACTTCTTGAGTTTGCTGAGAGATACTGGAACAGCGGATACTAGCATGTTATTACCCATATCAAGTTCATTTAGGTTGATTAGGTTCCCCATTCCTTCTGGTATTGGACCAGTTATCTTGTTGTCTTTTATGGTAAGAAACTTCATTTGTGTTGAAAGATTACCAATTGAATTTGGCAGCACACCTTCGAGTTTGTTGGAACTCAAAGCTAATTTCCTCATATTGCTAGAATTGGTGAGACCTGTCAGGAAGCCCCAATCAGCATCATTTCTTGCTTCAAAGTAACTATCTGCAAGGAACACCACAGAGAGGTTCTTTTGGTGAGTTCCCAAGCACTGGGGAATTGTGCCCGACATGAAGGTGGTTACTATTTCAATGACTTGAAGCAGGAGGCATTGCATATGGATGACGGCAGCGGACCGTGAAATTGATTGATTGATGCAAATAGTAATTTTAGTTTTGATAGCTTGCTGCCCATATCAGGTGGAAAATCCCCAGTGAAACTGTTGAAATCCAATAGCAGAAGTTCAAGAGAAGAGAGATTGAACATCGAATGAGGCAATGATCCTTCTAGTGCATTTTTGGATAGATATAGTTCGGTGAGGTCATGGAGGTTTCCAATTGACTGTGGTACGGAACCTGAAAGATTGTTCACTGAGAGAGAAAGGATCTGAAGCAACTCAAGGTTTCCTAATGATTCTGGGATTTGACCCACTAGACTGTTATACTTGAGACTTAAGTAAACTAGTGAAGAGAGGTTTCCTAACCAAGAAGGGATGTTTCCCGTGAGCTTGTTGTTTGCCAACTCAAGTATTTGGAGAGATGATAAGCCTTGGAGTGGTGGGATGTGTTCTAGGTTAGTGTTGGGAATAGTAAGAACGGTCAATGCTGAGAGGTTTCCAAGTGAAGCAGGGATACTTCCATAAAACAGATTGTAACCTAGATCTAACTCGCCGAGACTGACAAGACTGCCTGTCTCTACGGGGATTTCCCCAGTCAAATTGTTGAATGTTAGGCCTAGGTATTTGAGATTCACAAGGTTACCTATACTGGAAGGTATGGTTCCTGTAAGTGCATTAGACTCAAGATGGAGTATTTGGAGATTATGCAGTGAGCTGAACTCTCCTGGTATCACACCCTGCAACTTGTTATCGTTGATTGAAATATCGACAAGGTAGCTGCAGTTGGAGAGTGATGGTGGAATCTGCCTTTCAATGGAGTTGTAGCTAAGCTGCAGATCCTCAAGGTCATGGAGATTACCGAGTTCTGGTGGCAGGATCCCATGGAAGTGATTCGATGAAAGGTTGAGCAGCCTCAGGTACGTGAGGTTTCCCCACGCAGGAGTGACGGTGCCAACAAGGTTGAGCTCGCTAAGGTCCAACGCCACCACACGGCCATGGTGGCTTCCCTTCAAGCCACAAGACACGCCCTGCCACTGGCACATCGGCACAGACTGGTTGCTCCACGTCGCCAGCGCTCTCGATGGGTCACTCGTCACTTGTGACTTGAATGCCGTGAGAGCGAGGTGATCGGAGAAATTGGAGGTGGATGCCGCATGAGCTGCGAGGACAAGTGAGGTCTGTGTCATGCTTGTGGTACAGCAAGCTAGAGAGACAAAGGCCAGCAAGAGATACTCAAGGAACAGCACCATTGTTGCTGCGTTGATTGGGGAAAGCTTAGCTGGTCTTTTGTGCTTGTTTTAGTGCAAAGCAACCAGCCAGAGATCAGGCTAACTTATATGGTTGGAGGCAGCAGACAGTTCAACAGATAAAGCAAAACAAAGTTCAAAAGACTCAAAAGAGAAGAAAGTTGCAGCAAGTAGATTCCCAGTTGCCGCTTCACTGTCGGCCGGGGACGTATTTTCTCTGCTTCTGTTGTCATCAAGACGGTGGAGGAATTCTCCGGGTGTCGTCGCCCACTTTCACATTGGAAACAATCTCTAATCTTAAAACAGATTTTAGTATCATGTGCCCAGCATTGCTCAAAGCAGAGGAATATGAGAAGGGAAAGACTGCACCCATTATTGCCAGGGAGGTTATGCCTGTGAAGGCTGTTGTTCTGATCAACTATACGTAAAAACTGGATATTAACACTTAGATAGCATCTTTTGGCAAAAGAAACCTAAGATAGCATCAAAATTAGGCAAGCAATGACCTCTTACCAATGACGAAGCCAGAAAAAAAATTAGGAGGTGTTGAACAAAAGAATAGAGCCTTTTTTATCTTTTCTTAATCTTAGCCCCTCCTACCTAATACATATATGCATAAAATTTTAAGAAAAGACTTAGGGAGGCTCCACGTGCCCAGGATCGGTAGGGGGGGCTAGAGCCCCCCTAGCCCCACCGCTGGCTTCGTCACTATCTCTTACTGCTCTAGGCCGGTACAACATGTTGCCACATGATTTTTTTTTATCTTGGTTCTGATCTGGTGAGTGAACAACTGTGCTCGTAGTTATAAAAAAAACTGTGCTCATCTTCTTTGCGTTTGAGGCAAGTTGTTCAATGTCTTATGCAGATGCTCAGAAATAGAGCAGCAGTTTAGTCGCCAAAGATCATTTTCAGTTCATCAATTAATACACGTTTGTTAGGAAAAACTAGTCTATGTTTGGTTTTGGACGCTGCTATACATATGACTGCTCCGTGTGAATCAGGGAGGGTTAGCAGCATCACTTCGTCGCACGCTGCTCCAACATTCGTACGGTGAAGCATTCTCCTTTGTTTTGATGCTAGTGTGTCATTGTCAACCAACCACTCAATCGATCAACAAAGTAGCTTTCTAAACACAGCCAGTTTCACTGTCATCTTGAGGAAACAAAGGATGCTGCCACTTTCAGTCAATTTAAACTGCCAGTTGCACTTTATGCATATTTTTTTCGTAGTATATGATCAATTCATATATCTATTCCCCTTCAAAATTGATATATGATGTAACAAAAAACTACTGCAAACTGTTGTTTATCATGATTGTGCATGTGTGCCGTGAAACCGTGCATGTGTGTCAGTATGTCAAGGAATCGGCGATATATTCTCTTGTATCAGCTGAAGTGCCACCATAAAAATCAAGAACTCACAAGTTCGGCATAAGTAGTAGACCGATGTGCCAATGTGAACTCAACTGTTTGTTATAAGAGCCGATTCAACTTGCTTTTGACAGTGCAAGGAAAATAGAAGATGGTGATGTGATGCAGTTGTTTTCTCACACCTAATGGTTGGTTCTTTTTCTTCTTTTTTTTTGATCGAGGGACTAAAGTTTAGTCTCTGTCACATCGAACATTTGGATGCTAATTAAGAGAATTAAATATGATCTAATTATAAAATTAATTGCATAGATGGAGACTAATTTGTAAGACGAATTTATTAAGCCTAATTAATTCATTATTAGCACATGTTTATTGTAGCACCACATTATCAAATCATAGATTAATTAGGGTTAATAGATTTATTAGTCTCTATCTGTGTAATTAGTTTTGTAATTAGCCTATGTTTAATACCCGAAATTAGTGTAAACATTCGATGTTACATGAACTAAAATTTAGAAGGGTATCCAAAGTTCACAAAAGACCCAGCTACCCAATGGTTAGTTTTGGTTTAAAGCTAACAGAGACCGGTTTATGGTGACTGGCAAAATGAGAAAAGGCACTATAAACTATCACACAAAAGAAAGTTTAATTTGATGTCCCGTTGTTGGCCAAAATTCCATCCTGCACAATCCAAAAGATGCGATGCGACACTCCGTACGTTCTTGCTGGGGCATGAGCAAGAAAAAGAGTAGCAGCAATTCAAATTGCAGAAAATGGTTGTTTCCTCACTTCGCTAGGTTGTACTTCTGCATTAAAATACAGAGTGGTACGTAGAGGACACCACACAAGTGGCTATATGCATACATACAGCAAGTCACAATCCAGCCTTCAGAGCAACCACAATGGCTCGCTTCGCTGAAAAAAATAAGTCGAAAAAAACAAGTCGAAACACTGTTTTGATTGATTTGTTGTGAAAGAAAAACAATGTTTCGACTAAAAAAACAAGCTGAAAAGTATGGATTATCAGCTTGTTCGTTTGGTTGTATTTGGCTTATAAGTCATGGCTTATCAATCAACTAACAGTATTTTTCTTTCACGTCGAACCAGACAACAATACTTTCAGTCATGGCTTATAAGCCAAACCAGCCCAAACGAACATGACGTATGAGAGAAGTGAACATAGCCAAGTATTTAAAAAATAGTCCATAAGCATTAAAATATTTCTTATAGCCTACCTAAAACATTGTATGAGTAGTCCATACTGAGTCAATAACAAAAGTCACCCGTAACACTGTGGTCTGACTGTAAGAAGTAAACTATTCTTTCTTTCTCTCGCTTCTCTCCCGTCGTCTGATTCTTGAGCTGTTGGTGGGCATAGTTTATTTCTTGCTGTAGGTTGAATATTATGAGATTTGCTATAACTATTCACCTAGTTCGTTAGTTGGTTTCAGCCAGACTTATTCAATCAATCAACAATGTTTTTCTTTTACAATAAACCAGCACCAACCAACCCAAATCAGCTCAGAAACTAACCAACAAACACGTCGATTGTCCACTGCTATGGGGCCCAGCCATAAGGACTAGGTGGTCTAAATACATTGCTGTTGTTCTCAGTAAGGGTGCGGTAGGTTTGTGTCCAAATCGCACCATCATAGTACTATGACTTATTTGTTTTACCTAGGGCCAGTTTAGTTTCACCCCATTTTGCAAAATTTTTCAAGATTCCCCGTCACATCGAATCTTTAGACGCATGCATGAAGTATTAAATATAAATAAAAAATAAAACTAATTACACAGTTTAGACGAAATCCACGAGACGAATCTTTTAAGCCTAATTAGACTATGATTGGACACTATTTGTCAAATAACAACGAAAATGCTACAGTAGTACTTTGCCAAAAAAATTGGCATCCAGACGGTGCCCTAATAGATTGTGGAAAGCAACGTCCAGACCGTAACAGCTAACGATCTACAAGTTGGAAAAAGACATTATTGTTCAATTTCAACAATTTTTGGCACGCGCGCTGGCTATCTCTTTCAGTCACAAAATTAGTCCCTTAGTTAATACACCTCCGCGTAATCCACCGTTAGCTGGTGCCTTGTGTTTGTGTCCAATCCGGTAACTAACGGTATCTCACGGTGATGTGATCCCAGGCATTGTATGAATCTTAATCCTCCTTAATGAAACACGTACCAATGCACGCTTTCGAGAAAAAAAAAACAAAATTTGGCATGTGGATTGTTACAGTTCGTAGGTGCAGAATTACTTATTTGTTTAAGCTTTTGATTATAGAAGATACAATCTGCAATCCTTAGCTGAAAAACAAATGAGTCCTTGATCCACTAACTAGCAAATTCTTTTTTGCCAGGACCCCTCCTCCCAAAATTTTTGGCAAGAAGAGAGGAGAGGGGTAAAATATAGGAGAAGCGGAGGATCTTTTGTATCTAATTTTCACCACCTTTTTTTTTCCTCTAGTGCACTTTAGGGCTTGGACAATAAGGGGAGTATCCTGTCATATATTTTTCAACATCCTAGTCGATCATTTGACCAGTTTGCCAGCCCCACGTAATTAATATGCTTTTTCTCTGGCTACTTGCATAATGCTCTTGATTCTTGAAAGGAACAACGTACAGGGCGGCAAGATTGTCCTATATATGTACTTACACAAAACCTTATGGAATTATTTGGTGATCTATCCTAATAATACATTTTTATCAAGTCTTTTAGGGCAGAGGCACCGTGACAGCTTCAGGCGTTAACGTTGAAGTTTGGGAGAAGTAGGACAGATGTGTTAATACTGTTTGAGCAACGACAGGGAAATCTCAAGTTCTCTCGGTTTGAGCCTCTGAGGTAATCACCAAAGTGAATAGGAATTAAGAGCTACGCTAAAATATTAGAGCTGCCGCAACCGGCTAAACTACAAAACAAATGAAGCTTTTCTGCGTCCAACTTTCTCTTTTATTTATAGTAGGCTATTGTTGGTCATTCTCTATTGATTGGGATCATAAAAACATCCTATTGTAACGCCACTTCTCTTTGGCGACCGTACGTGTGTAGGATCCTAGACTCATTTGTCGTGCCCATCGGCACATGGCCTTGTGCGGTTGTGCCAATCTGCATAGATAGACCCCGACGTAGATGCAATCCATGGCCTTCGAGTTCCGTATTCACATTGATGCTGCCAGAAACACTCATAATATGCACATTAACATTATCATACATGTTTTTAAAACGCACAACATGCAAACAGGCACTGCCAAATGGTCAAAAGATATGTAGCATTCAGGTGGTGTGTGGTGGTCGTTGCTTTTGCGGTTTTGTTGGTGTTTTTTTTGTGATGGTCTTGTTGTCACTGAAAGTGCATTTGCCCTCTATGTGGTTTTTGGTGTACTGATGACATCCAAATTAGGAACTAATAAGATCTTAATGAAATATATTGCAGCTTTAGTCCCTTGAAAGTTTTAAAAGAGTTGATCTAAGATGAAATGGTATCCCTTAATTCTTCAAGTGCAAAAAGCGGACAAACCCAAACAGCTCTACAAAGCCTTTTTATTTTGTTTTGGCTTTAGATATGTCATACTATAAAGAGGGATATAAATTTAGGTGGTCTGAGGAAGATAGAGTGCTCAAGCATAAAAGTAAAATCAAATGAGAGACACAAAATCACCTCACGAACACTTGTACATAGTTTATGGACTTTTGGTAGTCGGAAGTCCCGACGTTTGATGCCGGAAGTCCCGGCGCTTGTTGACTTAGCCGCAGCCTGTCTGCGCATCTTCGCCCGTCGGAAGTCCTGACGGGAGTTGGGAGTTTCGAGTGCCGAAAGTTCTGGCTCCCTTCGAAAGTCCCGACACTTCACGATTTAGCCGCCGGGAGTTCCGACAATATGCGAGCAAGCCCAGTGGATTGTCTGCGTGAACAATGTTTTTATGTTGAGTTGAAAGTTTTGGAGATCTGTGTTGGAACTTCCGACACAGATCTGAACGGTTGGATTTGCCTTTGATTATAAATAGCTCTCCTCTCTCTTCTAACTCACAACTCATTCATTACTCACCAACCTTCGTCCAAAACAGCTCACAAGCATTCAAGGCACCCCTCTCCTCTCCTCTTTGCTCCAATCTTTGATTCCCTTAGGGTTTTGAGTGAAAGGAGAGTGGATTGAGTGAGAGAATCACTTTGGCTAGCTTGAGCACTTGATTTCTTCGTCAAGCCGGTTGGATTTGCGTCTATTACTCTTAGGTTCTTGGAACCCTAGCCAGCTAGGCGTCGCCCAAGAGCTTCCATGTTGTGGAAGAGCCTTGGAAAGTTTGTATTACCCTTGATTTCTTAGTGAAAAGCTCAAGTAACATTTGTGGTTGCTTTGAGAGAGGCAAGGAGGTGGAAGAGACTCCGACCTTTGTGGTCACCTCAACAATGAGGACGTAGGAGCTCGTTTGTGGGGTTACCGAACCTTGAAATAAATTCTTGTGTCCCGCGTGCTTGTTGTTGTTGTTGTGATTTGTGCTATCATATTTGTTCTTGTTGGTTTATCTTCCTCCCCAACTCTCCTCTTAGGGTTTGGACTTGATCTACTAAGTGGTGACCTTCCGCGTCAAAGGAGCAACCCCAACACTTCATCGTACCACTAGAGAGTGGGGTTGTAAGATATCTTTCACTCAAAGTTTATTTTAGCACTTGTAGTGCTATTCTCGTAGGTGTCGAAACTCCCGGCTGTTTGCGTTGGAACTTCTGGCTGCCGAAAGTTCCAGCCCAAACTGTCGGGACTTCCGACTGTCACTGACATTTGACTTTGAGATTACGCAAAAAATTTTAGATACGCCTATTCACCCCCCTCTAGGTATTGTTTGGATTCTTTCAATTAGTATCAGAGCAAGGTCTTCTTTTAGCGCTTCACCGCGTGAGAAGAAACAATGTCGGAGACCTATAAGATGCAAGCTGACGCCATCGAGATGGCCAAGAAGAAAGCTGAAGAGTTGATGGCTGCTCAAGTCAAGTTCTTCCAAGATGAAATGAAAAAGATACAAGATGAGATGAGCAAGATGAATGAAGAATTGAGGAAGAAGGTTGATGATGCAATAAGTGGCAAGAATGATGCAACTAGTGGCAAGAATGAAGCAAACAAAGATGCTGCTAGTTATATTGAAGCCGATGAGCATGCTCATGGAAAGGGAATATATTCAAACATGAACTTCGACTATGCACAACTCATCAAAGGTTCACCTTTACATACCCCTTCCATCAACATTGGCAAGCCACCTTACTTTGATGGAACAAGATACACCAATTGGTCCTACAAGATGAAGATGTATCTCATTGGGAAGTTATGGATGTTGGTGTGATAATTCCTACCGATGAAGATAGAGAGATAACTCTAGAAGAAGTGCACAATCTCCATCAAAATGCACAAGCCGTAGCATTACTAGTGTCAAGCCTAAGTCTGGATGAGTTTAGAAAGGTAAATGAAATGGGAAGTGCAAAGCAAATTTGGGATACTTTGAAGGTGTCATTTAAAGAAGACAAGAGTGTGATAAAAGGCAACATTGAGTTACTTCATGGTGAATTGAAAAGATTTGTGTTCTTGCAAAATAAAACAACACAATCCATATTTGATAGGCTTATGGCATTGGTCAACCGCATAAGAGCTCTTGGAAGTATCGAATGGGATGACAACAAGGTTGCTAGAAAGATATTGAGAACCTATAGAGCCAAGAACAACATGCTAGCATTCGTGATCATAGAAAGGCCCGGTTATGATGAGATGACACCCTAAAAAGTTCTTTCAAAGCTCAAGCATCATGAGTGTCTAGATGAAGATGCAATCAATGCTCACAATCAAAATCCTAATGTAATGGGATACAATAAGAATGCAGCCCTAAAGGCAACTCAAGCTCATGAAGGCAAATCTTCTAGTCAAGAGAAGAAGAAAGTGAAGGATGATTCCTCAAGTGAAGAAGAAGAGTTCGATGAATAAGCTACACTCATCATTAGAAACTTTAGAAAGTTTATAAAGAAGAAGAGCAACCGGAAGACTTACGGTGATGGGAAGAGAAGGAACAAAAAGAGGTTTTGCTATGGTTGTGGCCAAACCGGTCACTTCATAGCCGATTGTTCAAATGAGAAGAAGTGCAAGCACGACAAGGATGAAGACAAGAAGAACAAAGGCAAGAAGAGAGGTGAAGCTCATCTTGGTGAAGAGTAGGAGTCAAATGATAGTGACTCAAGTGATGATGAGAAGAAGAAGAATGGAGCTACAAACACTGCCATCCACCACTCTTCATCACCGACCATGATCTTCCCAGACTCGACTTCACCACCAAAACTCTTCCCAACTTATCTTCATCACCAAGGCTCTTTTCCAACCTCATCGACAACGACTACTACACTCCAACTTACCTCATGGCTAAGGGGAAGAAGGTACATGTCTCATCTGATCCCTCTAGTGATGAGCATGATAGTTGTGATGAGAACATAGAAGAGCTTGAAGCAACCATGATAAAGAAATTTGGTGAAAAGGCCTACACTAAAATAAAAATGCTAATGAAGAAATTAAAGAAGAGGGATAGATGCTTGGAGATGCAAGGAGACATAATCACTCAAGAGAGAGACAAGAACCTTACACTTGAAGCATCTATCGCCGAGGAAAAGATGAAGGTTGAAAAGTTAACCGTTGAATTGTCTTTAGCCAGTGACTCAATTGGGAAATTGAAAAGGAACATTCCTTGGTTAATGATCTAGTAGCTAGCCTCAAGAATGAGAAGAGTATAGCTTAAGAAAGCCTCACAAGCTTGGAAGAAAAATACCTAAACCTTGAGCTAAACTATAGTACTCTTTGGGCTAGCACTTCAACTTCTCCTAAGGCAACCGAAGACTCTAATGTCTCCACTAGTAATGGTTGTAAAAGATGCTATAAAGTTGATGTAAATGCATATACAACTAACCTTGTTGAGCTAGAGAAGAAAGACAAGGAGATTCATAGGTTGAAGATGATCTTGAAGAATGGGTGCAAGTGTCAAGAGAAATCCAATAAGACTATGTACAAGTCATCAAGGCACCCATCAATCAAAGAAGGCATTGGCTACAATAGGTATGATGGAAAGGCCAATAGAAGGAACATAATCAATGGCGTGTCTTGTGTGAAGTTCAACAAGGCCGTTGCTCTTGATGAGCTTATATGTAAGGCCAACAACAAGGTCTATATTCCCAGGATTCAACCTACAAGTGACAAGATAATCAAGACGAAGCAATCTGAGGCCCCCCAAGCCATAAGCACCACTTCCACGGTGCTATGCTAGTGACTATATGTGTTGTTGGGGCAAGGATGGCAAGATTGTAGTCAAGTATGTTGGTGCTCAAAAGAGAAAGGAGTTTATGAGGAGTGTTTGGGTGCCCAAGTTTTATGTGACTAACCCCCTAGGACCCAAATCCGTTTGGATACCTAAAACAAAAGCTTAATTTGTATTTGTAGGAATATTCCTCCGGTGGAACAAGTTGGGTGGTGGATAGTGGTTGCACCAATCATATGACCGGAGAGAAGGATATGTTCACATCATTCCAACCTAGTCATGACTAAAGTGGGAACATTGTGTTTGGTGACAATAGAAAAGGAGAAGTTCTCGGTTTGGATAAAATTGCTATCTCAAATGATAATTCTATTTCCAATGTTTTACTTGTGAATTCATTGAGATATAATTTATTGTCCGTTTCACAACTTTGTGAGATAGGCTACAATTGTCTCTTTATGGATAAGGGTATGGAAGTCTATAGAAGGGAGGATTTCTCTATTGCATTCACGGGTCATTTAAAAGGGAAACTCTATCTAGTTGATTTCACATCAAATAGAGTAAATTCTGAAACTTATTTAATGGCAAAATCTAGCATGGCTTGGTTATGGCATCGCCGACTTTCTCATGCTGGGATGAGAAACTTGGCCAAACTTTAAAAAGGCGAACACGTCCTTGGACTAACAAATGTTTCTTTTGAGAAAGATAGAATTTGTAGCGCATGCTAAGCGGGAAAGCAAGTTAGAGCTAAACATCCCGTCAAGGATGTTATGACAACTGAAAGGCCATTGGAATTGCTTCACATGGACATATTTGGACCCGTTGCTTATATAAGCCTTGGTGGTAACAAATATGGTTTTATAATTTTTGATGATTATTCTCGTTTCACTTGAGTATTCTTTTTGCATGACAAGAGTGAGGTATATGGCATCTTCAAGAAGTTTGCAAAAAGAGTCCAAAATAAGTTTGATTTCAAGATTAAGAGAGTTAGAAGTGACAATGAGACGGAGTTCAAAAACACCAACATTGAGGAGTTCCTTGATGAAGAAGGAATCAAGCATGAGTTTTTGGTTCCATACACTCCACAACAAAATGGTGTTGTGGAGAGGAAGAACCGAACGCTCATTAAAGCCGCAAGAGCAATGTTGGATGAATACAAAACTCCAACCAACTATTGGGCCGAAGCGGTTAGCACGGTATGTCTTCTATCAACCGCTTATATCTTCATAAGAAAAGGGACAAGACCGCCTATGAACTTCTAACCGGTAAAAAGCCTAAGGTGCACTACTTTAGAGTTTTTGGATCCAAGTGTTTCATACTTAACAAGAAATCCAAAAGCTCAAAGTTTGCACCAAAGGTTGATGAAGGTTTCATGCTTGATTATGGTACTAATGAACATGGATATCGTGTTTTCAATAAAACCACTAGTTTGATTGAAATCATGGTAGACATGACTTTTGATGAAACCGACGACTCTCAAAAGAAGCAAGTCAATGTTGAGATTGTAGGTAATGAAGAAGCTCCACATAAAGCCATCAAGAAGCTTGCAATTGGTGAAGTAAAGCCCATCGAAGATGAAGATGATGACAATATCGTGCATGTTAATCTTGATCCAACCACTCATCATGTCTCATCCAATGAACATGGTGAAAATTCCGCAACAAGAAATGATTAAGATGGGAGATCAAATGAAACACAAGGTCATTCTCATGAAGATGGTGTCAACAATAAGCAAGCTCAACCTCAACTCAACAATGAAGAAAGAAGTAAAGACAACCCTCCAATCGATTATGACCATGATGATGAAGATGATGATCCCATCCAAAGATCAACTCAAGTGCCACATCCTAGAGTGCATCAATCCATTCAACGAGATCATCCCGTTGATAACATATTGGGGAGCATCCAATGAGGGGTAACGACACGTTCTCGTTTAGCAAGTTTTTGTGAATATTACTCGTTTGTTTCTCCTTTGGAATCTTGTATGGTGGAAGAGGCACTTGTTGATCCAGATTGGATGATAGCCATGCAAGAGGAGTTGAACAACTTCACTCAGAATGAAGTCTAATCCTTAGTGGAAAGGCCCAAGCAAAATGTGATTGGAACCAAGTGGGTCTTCCACAACAAGCAAGATGAGCATGGCGTGGTGACAAGGAACATGGCAAGGTTGGTGGCTCAAGGATTTACTCAAATTGAAGGCTTGGATTTTGGGGAGACCTATGCACCAGTGGCTAGGCTAGAATTGATTCGTATTTTACTTGCCTATGCTGCTCATCATGATTTCAAGCTATACCAAATGGACATGAAGAGTGCATTCTCAATGGCCATCTATTCGAGTTGGTGTATATAGAGCGACCACTGGGTTTTGAAGACCCTAAGTATCCCAACCATGTCTACAAGCTCGATAAGGCACTCTATGGGCTCAAACGAGCCCCTAGAGCTTGGTATGATTGCTCGAAGGATTTCCTACTCAAACAAGGGTTTGAGATAGGAAAGGTTGATGCTACTTTATTTACTCGTAAAGTCAATAATGATATCTTTGTTTGCCAAATATATGTCAATGACATAATATTTAGTAGTACTAATGTGGCTTTTTGTGAGGAATTCAGTAGGATTATGACAAATAGGTTCGAGATGTCCATGATGGGAGAGTTGAAGTTCTTTCTTGGATTTCAAATCAAGCAACTCAAGTATGGCACGTTCATAAGTCAAACCAAGTACACCAACGACATGTTGAACAAGTTTGACATGGACAAAGCCAAGCCCATCAAGACACCTATGTCAACCAATGGACATCTTGACCTTGATCAAGGAGGAAAGGACGTCGATCAAAAGGTGTATTGCTCCATGATTGGATCCCTCCTTTACCTTTGTGCATCTAGGCTCGATATTATGCTTAGTGCGTGCATGTGTGCACACTCCTAATCTTGGCTTGTGGTATCCTAAAGGTTCCACTTTCGAGTTACTTGGCTATTCCAATTTGGATTATGCCGGTTGTAAAGTAAACCGAAAGAGCACCACCGAGACTTGTCAATTTATTAGTAGGTTTTTGGTGTCTTGGAGCTCTAAGAAGCAAAACTCCATTGCATTGTCCACCTCCGAAGCCAAGTATGTGGTGGCTAGTGCATGTTGTGCCCAACTACTTTGGATGAAGCAAACTCTCAAAGACTTCGGTTGTGAGCTAACCAAGATTCCCCTTTTGTGCGACAATGAGAGTGCCATTAAGTTGGCAAACAATCCCGTAAACCACTCTCGAACAAAGCACATAGACATCTGGCATCACTTTTTGAGAGACCACGAAGCCAAAGGAGATATCTCAATTCATCATGTGAGCACCGAAAAGCAACTAGCCGATATCTTCACAAAGCCCCTAGATGAGTCAAGATTTTATGCTTTGAGGAGTGAGCTAAATATCATTGATTCTCGTAACATGGCTTGATGTCTTGTACATGCTTTGTTTGAACTAGCTAGGAGAAAAGAATTGTGAAAATATTGTGTGACACTTTTAAAATCTAATTTATAGTTTTCATATGTGACTATTGCTTTATGGAATGTTTGAAACCTAGTCACATGTGAAAATGATGTGTCCATCATATTTTTGCCCTATATGGCATGGTGAGCTCGAGGTAGGATGTTTTCTGAAGTTTCCTGCGCCCGAAGTCCTAGCTCAGGCCAGAACTCCCGACGCAGATCTGAGTGGACGCCTCTCTAACCGCGCCCGTTTAACCTAGGGTTCATTATTTAACCGCGCATAGTCCCCCACCCCGCGCTGCCGCCCACACTAGCGCCGTCGCCGCGCCGCACTTGCACCACCACCACCCGCGCGCTGCCCATCATCCCCCTCATACCCCTCCGTACCTTCTCACCCTTCCACATTATCGTGGTGGCCGTGGCTCTATTCATGGAAGTCATCCTCGCAGCGGATTTGGTGTTTCTCCACTTCTTTCTCTCTCTTCCAAGGTACAACCTCCATGGCTAATCCTAATTTCCAATGTACCTTATGATTTGATTCTTTTCTTCCTCCCTCTCTACTTCTCTTCCTTCGTTGTGTGAATGATTGCATAGATTTGGAGCCCCATGTATGGATTGGCCACCAAAGTGCGTCGGGAGTCCTGGCGTTCACTAGAAGTTTCGACAGCCGGAAATTTTGGCTCGAGGGTCAGAACCCAACTACTGGAAGTCCTGGCGCTAGCCAGAACCTTCGACCCCTTGGTCGCTACTCCATCCATGTTTCTCCATCTCTAGGCTCTCGTTCAACCTTCTTCTGCCTCGCTTCTTAGTTTCTTTTTGTTTTTCTCCACAGCGACGGCTTCCAGTAATGATGACACTCCTCCACGTTGCAGCGAGAAGTGTTCCAAGAAGAACAATGACCCCGCTGGATCCTCTCACCCACCTAGATGCACCAAGGCGTCACTCCCTCATGATGCAACTGGTAGTCATGGGGCTCATGCTTGTGCTGCTCGTGCTCAAGCCTAGGCTCCAACTTTGCCCGCTGGTGCCGCTGCTCGGGAGTTCATTCCCGACATTGGCGATGTGCCCGTTGTTGATCCTGCTGAGGAAGCCCTTGATCTAAAAGGAAGGACCATTGCTAAAAATGTCTGCACCATGACTCCCTCTGCTCCAGGCTATTTTGGGGTCAGTCGGTTGGTTCTGTTCGTCAGTCCTACTCCTACCATCCGGGAACCGCAGCGCACTCCAAATCTAGCTGGAGGTTACACACCTCATTTGATGGTTGATTATCATCGCCATGTGGCTAAGATTCATCGTCGGCATGCCCAACCTCTCTATGATAATACCAAGGATTTGAGAATTGAGTACAGGTTCTAGCAATCATTTCATTTTGACTTTTATCATCATTTGGTCTATCTCTGCTACATCAACAAGAGCGAGGCCCCTATGATTCAGATGAAGGCCATTGACACTTTTGAGCTTAGCAAGCTACCTAGCTTGGACATGACATAGCTGCTCCGTGACTTGAGGAGGATGGGGTTGCAGCCACTGATGGAGTTCTGCAAGTCATGGAACACTGAGATTATCTGTTAGCTCTATGCCTCCTATCACTTGGACACTCGGGAGGATACACATGTCATTAATTGGACCACCGAAGGCAAGCACTACAAGGTTGATTTCATTACCTTTTCTTGCCTTCTTGGCTTGGACCGCAGGGATCGCGCCTCCACTGCCATCACTAAGATTTCAGCTCTTGCCATGGATGAGTATCAGTACATGTATTTGGATGGTCATCGTGCTGATGGGAAGACCATTTGGCTAAAGCCCTATTACTATGTGCTCAACAACATTCTTCATCAGATCTTGTATCCCAAGATAGGTGACTCTACAAATCTCCATGAGGATTCCCAGGTTGTACTTGATTGCTTTGGAGATGAGTTCACCAAGTTCTCCATCAGTCGTTATATTTGGGACAAGATCTTCATGGCTAGTGAGGATGTGGTGAAGCACTACCCTTATACTCCATTCATCATGCATATCATTGAGCACGTGTCTGGCATTTACTTCCCTTTAGATGCCCCTCACAAAGTTCTCAAGCTGTCCAACAAGACGTCGCTTCAGGCAAAGCGGGAGTTAGAAGAGGCCACTAAGGAAAAGGAAAAGGCAAAGGCAAAGGTGCCTCAGGCTCCTCCTCACATGCTTCTCCACCGCGTGCTTCACGCTCTCGTTGTGCTCATAGTGAGAAGCCTCAGTCCTCCTCCTCCTCCTCCGGTGGTAAGCCCCCTAGCAAGTTCAAGTTCTTCATGAAGTATATGTTTGGAGCTTGTTGTGCTAGCACTGAGCGTGAGCAAGAGATGCTAGTGAGGATGCATCGCATTGAGTAGAAGCTTGACATTCCCTCCACTCTGCCTTGGGCCTGTAACACCTCTGGTGTTTTGACCTAATACTAAAATTTGACATGTCATCATGTGCATTGCAAAGTATTCATTTAGTATAAAGTTTTGAATGCATTCACTAAATAAGGTTTATTTCATAATGTTGTTATTTCATGTGATGTGTTTCAAAAATCCTAAATACAGATCATGACCACAGGGGTTAAATTTCATGTGATCATGTGAGGTCATATGTCCTTTGACTCAAATAATCCTAATGGGCCATGTTACTGGTCAAAAATCAAAATCTAAGTAAAAGGAAGACAAATCAAATTTGAATTCACATTCAAATTATAAAAGTCCTTTTTGCCCCTTTTAACTAATTCAAAATCCATGAGGAATTTGGGGTTGAGGCAAAAAAGCAAAGTTGGAGATTATTTTATAAGGATCAACTTTGGTATTCAAAGTTTTTCAAGTTTACATATAAAATTTGGAGTAATTTTGAAATGATTCAAATGCTCAAATGCACCCCAAATTCAAATTTCACAATGGAGGCAGAATTTGAAAATATTTCTAGAAGCAAAGTTGTAGAGTTTGAAAAATTGAACAACTTTCATTTTTGGAGATTTTCAACTTCTTTAGAAAATTTGGGAGTAATTTGATAAATGGAAGCAGTGGCAGTTCTGTAATTATTTCAAAAAAATTAACTCCACCTCACTGCTTGCCGCCGGCGCCACGCGGAGTTCACCGCCGATCGGATTTCACCGCTTTCACGCGCTGTGACACGCCCAAACCTCCGTGGCGAGTTCGCCCGTGTGCTGTCATCACCGTACGCCCTCAAGCTTGCTATAAATAGGAGTACATCGTCGTCAATCGGAGTTTTCCCGTCGACTGTTCGCCGCCGGTGACATTGCCGCGATCGCCCAATTCATCCTCGTCGGACCACCTCAAGCCAATTGCGTTGGCCAGCAGCTCCGCCTTACCCTGCCGCTCATTCCTGACCTGCTCGCCTCGCTTCTAGCCGATCAGCACCACCGCGCGACGTCATCTTCTTCGGAGCCGGCCGAAGCTCCGCCGCAACCCACCTCACCGTGGCCAGGGCGATTCCGTACGTCTCCGCCTGCACCAAGCACATCATCGTGATCACGGTGAGCTCCTGAGCGTGTTGCTCACTCTTCCTTTGACTCTACTGCGCCGTAGCCCTAGTTACATCGACCGCCGTCGGGTCCGAGCCGCCATGGCCGGTGTTGAGTACCATCCGGTGTGCTCTTTTCTGTTCTGAGGCTTGGGATAGGATGCGCGACTTGGTGTAGATCATGTAGGAGCAGCCCGTCTCACCTGGAGAGTCACCACCGGCGCGTTTTGCTGGCCGGAGCTGGCCGCGCCGCCGTGTCTTGTTCACTGTCGCTGACGCGTGGGGTCAGTCTGTCAGTGAGCAGGGAGAAGAAGAACAGTGCTGATTTTTGTTTTCTGAATTGGTGAATAGTACTAAATCTTTGGAAATTTGTAGAAAAATAATCATAGCTCCAAAAATTCTGAAAATTTTGTGTAGCTTCTATACATGTTCTAGTATGATGTTAAAATTTTGAAACTTGAAATTTGAATAAATTTTGAATGTTCAAATATTCAGACCATTAATTGAAAAATGCAATTTCCATGATTTTTGTAAGTCACTATATAACTCCAAAAATTATGAAATTTGTTTTGGTACACTAATTTGTCATGAGGAAGCTTACATAAAAATTTGAGCTTAATTGGACAAAGTTTATTTTATACCTAATGTAGACTTAATTATTTAATTAATTATTCATTTAATTAATGTTTAATCAATTAGGATTTGTTTGACTTTAGAATTGATTGTTGACCTTGGGTCATTAACTTATAATGATCCTTAGTACCTTAATTAGTATTTGAACTAATATCTAATTTGTAATTAGTAAATCTTAATGACATTTCATGTGATAACAAAGGTCATTAACAAGTTAACTCGTCGAAACCCTAAGTGTTGATTAGTGTTGGATCTTGTTTTGGTCATGTTTTGTGACTAGTAGGGTTCCAAGATCCATTTGGTCAAGTCACATGTGTGGTTCTTGATGATAGGGTTGCAGGTTGGTTTTGTTGGCTTGCAACTGTACCGCGAAATAAAATCTATTGCGGGTGTTTTTACATTTCATGTACCGTGAAAGCATCATGTTTACATTATCATCATGTTAAAGCATATGTTATCATTTCGTGTAGAACCCGAGAACGAAACGATTCTAGTTGAGCAAGTTCTGGAAGAATCCCCGGTTGTCACGGGATTTGATAATTGTGGTACTAATCCCGGAACCTGAGATCGTCAACGAAGGCAAGCCCCGGTTTATGCATTAAGCCATTACCTTGTTACTTTGAAAAGTTTATCACCTATGTTACTTATTGCATTAAGTTGATTCAATTCAAATATTACCTACTTGATGCATTGCCTACCTTGTTACTTGTTTACCATCCTTGAAGATGTTTTCATTTACAAAGGCGTAGAATGCTTAGTATGCTTTATGATAGGCTTTCAAAGCAAAAGTTTTGATACAATCAAAGATGGCATACTGGCCAAAGAAAGAAAGAAGGTAGAATGAACTAGAGACTAGTCGGGTGACTTATCTTGAATGTTGGGTAATGTTGCCGACTATGTCGCTTAAAGGCCACTCATTGTGGATCTTCTGAACGAGACACTTTGTAGTACTGGTCACATACTCCGGTAAGCCTACTTCGGCTAATCCGATACTAAGACGAATGCCCACGCACTGGGAGTGGAGAGATGGCGGGAGTAGCGTGTACCCTCGTGGCTGGAATGTGGCCTGGATTTGAGGTGTGCTGTGCTCTCGGGTGGCGTGGAGACGGCTTAGTATAGGAGGATCCTGTAGCGAGGTTGATATATGCAAGATTAAGTTCTACATATGTCGTGTGATAAGGAATCCCCAGCTGGGACTTGAATCAATTCGAATTGCCGGTGCTCCGCGGATATGGAGACTCGATTCATTACAGAAGCAATGTAGGACTGGTGAATTACTAAAATATGAGAAAAGAATGGAATGAGAAGGAAGGAATACGAGAAATGTACATTTAGTTTGAGATAATGAACAAAAAGTACTTAGTGGTAAAACTTGAAAATAGAATGAAGAATAGTAAGCTTTTGGCAAAGAACTTTTGAATCTTGCTACATCCTTACCTTGCCCCAAACCCCTGCATCTCTAAAGTCTTACACCCCGTTACGTCGGGTTAGTCTTGTTGAGTACCTTTGTACTCAGGGTTTGTTAACCCTTGTTGCAGGTGAGTCACATGCGCAGGCTTGTTTTGGTCCCTGCTGCATGTCTGTGTTTGAAGTCAATGACGATGAGGAGTGATGAATGGCCTTTGGACAAGGCACTAGTTTGTATGATAAATAAAGTTAATGTAATATTATCCCGCTACTATGGTTGTATAACACTTATGGTATTGTAAGTTTGAAAACAACTGGTTTGTAATTATGTTATCTTAAGACTTCCGCTATCTTTACTCTGGTATATATTTGAATAAACTGTTGTAATCTGCAATGACTGTGATTGGGATCCTGTTTGAAAAGAGAAACGTGGATGATTCGGGTTTCCCGAGGACACCCGACAGACCTGTTGAGTTGTTGGGAACTCGTGTACGCTATCCGAGGTCTATTAAGACAACGATAGGTGCATGTGGGCCCGATTCCTTAGGAGGTTCTGCCACAGCTAGTATCAGAGCAGTTCCCATCTAAGATCATTGTAGGTTACTTTGGAAAACCTTCAAAATGATTTGGATCAAGGAAAGTAAACATGATATTTTGAAAGTTCAATTTCTTTCTTCTTACCTTTGATCTAGACTCAATCCTGACTTATTTGAAAAGTTTGTGGCGGATAATATGATTAGGTTTGTCCTATGTATTATGAAAATCTAGTACTTATGATTATATTAATCTTTTGTACGTAGATTCAGTAAGATCGATTCATACATCATGCTTGAGCACCTTGCATTATAATTCCCCTTAATAGTGGTTGGGTAAGTAATGTCAATCCCATTCTTGCTAACCTCTGTTATCCTCAAGCTATTCTTATAGTCCTACCCTAAATTCTTCAGGCTATGGCAAAGACCAAGAAAATCGCACGCAAGTCCACAGGACCTCATGGAGTCCCTCGTCACCAATTGGCACCAAGAAATCACGAGCTTAGGTGAAGGAAGTTCCAAGAACCTAGGAGAGGAAGGATCTTCAAGCAACCCCGCCAACGTTGAGAACCTTAACAAGGAGCTCAACACTCTTCGTCGAGCTCATGCTAAAGATCAAGAAGAACTGGCAGAAATGCAAAGGGGTATCACCATGACCATGGAGCTGCGGAATGAAGCCTGGACACGAGAAGATGCGGCCAATGAACGCGTCAATGAGTTGGAGTTCTACGTTGAAGACCTAGAGATGGACAATGCCATTCTTCATGAGAATGTCCATATGCTGTATGCTCAACTTCATCCTCCTCATGGGGATGGTGAAGTTACCGATGAAGAAATGATTGTAGCTCTAGGAGAAGTTGAGAATGAAGAAGAGGAGGAGGACCCTGAGGAGTTAGTGTACTTCTCAGATGAAGATGAGGTTTCATCTGATACAGGCACGGATGCCGAAGACTAAAAGCTCGGAGCAGTAGTAGTTCCTTTACTGCTTTCCTAGAAAACCAGGGTTGTCTTGTGGGATACAAGACATGTAATATAAATAAGAACCCTTTGTAGTATGCAACCTTTTAAAAGCTTTCAATAAAGAATAATGTAAGTAAATGTGTTTCTCTAACAGATGCCTCGTCCTATCACCCGAACTGGTGCTAGTGGCTCGCACGACGATGATGAGTGCCCAAATCCTCCACCAATGCCCTCGACTATGGCAGATGCCATAGCTGCACTCGTCAACACAACGGCAGAGAATGCCAGGCTATTAAGGGAGTTGGCGCAGAACCAGCAGGCACCATACCCTAATCGTGGCCGTCGTAATAATGGAAACGACGAGTCAACCTATGTGGATTTTACTGACACACGTCCGCCTATATTCTCTAAGGCAGATGAACCTTTAGAAGCTGATGATTGGCTTAGGACAATAGAGCAAAAGTTCGAGCTGATTCACTGTACTGAGGTTCAAAAACCAAGGTTTGCGGCACAGCAACTCCGAGGAGCTGCTGGTGCCTGGTGGGCAAATTTGATAGCAGTACAGCCCATTGGTCACCAAATCAACTGGAGGGAGTTCAAGGATGCCTTCAGGGCACATTATATTTCGGACGGTGTGATGACCATGAAGTTGGAAGAGTTCTTGGCTCTTAAGCAAGGGGAGCACCTGGTGATGCATTATGTTGGGCGTTTCAACCACCTGTCTCAGTATGCTATTGAGTATGTGAACACGGACAGGAAGAAAAAGAATCATTTTCTTCGAGGCTTGAACACTAAACTTCAGACAATGATGGCAGCCTATGGTAATGCAACTTACCATGAAACAATCAACATTGCTATCGCTTCGGAAGAGAATTACCAGCCGACACAAGGAGGCGAAAGAAGAAGAAAATATTTGCTTCCGGATCATCAAGTGGCAAGCGTCAGAAGATAGTATACCATCCTCAGAATCATGGCCGTACGCCATTCCGCCCACAATAAGGCCAAAGCAGGCAGCAAATCTTCATTCGCCCTACAACTAATACACCTTATATTCATCAAGCACCACAGCAGCAGAACCATGCCAATAATGCAAACCGCAATGCTACTCCCTAGAATCACAATTTTCCATGCTATAATTGTGGTAAACCCAGGCATTTTTCCCGAGAATGTTCGTATCCTAGGAAGAACAATCCTGATGCAACCAAAGCCCCTGCTAATCAAGCTCCAAATCAGTACAAGGGCAATGCTCAGAACCATCAAAAGGGTTCGGCTAAGAAGAAAACTGGAAGGGTATTCTATACGCAAGTGGAATCTATTCCAGAAGGAGAACCAGTTATGATGGGTATGTTTCCCATTGCTAAGCATCCTGCAATTACCTTATTTGATTCTGGTGCATCCCATACATTCATCAATCGTACATTTGTTGTAAAGCATGGGATAGCTATTGGGGAAACAAAAGAACCCTATCATATACAGTCGTCTGGGGGACGAATCTGTACAAGGGAGGTAGTTCAGCATGTACCTATTGATTTGGGAGGATATGAGTTCCCTACCAATATGCTGATATTAAAGGATCAAGATATAGATGTGATCCTTGGTATGAACTGGCTAACTCAACACGGGGCTATCATAGATGTCCTGCGTAGAACAATAAGGGTAAATGCACCTGACAGTAAAACCCAACTTCTCATCCAACTTCCCTTTCCTAAGAGTACAGTGGAAATAGTCTGTGCAACTATTGTTGAAGGAGCCGAGGAAATTTCAGTGGTATGTGAGTTTATGGATGTCTTTCCCGATGACCTGCCTGGTCTGCCACCAGACCGAGACGTAGAGTTCAGAATTGATCTGAAACCAGGGACAGCACCAGTGTCTAGAAGAGCATATAGGATGCCACCGAAAGAATTAGCAGAATTAAAAATGCAACTACAAGAGTTGTTAGACAAGGGTTTCATTCAACCCAGTTCATCACCTTGGGGATGTCCTGCTATTTTCGTGAAGAAGAAGGACCAAACCTTAAGATTATGTGTTGACTATAGGCCATTAAATGAAGTCACCATCAAGAACAAATATTCCTTACCCCGGAATTGATTTGCTTTTTGATCAACTTGCGGGAGCTAAAGGTATTCTCAAAGATAGACTTAAGATCAGGCTACCACCAGATTAAGATCAGACGTGAAGATGTGCCGAAGACAACATTTACTACCCGATATGGTTTATATGAGTATCTAGTTATGTCTTTTGGGCTAACCAATGCCCCAGCTCATTTCATGTACCTGATGAACTCAGTTTTCATGCTTGATGTTGGATAAGTTTGTCGTGGTGTTTATTGATGACATTCTTATCTACTCTAAGAGCAAAGAGGAACATGCAGAACATCTCCGTATTGTTCTACAAAGATTAAGAGATCACCAACTATATGCCAAGTTCAGCAAATGTGCATTTTGGTTGGAGGAAGTACAATTTCTGGGTCATGTGCTATCTACTGAAGGTATAGCTGTTGATCCGAGCAAGGTAGAAGAAGTCCTTAATTGGAAAGCACCTACAACTGTTCATCAAGTTCGTAGTTTCCTGGGGTTGGCAGGGTATTACCGTCGGTTTATCCCTGACTTCTCCAGAATTGCGAAGCCAATTACTGGACTATTGAAAAATCAAATTAAGTTTGTATGGTCAACAGAATGTGAAGAGGCCTTTCAAACATTGAAGAAGTTGTTGACAACTGCACCAGTATTAGCACAACCTGATATCGAGAGACCATTTGATATCTATTGTGATGTATCTGGAATTGGTATTGGCTATGTTCTTATGCAAGAAGGCAGAGTCATAGCATATGCTTCCAGACAACTCAAGAAGCACGAAGAACATTATCCCACCCATGATCTTGAATTAGCTGCTGTAGTCCATTCACTCAAGATTTGGTGACATTATTTATTGGGCAATATATGTCATATCTATACGGATCACAAAAGTTTGAAATACATCTTCACTCAGTCAGAGTTGAATATGAGGCAAAGAAGATGGTTGGAATTGATCAAAGATTATGATTTGGAAGTGCACTATCATCCGGGCAAGGCTAATGTGGTTGCCGATGCCCTGAGTCATAAGAGTCATTGTCATTGCCTAATTGTAGAACCGATGCAGCAAACATTGTGTCAAGAGATGGAGCATCTGAATTTACAAATCATAGAACCAGGTTCCCTGTCCAATATTGTAGTTGAGTCCACTATCAAAGATCAGATCATTGCTGCTCAATAGAAAAGTAAGGGCATAGCCCATATTAAGGATAAAGTCAGATCTGGAAGACCAACATGTTTCAAGATTGATGAATCAGATGTTGTATGGTTCAAGGATAGGTTGGTAGTACCCAAAAATCCGGAGCTGTGAAAGCAGATTCTTGATGAAGCTCATTCTACAAGATACTCCATTCATCCGGGTAGCAACAAAATGTATCATGATCTGAGAAAGAGATATTGGTGGACCAAAATGAAAATAGAAATAGCTCAATATGTAGCCAAGTGTGATATTTGTCAGAGAGTCAAAGCGGTTCATATGAATACTGCAGGTCCATTACATTCTTTGCCAGTTCCATCTTGGAAGTGGGAAGATATTTGTATGGACTTCATAGTAGGGTTGCCTAGGACATCTGCAGGCTACAATTCAATATGGGTTATTGTGGATCATCTAACCAAAATAGCTCATTTCTTGCCAGTCAGAGATAAATATCGAGCGGAGCAGTATGCAAAGATTTATCTTGATAGAATTTTCAGTCTGCATGGGGCACCCAAGACCATTGTCTCTGATAGAGGGTCATTGTTCATATCCAAGTTTTGGAAATGTCTACATGAGTCTTTAGGAACTAAACTTATCCGTAGTTCTGCTTATCATCCGCAAACAGACAGACAGACTGAAAGGGTAAATCAAATTCTTGAAGATATGTTAAGAGCATGTGTTCTTTCCTTTGGTGTTAAATGGGATGAATGCCTTCCCTTAGCTGAATTCTCATATAACAACAGCCATCAAGAGAGCATTAAAATGGCACCGTTTGAAGCACTGTATGGCCGTAGGTGCCAAACACCTTTAAATTGGTCAGAATCTGGAGAACGTTGGTTCTTTGGACCGGATGTGGTCAAGGAAGCTGAAGAGAAAGTTAAACTCATACAAGCCAATATGAAGGTAGCTCAATCCCGACAGAAAAGCTATGCTGATAAGAGGAGACGACCGCTAGAATTCAAAGTGGGAGATTATGTCTACCTCAAGGTATCACCGATGAAAGGAGTTCATCGATTTGGGATTCGGGGAAAGTTGGCACCCCGTTATGTAGGTCCTTTTCAGATCCAACAACGATGTGGACCAGTCGCCTATCGCGTCAAGCTACCAGATCACATGTCAGCGGTACATGATATCTTTCATGTGTCTCAGTTAAAGAAGTGTCTTCAAGTACCTGACCAAGAAATCGACTTTGGTGATGTAGAATTAGAACCTGATTTGACTTATGCCGAGTACCCCATTAGAGTCTTAGATCAGAAAGATCGAGTCACTCGCAGACATACAATCAAGTTCTACAAAGTACAATGGAATCAACACACAGAAGATGAAGCTACTTGGGAGTCCGAGGATTACTTAGAAGAGAACTTTCCTGACTTCTTTGCTTCTATCTAGTAGCAATACCTTGTCTATATTGTAACTTGTCTTGTTATTAACAGAATGGAAAACCCCCTCGCTAGCCTTTTGAATAAAGTTGTAATGTGTTAGCTTGACACATTTCCTTTTCCATTATTTAGCCTTAAGTTTTAAATCTCGGGACGAGATTTCTTTAAGGGGGAAGGGTTGTAACACCTCTGGTGTTTTGACCTAATACTAAAATTTGACATGTCATCATGTGCATTGCAAAGCATTCATTTAGTATAAAGTTTTGAATGCATTCACTAAATAAGGTTTATTTCATAATGTTGTTATTTCATGTGATGTGTTTCAAAAATCCTAAATACAGATCATGACCACAGGGGTTAAATTTCATGTGATCATGTGAGGTCATATGTCCTTTGACTCAAATAATCCTAATGGG
Organism: Miscanthus floridulus; assembly: GCF_019320115.1. Classification (NCBI taxonomy): domain Eukaryota; kingdom Viridiplantae; phylum Streptophyta; class Magnoliopsida; order Poales; family Poaceae; genus Miscanthus; species Miscanthus floridulus. Next base: position 112,244,810 of record NC_089595.1, read on the forward strand.
CCATGTTACTGGTCAAAAATCAAAATCTAAGTAAAAGGAAGACAAATCAAATTTGAATTCACATTCAAATTATAAAAGTCCTTTTTGCCCCTTTTAACTAATTCAAAATCCATGAGGAATTTGGGGTTGAGGCAAAAAACAAAGTTGGAGATTATTTTATAAGGATCAACTTTGGTATTCAAAGTTTTTCAAGTTTACATATAAAATTTGGAGTAATTTTGAAATGATTCAAATGCTCAAATGCACCCCAAATTCAAATTTCACAATGGAGGCAGAATTTGAAAATATTTCTAGAAGCAAAGTTGTAGAGTTTGAAAAATTGAACAACTTTCATTTTTGGAGATTTTCAACTTCTTTAGAAAATTTGGGAGTAATTTGATAAATGGAAGCAGTGGCAGTTCTGTAATTATTTCAAAAAAAATTAACTCCACCTCACTGCTTGCCGCCGACGCCACGCGGAGTTCACCGCCGATCGGATTTCACCGCTTTCACGCGCTGTGACACGCCCAAACCTCCGTGGCGAGTTCGCCCGTGTGCTGTCATCACCGTACGCCCTCAAGCTTGCTATAAATAGGAGTACATAGTCGTCAATCGGAGTTTTCCCGTCGACTGTTCGCCACCGGTGACGTTGCCGCGATCGCCCAATTCATCCTCGTCGGACCACCTCAAGCCAATTGTGTTGGCCAGCAGCTCCGCCTTACCCTGCTACTCATTCCTGACCTGCTCGCCTCGCTTCTAGCCAATCAGCACCACCGCGCGACGTCATCTTCTTCGGAGCCGGCCGAAGCTCCGCCGCAACCCACCTCACCGTGGCCAGGGCGATTCCATACGTCTCCGCCTGCACCAAGCACATCATCGTGATCACGGTGAGCTCCTGAGCATGTTGCTCACTCTTCCTTTGACTCTACTGCGCCGTAGCCCTAGTTACATCGACCGCCGTCGGGTCCAAGCCACCATGGCCGGCGTTGAGTACCATCCGGTGTGCTCTTTTTTGTTCTGAGGCTTGGGATAGGTGCGCGACTTGGTGTAGATCATGTAGGAGCAGCCCGTCTCACCGGAGAGTCACCACCGGCGCGTTTTGCTGGCCGGAGCTAGCCGCGCCGCCGTGTCTTGTTCACTGTCGCTGACGCGTGGGGTCAGTCTGTCAGTGAGCAGGGAGAAGAAGAACAGTGCTGATTTTTGTTTTCTGAATTTGTGAATAGTACTAAATCTTTGGAAATTTGTAGAAAAATAATCATAGCTCCAAAAATTCTGAACATTTTTGTGTAGCTTCTGTACATGTTCTAGTATGATTTAAAAATTTGAAACTTGAAATTTGAATAAATTTTGAATGTTCAAATATTCAGACCATTAATTGAAAAATGCAATTTCCATGATTTTTGTAAGTCACTATATAACTCCAAAAATTATGAAATTTGTTTTGGTACACTAATTTGTCATGAGGAAGCTTACATAAAAATTTGAGCTTAATTGGACAAAGTTTATTTTATACCTAATGTAGACTTAATTATTTAATTAATTATTCATTTAATTAATGTTTAATCAATTAGGATTTGTTTGACTTTAGAATTGATTGTTGACCTTGGGTCGTTAACTTATAATGATCCTTAGTACCTTAATTAGTATTTGAACTAATATCTAATTTGTAATTAGTAAATCTTAATGACATTTCATGTGGTGACAAAAGTCATTAACAAGTTAACTCGTCGAAACCCTAAGTGTTGATTAGTGTTGGATCTTGTTTTGGTCATGTTTTGTGACTAGTAGGGTTCCAAGATCCATTTGGTCAAGTCACATGTGTGGTTCTTGATGATAGGGTTGCAGGTTGGTTTTGTTGGCTTGCAACTGTACCGAGAAATAAAATCATTTGTGGGTGTTTTTACATTTCATGTACCGTGAAAGCATCATGTTTACATTATCATCATGTTAAAGCATATGTTATCATTTCGTGTAGAACCCGAGAACGAAACGATTCTAGTTGAGCAAGTTCTGGAAGAATCCCCGGTTGTCACGGGATTTGATAATTGTGGTACTAACCCGGAACCTGAGATCGTCAACGAAGGCAAGCCCCGGTTTATGCATTAAGCCATTACCTTGTTACTTTGAAAAGTTTATCACCTATGTTACTTATTGCATTAAGTTGATCAATTCAAATATTACCTACTTGATGCATTGCCTACCTTGTTACTTGTTTACCATCCTTGAAGATGTTTTATTTACAAAGGCGTAGAATGCTTAGTATGCTTTATGATAGGCTTTCAAAGCAAAAGTTTTGATACAATCAAAGATGGCATACTGGCCAAAGAAAGAAAGAAGGTAGAATGAACTAGAGACTAGTCGGGTGACTTATCTTGAATGTTGGGTAATGTTGCCGACTATGTCGCTTAAAGGCCACTCATTGTGGATCTTCTGAACGAGACACTTTGTAGTACTGGTCACATACTCCGGTAAGCCTACTTCGGCTAATCCGATACTAAGACGAATGCCCACGCACTGGGAGTGGAGAGATGGCGGGAGTAGCGTGTACCCTCGTGGCTGGAATGTGGCCGGATTTGAGGTGTGCTGTGCTCTCGGGTGGCGTGGAGACGGCTTAGTATAGGAGGATCCTGTAGCGAGGTTGATATATGCAAGATTAAGTTCTACATATGTCGTGTGATAAGGAATCCCCAGCTGGGACTTGAATCAATTCGAATTGCCGGTGCTCCGCGGATATGGAGACTCGATTCATTACAGAAGCAATGTAGGACTGGTGAATTACTAAAATATGAGAAAAGAATGGAATGAGAAGGAAAGGAATACGAGAAATGTACATTTAGTTTGAGATAATGAACAAAAAGTACTTAGTGGTAAAACTTGAAAATAGAATGAAGAATAGTAAGCTTTTGGCAAAGAACTTTTGAATCTTGCTTCATCCTTACCTTGTCCCAAACCCCTGCATCTCTAAAGTCTTACACCCCGTTACATCGGGTTAGTCTTGTTGAGTACTTTTGTACTCAGGGTTCGTTAACCCTTGTTGCAGGTGAGTCGCATGCGCAGGCTTGTTTTGGTCCCTGCTGCATGTCTGTGTTTGAAGTCAATGACAATGAGGAGTAATGAATGGCCTTTGGACAAGGCACTAGTTTGTTTGATAAATAACGTTAATGTAATATTATCCCGCTACTATGGTTGTATAACACTTATGGTATTGTAAGTTTGAAAACAACTGGTTTGTAATTATGTTATCTTAAGACTTCCGCTATCTTTTACTCTGGTATATATTTGAATAAACTGTTGTAATCTGCAATGACTGTGATTGGGATCCTGTTTGAAAAGAGAAACGTGGATGATTCGGGTTTCCCGAGGACACCCGACAGACCTGTTGAGTTGTTGGGAACTCGTGTACGCTATCCAAGGTCTATTAAGACAACGATAGGTGCATGTGGGCTCGATTCCTTAGGAGGTTCTGCCACAGGGCCTTGGAGCCACTTCATGATCCGATCGAGCTTTATGATGAGGCTTGCAAGGAATACTATGGTGAGTCGTCCGATCAGCCCCGTCCCCATGGCAAGTTGTAAATGGATGTCGATGATGAGAAGTACCGAGAGGAAGATGATGATGACGACGATGATGGTGGTGGTGGTGGTGACCGTGATGATGACGAGGCCTACGATGATGAGTAGTCATTTCTCTCACGCGGCCTACCCCTTTTGGCACTTGTTGATAAAGGGGGAGTGTTAGGCTTTGATCTTATTGTAATAAGTTAGTTGGTCGCTTGGAGCTTGTGAGACTTTAAAACTGTTAGCTTGTATGAACTATGTCGTGTGGTGGCACTATGTGATGGACAACTATATTTGTGTGATAGATGATTGTAGGACAAGCAATGTTTATCTATATATCTATTAGTCTCTACATGTGAATGGTGGATGTTATTTTGGATGGCCATGTGTTGTTTCAAGTTGTTACTTTGAGATCTTGGCCATCATATTTTCTTTTACTTGTTAAGTGAATATAACATGTCATATTGCATTCTATTTTTTTACGGATATGCACTTGCGTTGGCTAACCGAAACAACTGCGGAATTAAAACAATTGGTCTAGCCAAGACTATACCCCTCTATTTATGTTCTCTAGCACCTTGCAAATATTCTAATTAAGAAACTAAGATGCCAGGCTAGCTAGAGCTCACCTAACCAATTCTAGAAGCAAGGTCACACAAACCTATGCCGCTAGTACTTCAAGCAACAAGGGAGCTCCTACACATGCTAGTAAGCAAAAGCATAAAGCCACCTAAGCTCACTAGCAATGCTCAATAACAAGGCAACCAATACCAAATTAGAGAGCGCAAATACTTAGCTACACAAACTAAGCAATGTGACTAACAAGGGTACACAAACCGAATTAGCCACGTAAGGGAGCTACTTCTATGCTACACAAGCAAGAAGGTAACTAGTGAGCTACACAAGCTAACTAATTACAAGAGCAACTACACAAGCACAATGTATATGAAAGTAATTACAAGCTTGTGTAACGAGGATGCAAACCAACGGAAAGAACAAGGTTGACACGATGATTTTTCTCTCGAGGTTCATGTGCTTGCCAACACACTAGTCCCCGTTGTGTCGACCGCTCACTTGATGGTTCGGTGGCTAATTGGCATCACCTGCCAAGCCCGCATGTCGGGCACCGCAAGAACCTACCCCGAAAGTGAGGGTAGCTCAATGACATGCTCAACTAGAGTTGCTCTTCGTTGCTCCCGTGGGGCGAGCACAATGCCCCTCACAAAGCTCTTCTCCGGAGCACCGCACAAGCTTCTTGTGGGCTACGACGGAGACCACCACCAAGCCATCTAGGAGGTGGCAACCTCCAAGAGTAACAAGCACCACCAGCTTGCAACTTGATCACCTAGTGCCACTCAATGCAACCTCACGATGCAGTCGCACTAGAATCACTCACTCACACAATTGGATGATCACTATCAAGCATATGTGAGTTAGAGGGCTCCCAAGCACTCTCAAGCATGGATACAAAGTCCCCAAGGTGCTCAGCAATAGCCATGGCGAAACCACCTTCTATTTATAGCCCCCACGAAAATAGAGCCGTTGTACCCCTTCACTGGGCACAGCTCGGGGCGACCGGACGCTTCGGTCGTATTGACCAAACGCAGGACCCAGCGTCCGATCACACGATGCATGCCATGTGGCACCTACTTCAAATACTAAGCGCCCAATCTCAATGGTTAAGTTGCGACCGGACACATCATAGTGAATGACCGAACGCTGCTATGCCTGAGTCCGATCGTTTCTAGAGAGCTCCCCGAGCCTCTGTTTTGTGACCGGACGCGTCCGGTCCACCATGACCGAACGCAGACCAGCGTCCAATCAGTTCTGTGCCCACATGCCTAACTCTAGTGCTGCCTACATCACCATACGTCAGCACTGACTGGACGCAGAGCCTGAGCATCCGGTCACTCTTCGCGCCAGCGTTCGATCACAAGATCAAGACCGTGTGTTCGCTGCTGCCACTGACTAGACGTAGGACCCAGCGTCCGGTCACTACGTGAACAGCGTCCGATGCACTCTGTAAAATCCTATCTTTTCTGTATAGGGCGCTGGTGGCACCATCGGACTGTCCACACTCTACGGGCGGACACTCCGCTGGTGAAGTTTTGAACCCTTCTCGCCTTCATTTCAACACCAAGTTGATCCACATCAACTCCAACTTCATCTCCCTTGTAAATGTGCCAACACCAAGTGTACACTAACATGTGTATGTGTGTTAGCATTTTCACAACCATTTTCCAAAAGATTAGGCACTCGACTTGCCACGCCACTCGATCCTAGCGACGATGCAAAGTTAGATCACTCAAGTGGCACTAGATGACCGATATGCAAACAAGTTTGCCCCTCTTGATAGAACGGCCATCTATCCTAAACCCGGTCATAAACTTCTCTACACACCTATGACCGGTGAAATGAAATGCCCTATGTTATACCTTTGCCTTGCGTATTCCATTCTATCTCCTCCAATGTTGATGCAACACATGCACCAACATGATCAACAATGATATGATCCACTTCATATCATCATGTGATCATATTGGTTCATCGATCTTGACTTCACTTGCTTTTCACCGTTGCCTTCATCCATCGACGCCAAGTCTTGCTCAAGCTTCACCGCCACGTGGTCCATCGCTCCAAAGCCTCCAACTTGCCCTTCACGCTTGCAACCGGTCCATCAAGCTAAGTCATGTCTTGATCTTCTCCACCTTGATCACATGACTTAATGTCATGTCTCATGTGCAATAAGCTCTATCATCATCATATGTGTGAGCTTTGCAACATCTCTGCACCATTTTTACCTTCATGGCATATGTTGCTCACACACATGTACCTGTGGACTAATCACCTGTGTATCTCACATAAACACAATTAGTCCACCTAGGTTGTCACTCAATTACCAAAACTACACAAGGACCTTTCAACTTGTTCACATACGTTTGTTGCACCACACGGATTGCAAAATTTAGGGGTGGTTTCTACCTTAATATATGCAAGTGATGTGTTGATGATCATCATTGAAATTCAAATTCATTGCATATATTAAGGGGGAGCTCTTTATAAATTTTGGGGTTCAAAAGCTTTACATTCTTACATTTTTATGAAAGCCTAAGTTGGTTGCCATCAATTACCAAAAATGGGGAGATTGAAAGTGCATTTGCCCATATGTGGGTTTTGGTATGTTGATGACTTCCAAATTAGGAACTAATGAGATCTTAATGAGATATATTACAGCTTTAGTCTCTTGAAAGTTTTAAAAGAGTTGATCTAAGATGAAATGGTATCCCTCAATTCTTCAAGTGCAAAAAGTGGACGAACCCAAAGCGTTCTCCAAAGCCTTTTTATTTTGTTTTGGGTTTAGATATGCCGTACTATAAAGAGGGATGCAAATTTAGGTGGTCTGAGGAAGATAGAGTGCTCAAGCATAAAAGTAAAATCAAAAGAGAGACACAAAATCACCTCACGAACAATTGGACATAGTTTATGGACTTTTGGTAGTCGGAAGTTCCGGTGTGAGCCGGGTGTTCTGGCTGTTAAAAGTCTCGACGTTTGGTGTCAGAAGTCCCGGCGCTTGTTGACTTAGCCGCAGCCTGTCTGCGCATCTTTGCTCGTCAGAAGTCTCGGCGAGAGTTGGGAGTTCCGGGTGCCGGAAGTTCCGGCTCCCTCTGGAAGTCCCGACACTTCACGACTTAGCCGCCGGGAGTTTCGACGATATGCGAGCAAGCCCAGTGGACTATCTACGTGAACAATATTTTTGCATTGAGCCGGAAGTTCTAGAGATCTATGTCAGAACTTCTGACTCAGATCTAAATGGTTGAATTTGCCTTTGAGTATAAATAGCTCTCTCCTCTCTTCTAACTCACAACTCATTCATTACTCACCAACCTTCGTCCAAAATAGCTCCCAAGCATTCAAGGCACCGCTCTCCTCTCCTATTTGCTCCAATCTTTGATTCCCTTAGGGTTTTGTGTGAAAGGAGAGTGGATTGAGTGAGAGAATCACTTTGGCTAGCTTGAGCACTTGATTTCTTTGTCAAGCCAGTTGGATTTGCGTCTATTACTCTTGGGTTCTTAGAACCTTAGCCGGCTAAGCGTCGCCCAAGAGCTTCTATGTTGTGGAAGAGCATTGGAAAGTTTGTATTACCCTTGATTTCTTAGTGGAAAGCTCAAGTAACCTTTATGGTTGCTTTGAGAGAGGCAAGGAGGTGGAAGAGACTTCGACCTTTGTGGTCACCTCAATAACGAGGACGTAGGAGCTCCTTTGTGGGGTTGCCGAACCTCAAAATAAATTCTTGTGTCCCGCGTGCTTGTTGTTGTTGTGATTTGTGCTATAATATTTGTTCTTGTTGGTTTGTCTTCCTCCTCAACTCTCCTCTTAGGGTTTGGACTTGATCTACGAAGTGGTGACCTTCCGGCGTCAAAGGAGCAACCCCAACACTTCATCTTACCACTAAGGAGTGGGGTTGTAAGATATCTTTCACTCAAAGTTCGTTTTAGCACTTGTAATGCTATTCTCATAGGTGTCGGAACTCCCGACTGTTTGCGTCGAAACTTCTGCCAGCCGGAAGTTCTGGCCCAAACTGTCGGGACTTCTGACTGTCACTGACATTTGACTTTGAGATGACGTAGAAATTTTTAGATACGCCTATTCACCCCCCTCTAGGTATTGTTTGGATCCTTTTAGTCACCTTCTTGAGTGTTTGAGGTTTTCTTTTCTTTTCTTTTCATTGTATTTGGCTCCTTCTGTATCAATATATGCCCTGTGTGCTCTTAGCGGTGTCTTTTCAAAAAGAAGATATAGAAAGAGATAAAGTAACCACAAATGAGAGTAAAATAAGTTGAATAACTAGTTCATACACTCATTACTTTCTTCCTAATTACTTTCAAGAAGTTTATTATTATTTATCTGTCTGTGTAGTGTGTACACACTGATCATCTCTGGTCGGGAAAGTTAAATATATCCTTAAGGGCATGTGCTCTCATCCCCGTTTCCCATTGGATATGCATTGGAATGGATGCACTGTAGGAGAGAGAATTATCCAACGGCAATAGGGACGGGGGCACATGCCCTTAAGGCCTTAAGGGCAAAAAAAATTGTGTCTCATATCTGGTCTCTCTCAGCAGCAGCACCATCACCACCACTATGGTCATCAGTACGTCATCATCGCTCTTCTGGTGTTGCTGCTTGCCTTGTTGGCGGCCGGCGATGCCCTGGGCAATGTATGCGGCGCCACGTCCTACTACATTGCCAATAGCACCTACGAGGCATACCTTGAGCTCCTCATCGCGACCCTCCCTAGGAAGGCGGCCTCTTCCGGGGCTCTCTTCGCCACCGCCACCACGAGGTTCGTTCTTGATGCCATTCACAGCCTCGCTCAGTGTCGTGGTGATGTCGACGCCTCCACCTATGACGCCTGCGTCACGGACGCCTTGGAGGATGCGCTGAGGGCCCCTAGAAGTTACTAGCTCTTACTGTTGCGGGTACCCTAAGGGCTTCGGTGGTGTTTGGGAGGGCCTCCCACTATTGCGCCGATGTGTGCGAGGCAGGGTGGTCCCCTTCCCCACTAGCTTCTCCACTACCCAATGTCTTCTTTCACATGGACGGAGTGACGGACACTCCTCCTGGGCAACACAGAGATATAGCTTCTATTTCTCTGCTTCTCCTTCATGCACCATGATCCATATTTCATTGGGTTATCTTTCATCTACAGTACCAACTTAACTTCAGATCCATTCCGAACTCTAACTTATTTCTTTTCAGAGTAGGTAATTCTCTCTTCAGTCTGTTGAACTTCAGTTTCAGATGGAATAGATCCAACATTCAACACTTCAACTAGAAATGCACGACTAGATCCACCAAGCAGTTGTACCTCAACTGAAGCTTTCTTCACACATTTTCTCATCATCTGTTATCCAACATGATTGACTGTCGTTCCTTCCTTGTGTTGAAACCGGGTGGTGCCTCGGCTTGAACGACGTCGCCGCCGGCGAGGCGAGAACGCACACACGCTACGCGAGAAAGTGGAAGTTTTTGGTGCTGCCAACGTCGCAACGTTTTTCTGTGTTTTCTGTTCCTCTTTATTTGGAATACATGGTCGCTGAGGACCGAGCCCCACGCCACACTGCCCAGGTGCGCGATGCCCTATTTCCTTGCAACACCACGCGATGTGCCCGCCATGGGCGCTGTGGCGCTGACCAAACACAGCACCTAGCCATGCCGTGAGCTACACACGACTCCAGCCCACACACGACCCATTCCTACCAGCTAATGACCTGACACGACTCAACACATGCTGGTACGTATTTACAAAGATATGCAACGGATTTAAGCTAACACCTTGAACCTTCAAATATTTTCCACCAAGATATATAGATGATCACAAGCATGATATAAGTATATTACAAGATGGTAGGGTTTCCGCATCCTGATGCACATCTAGTTGTGTACACCAGGAGACTGCAAAGTAATCTTTGCCCTAAGGGCATGTGCCCTCCTGATTTGCACCAAGTTCTAAATTAGACCAAGTTTATAAAAAAGAACAATAGTATTTACAATGTCATGAGCATAATTTGATCTATTATGAAATTTGAAATATACTTCAATAGTTTACTTGGCAGACGCTAATAATATTCGGAGGCTCTATAAACTTAATCAAACTTTGAATAATTTGACTTAGAACAAACCTAGAATCCGTTGTATTTTGAAATAGAGGTAATAGTCAGGATGCAGGCTGGCTGGTTTTCTTGTCATATTTTTCGATCGCGATCCCGCAGTCAAGGATCATTAACTGAACTTCCTCCACCTTTGGTGATCTGGTTTCCAATGGATGTGTTATATTTATCTAAGACCATCTTGTTTGCTATTTCTAATCTTCTTGAGAGGAACAACAGGGCTAGCAAGATTGTCCTATATGTACATAAACCCTCATGAAAAAACATTTGGTGAGCTATCGTGATTTGTGATTGACACTACAGAATGGGCATTTCTCACTCTTCCATCAGCGTTTGTTGCTTTAGAGCTGTCAATGATACCTCTTTTAGTGCCGGTTGGTGACACAACCCATAGAAGCCCTCAACTGCATTGAAGTCGATATCCTAAGGCATCAATGCCGGTTTGTAGCACCAATCGACACTAAAAATAAGTTTGAGTGCTGATTGATGCTACCACCCAAAAAATACAAAATATTTGAAATTTTCAAATGATTTTAGACAAAGAAATGTCCCGGACGAAAGTTGTAGTTTTATCAGGTTAGCCAAAAGAAGAAAAAAGGTCTGTGTAACACCCCAGGTGTTTGCCACCAGTTAAGCAATGGGTTTGAGCTAAAACATGGTATATTAAGTGATGATGAAGGTGTCAAGGTCGAACCTATAGAACGAGCCCCAACCTAAACTTGGAGATTGCACCTTTGCTCGCCTATAGACCCCTTTTCAAGATATATGCTTGGGTGGTGTTATTGGAATATCTTCGTATGTCTCACATCAATAACCATCTATATTGATCCATGGAAAAGTTTCGTGAAGTTTGGAATCAAGAAGTCACATGAAATGACGAGTTATGTCGTTGCTTGAATTATTTTATAAAGTGAAGGGAATTCTCGATCATCAACCAAATTTTGCAACCATGCCCAAATGACTCTAGATGAACTCTACAACAAAAGTCATGAAGGGTTCATGTTGAGCAAATACCAAGAAAATGCTCCAATGGGTCAAAAAGGATAATTTAAGCTTCATAGTGATCCTACTTTGGTCAAACTAGAACAGTAGGTTCTATACCAGTTTTGAGGTTGGACCTTAAATGAAAGTTGTAGTCCATATCATGTAGAACAAACTTTGTTTTTGGACTAAGAGCTAGATCAGCTTGGAAGTAAGTCAAATCGAGGCTCGAACTTTGAATTGACAGCTGTTTTCAGTACTTAGAAAAATTTCTAAGTCTGGAATCCATTGTCATCACTGTTGGCATTCCGCGTTCTCCAAATTTTGCTAAGCAACTTCAGTTGATCCAAATGTAAAAGTTGGAGCTTACATGATGGGGAAGAACATACAAGAAGATGGCACCAGTTGCATTTCATTTCGACCATCAATTTTTGATGTTTGCTTGTCGCTGTCAAATCACTGACACTATCAAGTTTAGTACTAATTATCTGCTAATCCAACAGCCTAATGGCCGAGCACCCTGAATCAAGTTTGTAGAGCATCAGAAGGAGAATAATTTTGCTTCAAGGCCCATAGCCCAATTCGGAGCAGAGATGGCCCAAAAACGGACCCCAAGTCGGGCACAGAGACGCACGCCACGTGTTTGTTGTTTTGTCTCCGTGGCAGCCATGCAGCAGAGCGCGCACTCCATTGCCGCCGCGCGTCCCGCCTCCGCGCCACGCGCTGCCCTGCCCCTGCGCCTCCAAATGCGAAAGCCCGAGCTGCCCGAGCACTCACTTGCCTCCCCACTCTCCTTCCCTCGCTCTCTGGTGCTGCGCGCGCTCCGGAACGCGGCCGCCATGGTTGCCGCCGCGAGCTCGAGATTTGGCCGCCGTTGTTCCTTCGTCTCCAGCCTCCCTCCACCCAAATTGACTGCACCACCACCTCCCTCACCTCGCGCCGCAACTCCCGCACCCCTCGCCTGAAGCCACTCGTCGCCGTCGTGCCCCACAGCGCCGCCGCCGTCAGTCCATGCGCAGCCGAGCCGCATGCACACGTGGCCAGCCGTCCACGCTCCACCTTGGGCTGAGCCGAGGCCACCGGCGTGTGCGCGCAGGCCCAGGTACCCTCCCCGCCACTTCACCGCCGCCGGCGACGACCATGGCCACCGGAGCCACGAGCCGGCCGGCCACTCCCTGCTGCCGTCCTGAGGAAGAAGAAAGAGGACCCCGCGCATGAATAGGAGCTTTTCCAGGGGGTTAAGTGAACAGACAGTGACTCTGATGAATAGTGTAGTAAAGGATCCGTTCGTTCGGGTTTTATTTGTGGAAACTTCAGGGTCCTCGATGCAAGATTTAGATTCCTTTTCTTTCTGATTTTTGCAGATTTGAATGCTCCACTTTGATAATTCATAGTAATTCGTACAAAAATCATAAAATAGAAAATGAGGACTTTTTGGAATCCTTGTGAAATTCTCTATGTACTAGATCAATAATATTACATGCTTTAGTTTAAAGGTTTAGCTGTAAAAATAGATTTAAGCAGTTAGGTTCTCAATGCTAGTCATGTCTTGTTCTTTTTATAACTGCAGTTATTTTACTCAAATAAATGTGAAATTTTTATGGAGTGTTACTGATGTGATTAGTGATGTCTGGTAAAAATTTCAGTATTTTAGGCTTGATAGTTTAAGATCTATAAAAATAACAAATTGCCTGTATTGCCTTACCCTTATTCTGAATAGGCCTGCAAGATTAAATTAATTGGCCTAGTTAGGTTATGAATCATGACTTTGTGATAATACATGAGTTGTAGTACTTTTATTAAGCTTTTCAAAAAGCTAAATATCATGATTTTTGGTTAAGTAGATCTTGAGATATACTTGCTTAAATATCAGTGGTTGTTTCTGCCCAAACTCTGACAGGGTTACCTTGTTGGTATTGTGGGGCCTTCTTAATAGTAGAATTTGCTTTAGGTGTTTACAACAAAGTTGTTTAGAATTTGATAAGCTTTCTAAAAAGTCTAGAACCACATTTATTGGATATGTATAACTCCATTTATAGCTGTTTAAAGTGGCATGTCAGTTTCTGTCTATGTTTTGGACAGAGATGCAATTATTGGATTAATTGACCCTTCTAACTGTAGAATCATCTTAAGATGATAATAAGAAAGTTGTAGATAACTCACCTAACTAGCTTGTGTTAAATTTTCATGGCATGTGGCCAAGTAGTTTGTGAGTTATGACTGTTCTAAGTTGGTCTTCAGAAATTGTAGCTTTCTGGAATTGCTGGACCAGCTTTGATAAATGTGCCTGTTTAACCTGGTTAACTTTGGAATCATGCTGATAGGTTTAAATATGAATTGTAGACAATTTCATAATATTTCCATAATGTCTTCTTGCAAGTCATTTGGATTTGTGTAACTCCAGTTATAGCTAAATCTTGTAGCTGCTGTTTGCATGTCTAGAAATTGGCAGATTCCAATTATAGTGTTTGCTTGTATATTGTTAAGTGTGACTTATGCCTTGAGTGATGACTGAGTTAGAGCACATGAGATCTTGGGAAAACTTGTGTCATGCTTGGTGTTGTCGTCTTCTTTGCCATCTTAGCATGATAGATTGTGTGATGGTTAAGTTAAGCATCGCAAAGTACTTAAGTGCGAGTGTAAACTATGCTTGTCCTTGCTTGCTATTTTGTGATGCATCTCATGGTACTATTCTTCATATTCATACACTTGCATATTGCATCTCATCTAGGTGCGCTAGATGAACCACGTGAAGAATATGATGTTGGAGCCAAACCTGAAGACGGTGTATGGAGGATCTATCCCGAAGATGGAAGGACTAAGCAAGTGTTAGGACCTGTGATGTCACCAGGACGGTGCAAGTTAACTGAACTGACTTGTGGCGGATCCCAGGCAAGCCCCGGAGCATTATAAGTCTCCTAATTTATAAAAGCAATTCTTTCTATATATGAGTTATATATTGTTGCATTAAGTTGTAGGAGTTGATTGAAACCGTTGATGCATTTATTACTATCCTTGCCTACCTTATTACCTTTTTACCCTGTTAGGTCAGGATCGAATAACTGCTTAGCCTTGCTTAGACCGGTAGCGATCGGTGATATCCGGTCACCTACATTATAGGTGGTTACTGGAAGAATTTAGCTATGGAAAGAATGATATCCTGGAATTAACCATGTGTGATGGATAATTGGAGACCGGACGGAAAAAGTTGGAGGCAACCAGACAGGGTTCTGGGGTGCTGTTAGTTTCCGTCTGTGTCGATTAAGGACCGACCGTTGTTGGGCCTCGAGTCATGTTGAACGCATGCCTTACATTTAGCTGGCCGGATAAAGTACCTTCCGACCGCGAAGCTGGGAGATTTTTCGGGCCGAGTAGATTGCCCGCAGCGCACTGTGCCGAAGCAGGTGTGGTAGGACACGGGGGCGGGATGATAAGGCCAAAGTGCAGTCGGTCGGCCCCCGGGTACATGTGGTTCCTGGCAAACTCGAGATTCCTGGAAAGTTGACTCGGTGATCAATATCTCACTTTAGCGGGTGAGTGAGATTTGTGTAAGGAACAAATCACCAGCTGGTTAGGAATCGATTCGAATCGCCATCGCTCCTGGATAGTGAGCACTTGACTCGAGTTACTTCATCGTAGTAATTATTATGGAACAATGATGGTTATCTGGATGATATGGGATATGCTAATTCTAAATTGGTAACTGGATGTTATTGGTTAATCAAGTGATTGCTATAGTACAGGTGCTTACCTAGATGGATAGGTCATAATAAAGATGATGCAAAGTACTTAAAAATGGTTTCTTCATGATAGCTTATGCTTTTCGCAAACAAGTTAGCTAGCCCACTAAAGAAAGCCATGCATAATCCTTGGTGTCGCTTTATTTTGGTTTAAGACGGGTAAGTCTGGCTGAGTACATTCGAGTACTCAGGGTTTATCCCACCTTGTTGCAGGTGATGTTCTCGACCTGTTGATGATGGTGGCTAACCACCGGTGGGCTCGGTGATTCTATACTTACTTCTCATCTATATGCTTTTGTCGGATGATGTCACTTATGCTAGCAATATATTTGGAACTTATATTAATGTAATCATTTGAAAGCTATGTTGTTTTCACTAAGCGGTTTTGAAACCCAAACTGGTACTTTTATTTGTGAACCCATTTGTAATATTATTTCCGCTGCAACCCGATGTATGTGATGTGTATTTGCTTAATCACGCGATCTTGGTTGTGATGTTGATTTACCGAGGTCTTTCGGGACACTCGGCGGACTACCGGGTTTATATGAGTGAAAGTATGGGTATGTCAACGTGTTAGCGGGGACAACCGTACTTGATCTTGTATAAATTGGGCGGTTCTGTCACAGCTAGGTATCAGAGCGAGATTAAGCATAATACTGTCAGGTACATAGTTTTAAAAGCCAAGTTTTGGTTTTACAAGGTCTATTTTAACTAAAACTTTAGCTACAGGCAAATTTGTCAAAACTTATTTGCAAAACTATGCTAGCGACATCCTCCTTTATGCCCAGTTAAGGACTATTAGGTGGCTATCTAAGTACTAACTTTAAGGGATGTATTTTATTGCAATTTTTCTTTCGTCGTCCATACGGCGTGCTATTGTATGGATGCCATTCGCTTGAATGGTACTGTATGGATCAATTGCCTCTACGTCCAGGTAAGTGTGAGTTGTGAGAGCATGACCGTCCAACTGTCGGTCTAAGGGAGAGTTAGCTATGGCTACTGGAATATTTACATGTTACACACATGTATATATGAAGGTACTTAATTGCGGGTATATTTATCAGGTAGCTATGGATATCAAAGTATATACATCTGGGGATGTATATATGGAAAGTATCTTAGTTTACTGTTTTCATTGTGCGCTTATTTATCTCTTGTGGGGATGGGCTACAATGAATTTGCCTGCAGGTATGCTAACCACGAATGCGTAGATTGAATGTAGCTGACGACTAGCTATATATCGAGAGAGTACGTGTTATGCCACCGACATAGAACGTGATTGCCACCTTAGGCTGGCAATTTCGTGAGGACGAATAGGTACGAGCATGCATCATGATTGTGCTTGTGCATCAATATGCTTCCCTTCCTTTGTTCTGAGTACTAAGTAACTTGTGATCGATGTATTGCACTATCTTCCTTGTGCGGAGTTAAACAAGAATGCCTTGTTCCATGTTGCTTGAATAGGAAGTGCTTGAGAAAAGTGTGTGCTTAGCCTTGCTAGAAATAATTGTGGTTACATGCTTAACCTATAATGTCCTCTAGTTTAGCCAAGTGGTGGGTATGTATGCTTGTGATCTAATTAGTGCCATAGTTATCACCCCTTTTGTCCTCGGTAAGCATACGAGTGTTGAAGAGCGCTATCCTAGAACCACGTCCAAGTTTTGGTAATCACTTGGTGGACACAAGGCGTATATGGAAATCAGGCAAGAGTCCCCTGCTCAGTTGTCTTCGGCAAGTAGGCTATGTTCCCTTGCGCTGTGTTTTGATCTTCAGATCACCTCCTTGTTGACTCCTAACCTTGTGACTACCTTTGTTTGCTGTCCCTCCTTTGCATAGTGCTTGCTCCTATGCAACCCAATTTATGCCATGTGAGACTTCTTGCGGGCTGTATGTTCAGTAATGGTGCCACGATTAGCGATCTACGGTGCCGTGACGAAACCGAGAGCCTCCTGTGGGCGCGCACGCAAGGTTGTGCTACTCGGCACGCGCTGGTATCGAGGTTCCTAGTCATGATCCATTACAGAACTACACCAATATGTTATTCTCACTTGAGCTCTTCCTTAGTTATCTCTCCTCATCATGTCCAGAGATCTATATGTCGAACTAGATGCAATAGGACTCCCTTTTTAAGTCGTCCAACGGTTAACCTTTGAAGAACAGGTCACTAATAGGAACCTAAACAGACTGCAAGAGGGTAGACAAGTGACTCTACTCGACGTGACTGTCCCTATAATGACATCGATCATCTAGTGAGCAACTTATGTCATTTTCATTGGATCAAAAAGGTGCACCACACTTAAGGTTGAACAAGTTATCAGTCGGATAATGAATGGACCAGGAGATTATGTGCTGTAATAGATCACCTGGTATATATGAGATTCCTGTCCAAATTCTCAATCTTTAGGTGCATAAGGATGACGTAGATGAATCGACCTTCTTGGTGTGACCCCTTTTCTGCTGACTTCAATGGCGACCATCTGTAGGCTTCGACCAAAATTTTTATTATCAAGAGTGAAGATTTGGAACCTTTTTAGTGTTGAGGGACAACTGATTTGTTACCAGTAGGAAAGTTAGTCTTCAGATAGGTAACAACTATTTGGTAACTATGAAGGCCAGATCTCACAGAACAATGTTGATCAAGGAAACAGCAAACCTGGCCCTGCAATGCAAGTGCTACTTCTTCTCCAAATGTGCTATCAAGACAACTCCATCTTGGACAATCAAATGGGTAGTGCAAGGTGCTGTATCAGCTAAGTAAGGAGCTATAGAAAGCACGTCCCTAGTTTCGGTCCATATCATTATATATGGTGCTATCAAAGGATTGTTCTAGATTCGAGGGGATGAAGCACCGAAGGGTAATCAGAGACGTTTCCTTATTATGTAGGACTACCCCTCCACAAGAGTATGCATTGTGCCCTACAAAATTAGCCCACCAGTCTAATGCTTGCGCATCGTCAAGTTGGTATCTAGATCAACGGCGGAAAGTATTACCAGAGAAGCATGTGAGGAAAACTCTAGCCTCCATCCTCAGCTAGGGAAAGGCTGTTGCTGCTATCCAAAGAGATCAAGAGTATAGAACACACACCACAACGTATGAAGTAAAGAAAGAGAAGAACGAGAAATCTGTCTACATTTTAAGGTACAGAACCGAACATCTTCAAGCCAACAATTAGTGACTCAAATGAAGTTGGATTGACCTCGAACTTGGTGATCTCATTCATTGCTTAGGACCCTTCAATGTCTTAAGTTAGTTTGAGTATTGGTTGAGTAAAACATCGGATTAGAGAGATATCTTGTCGGCTTGGGTTGCTGTCATTTCAGAACACAACAGTTTTGGTAGATGAAATTGTTTGGATGGTCAACGGTGTTCGGTTGAGTTGATTTTTGGTGAGTAGTTAGAAGACCCATGGATCTACCCGCCCACCAAATTTTGTGCATATTGGAGCAGTAGTTTGTGAGACATGAATAGAAAACAAAAGGGTATAGAATCTGCAATTCCGTTGTGACTGCGATCATCAATTGCATTAGACAGTTGTGTTTGCCATTCCTGCCAAGAAATTACAACTTGTAGGTGTATTGCTGATTAGACAACCCTCCATACCCTTGAGAAGACTAATTGCACCCCTATGTGCCTTGCTTTTGCCCTCTTAGATCAGCAATGCATAAGCAGTCAAAATTGTGCCCTTGCAATTCGAAAGCAATTGGAAAGGTGTCAGACCGTAGATTTTCAGATTATGGTTTTTGAGATATTGATTGGCCTAAGAATGGAAGCCTTGAGGTCAAATATAGTTCAAGAAAGCTGGTTTTGCTACGATGCAAGTCAACCCAACTTGCTGTGCAACTGCACCACGAAGGCAAATTGTACTCAACCTGCTTGGTAGTGAACTAGTCCCTAGGTTTTGTGAATTACTTGCAACTTGTGTTGTCCTTCAAGCCTCGCTAACATCCTTCTACGTCAATGGGTCTCCAATGCTGACATGCCTTTGGTACCTTATGTGTGTTTTTACCCAAGAGGTTGCATCAGATTCAACCCAGATCACTGTTGCAACATGGATACGAAGGCTTCCCTAAGGAATGATCATCGAGAACGTTGAGCCGACAGAGTCAGCTACTATGTTTACCACTCACTCAGCAGACTCAGACCATACAATATTGTTATCAAAGAAAGAGCACTGCGCACATGGAACATTATGTAGCTTTCCATCAGTTGACATTTGAGTAATTGCACCGCTACAATCAGTTTGGATATTGGTTAACTAGCTTCTCATACCCTCAAAGGATGTTTACCTGTTTATGATCACATCCTTTACGAGAAGTTGTGCTCAAGCCACTTTAATAGAGAACTGCTTTTCAAACCTTGGAAGCAAATATAGCACCGTTGCAAGGAATATCCATCAACCGACTACGGTCTAGTGCAGAGTCCATAAGGTCTATGCTATATCCACTTGGAAAGTAGATGCTGCAAGTATTTAGTCTACGTTTGTATCGCTCTTCGTACATCAAGGACGAAGTACGTAGGACATTGCTATCTTGGATTCCTCCCAAAGTAATAATATTTCATGAAGGCCGAAGAAGGAAATTCTTCAGACAACAGCTTACGACGAAGAGCAAGTATCAGAAAGTGTCATGACCAAATTAGCCTCTCTGATGCTCCAAAATTAAGTAGCCTAATGCTATCACTGATGTTGGAAACTGGATGACATGTTCTCTTCCCTTAAAAGTCTTTCGCATCGAATCTCGGGACGCGATTCTTTTAAGGGGGAGGGCTGTAACACCCCAGGTGTTTGCCACCAGTTAAGCAATGGGTTTGAGCTAAAACATGGTATATTAAGTGATGATGAAGGTGTCAAGGTCGAACCTATAGAACGAGCCCCAACCTAAACTTGGAGATTGCACCTTTGCTCGCCTATAGACCCCTTTTCAAGATATATGCTTGAGTGGTGTTATTAGAATATCTTCGTATGTCTCACATCAATAACCACCTATATTGATCCATGGAAAAGTTTCGTGAAGTTTGGAATCAAGAAGTCACATGAAATGACGAGTTATGTCGTTGCTTGAATTATTTTATAAAGTGAAGGGAATTCTCGATCATCAACCAAATTTTGCAACCTATGCCCAAATGACTCTAGATGAACTCTACAACAAAAGTCATGAAGGGTTCATGTTGAGCAAATACCAAGAAAATGCTCCAATGGGTCAAAAAGGATAATTTAAGCTTCATAGTGATCCTACTTTGGTCAAACTAGAACAGTAGGTTCTATACTAGTTTTGAGGTTGGACCTTAAATGAAAGTTGTAGTCCATATCATGTAGAACAAACTTTGTTTTTGGACTAAGAGCTAGATCAGCTTGGAAGTAAGTCAAATCGAGGCTCGAACTTTGAATTGACAGCTGTTTTCAGTACTTAGAAAAATTTCTAAGTCTGGAATCCATTGTCATCACTGTTGGCATTCCGCGTTCTCCAAATTTTGCTAAGCAACTTCAGTTGATCCAAATGTAAAAGTTGGAGCTTACATGATGGGGAAGAACATACAAGAAGATGGCACCAGTTGCATTTCATTTCGACCATCAATTTTTGATGTTTGCTTGTCGCTGTCAAATCACTGACACTATCAAGTTTAGTACTAATTATCTGCTAATCCAACAGCCTAATGGCCGAGCACCCTGAATCAAGTTTGTAGAGCATCAGAAGGAGAATAATTTTGCTTCAAGGCCCATAGCCCAATTCGGAGCAGAGATGGCCCAAAAACGGACCCCAAGTCGGGCACAGAGACGCACGCCACGTGTTTGTTGTTTTGTCTCCGTGGCAGCCATGCAGCAGAGCGCGCACTCCATTGCCAGCCGCGCGTCCCGCCTCCGCGCCACGCGCTGCCCTGCCCCTGCGCCTCCAAATGCGAAAGCCCGAGCTGCCCGAGCACTCACTTGCCTCCCCACTCTCCTTCCCTCGCTCTCTGGTGCTGCGCGCGCTCCGGAACGCGGCCACCATGGTTGCCGCCGCGAGCTCGAGATTTGGCCGCCGTTGTTCCTTCGTCTCCAGCCTCCCTCCACCCAAATTGACTGCACCACCACCTCCCTCACCTCACGCCGCAACTCCCGCACCCCTCGCCTGAAGCCACTCGTCGCCGTCGTGCCCCACAGCGCCGCCGCCGTCAGTCCATGCGCAGCCGAGCCGCATGCACACGTGGCCAGCCAGTCCACGCTCCACCTTGGGCTGAGCCGAGGCCACCGGCGTGTGCGCGCAGGCCCAGGTACCCTCCCCGCCACTTCACCGCCGCCGGCGACGACCATGGCCACCGGAGCCACGAGCCGGTCGGCCACTCCCTGCTGCCGTCCTGAGGAAGAAGAAATAGGACCCCGCGCATGAATAGGAGCTTTTCCAGGGGGTTAAGTGAACAGACAGTGACTCTGATGAATAGTGTAGTAAAGGATCCGTTCGTTCGGGTTTTATTTGTGGAAACTTTAGGGTCCTCGATGCAAGATTTAGATTCCTTTTCTTTCTGATTTTTGCAGATTTGAATGCTCCACTTTGATAATTCATAGTAATTCGTACCAAAATCATAAAATAGAAAATAAGGACTTTTTGGAATCCTTGTGAAAATTCTCTATGTACTAGATCAATAATATTACATGCTTTAGTTTAAAAGGTTTAGCTGTAAAAATAGATTTAAGCAGTTAGGTTCTCAATGCTAGTCATGTCTTGTTCTTTTTATAACTGCAGTTATTTTACTCAAATAAATGTGAAATTTTTATGGAGTGTTACTGATGTGATTAGTGATGTCTGGTAAAAATTTCAGTATTTTAGGCTTGATAGTTTAAGATCTATAAAAATAACAAATTGCCTGTATTGCCTTACCCTTATTCTGAATAGGCCTGCAAGATTAAATTAATTGGCCTAGTTAGGTTATGAATCATGACTTTGTGATAATACATGAGTTGTATTACTTTTATTAAGCTTTTCAAAAAGCTAAATATCATGATTTTTGGTTAAGTAGATCTTGAGATATACTTGCTTAAATATCAGTGGTTGTTTCTGCCCAAACTCTGACAGGGTTACCTTGTTGGTATTGTGGGGCCTTCTTAATAGTAGAATTTGCTTTAGGTGTTTACAACAAAGTTGTTTAGAATTTGATAAGCTTTCTAAAAAGTCTAGAACCACATTTATTGGATATGTATAACTCCATTTATAGCTGTTTAAAGTGGCATGTCAGTTTCTGTCTATGTTTTGGACAGAGATGCAATTATTGGATTAATTGACCCTTCTAACTGTAGAATCATCTTAAGATGATAATAAGAAAGTTGTAGATAACTCACCTAACTAGCTTGTGTTAAATTTTCATGGCATGTGGCCAAGTAGTTTGTGAGTTATGACTGTTCTAAGTTGGTCTTCAGAAATTGTAGCTTTCTGGAATTGCTGGACCAGCTTTGATAAATGTGCCTGTTTAACCTGGTTAACTTTGGAATCATGCTGATAGGTTTAAATATGAATTGTAGACAATTTCATAATATTTCCATAATGTCTTCTTGCAAGTCATTTGGATTTGTGTAACTCCAGTTATAGCTAAATCTTGTAGCTGCTGTTTGCATGTCTAGAAATTGGCAGATTCCAATTATAGTATTTGCTTGTATATTGTTAAGTGTGACTTATGCCTTGAGTGATGACTGAGTTAGAGCACATGAGATCTTGGGAAAACTTGTGTCATGCTTGGTGTTGTCGTCTTCTTTGCCATCTTAGCATGATAGATTGTGTGATGGTTAAGTTAAGCATCGCAAAGTACTTAAGTGCGAGTGTAAACTATGCTTGTCCTTGCTTGCTATTTTGTGATGCATCTCATGGTACTATTCTTCATATTCATACACTTGCATATTGCATCTCATCTAGGTGCGCTAGATGAACCACGTGAAGAATATGATGTTGGAGCCAAACCCGAAGACGGTGTATGGAGGATCTATCCCGAAGATGGAAGGACTAAGCAAGTGTTAGGACCTGTGATGTCACCAGGACGGTGCAAGTTAACTGAACTGACTTATGGCGGATCCCAGGCAAGCCCCGGAGCATTATAAGTCTCCTAATTTATAAAAGCAATTCTTTCTATATATGAGTTATATATTGTTGCATTAAGTTGTAGGAGTTGATTGAAACCGTTGATGCATTTATTACTATCCTTGCCTACCTTATTACCTTTTTACCCTGTTAGGTCAGGATCGAATAACTGCTTAGCCTTGCTTAGACCGGTAGCGATCGGTGATATCCGGTCACCTACATTATAGGTGGTTACTGGAAGAATTTAGCTATGGAAAGAATGATATCCTGGAATTAACCATGTGTGATGGATAATTGGAGACCGGACGGAAAAAGTTGGAGGCAACCAGACAGGGTTCTGGGGTGCTGTTAGTTTCCGTCTGTGTTGATTAAGGACCGACCGTTGTTGGGCCTCGAGTCATGTTGAACGCATGCCTTACATTTAGCTGGCCGGATAAAGTACCTTCCGACCGCGAAGCTGGGAGATTTTTCGGGCCGAGTAGATTGCCCGCAGCGCACTGTGCCGAAGCAGGTGTGGTAGGACACGGGGGCGGGATGATAAGGCCAAAGTGCAGTCGGTCGGCCTCCGGGTACATGTGGTTCCTGGCAAACTCGAGATTCCTGGAAAGTTGACTCGGTGATCAATATCTCACTTTAGCGGGTGAGTGAGATTTGTGTAAGGAACAAATCACCAGCTGGTTAGGAATCGATTCGAATCGCCATCGCTCCTGGATAGTGAGCACTTGACTCGAGTTACTTCATCGTAGTAATTATTATGGAACAATGATGGTTATCTGGATGATATGGGATATGCTAATTCTAAATTGGTAACTGGATGTTATTGGTTAATCAAGTGATTGCTATAGTACAGGTGCTTACCTAGATGGATAGGTCATAATAAAGATGATGCAAAGTACTTAAAAATGGTTTCTTCATGATAGCTTATGCTTTTCGCAAACAAGTTAGCTAGCCCACTAAAGAAAGCCATGCATAATCCTTGGTGTCGCTTTATTTTGGTTTAAGACGGGTAAGTCTGGCTGAGTACATTCGAGTACTCAGGGTTTATCCCACCTTGTTGCAGGTGATGTTCTCGACCTGTTGATGATGGTGGCTAACCACCGGTGGGCTCGGTGATTCTATACTTACTTCTCATCTATATGCTTTTGTCGGATGATGTCACTTATGCTAGCAATATATTTGGAACTTATATTAATGTAATCATTTGAAAGCTATGTTGTTTTCACTAAGCGGTTTTGAAACCCAAACTGGTACTTTTATTTGTGAACCCATTTGTAATATTATTTCCGCTGCAACCCGATGTATGTGATGTGTATTTGCTTAATCACGCGATCTTGGTTGTGATGTTGATTTACCGAGGTCTCTCGGGACACTCGGCGGACTACCGGGTTTATATGAGTGAAAGTATGGGTATGTCAACGTGTTAGCGGGGACAACCGTACTTGATCTTGTATAAATTGAGCGGTTCTATCACAGTCTCTAGAAGTGGGACTGAGCCCTGGGTTAGGATTGTTGGACCAGACTCTATTTAGGCCGTTAAATGAGCCTGGCCCAAACAATCCTAGTGTTTAACAAGCAAGGAGCAACGAACGTACACAGCAAGAGAATGCAACGTACAGTGCATGTAACGCAAGGTGGAGAGAATACCGGCCGCCGGGACGCCGACTAGAGTGCTAGACTAATGTCCAGTGCTTCAGTCCGATGCATGAACTAGAGTGCTAGACTAATGTTCAGTATTTTCAGTTCAACAAGCTTTTGCGTTTCTGACATATTGTTCAGTCCTTACTGTTAATTTGTGAGTTGGCCTTTTGCATTTCTGAAATAATTGTTTTCAGCCCTTGTTAACCTGTGAGCTGTTGCTTTAGTATTGCTTAAGGAGTGTATCATTTGCTGAGCACAACAAAAGCCACACACATTCAGCTTGCGCCGAACTTTTTATTATTTGGCCCTTTTTTTGAAAGTTTCTCTCAAATAGACCCCTGGCGGAAACAATTCCAGAAATGGACCCTTGGCTCGGCGCCACGGTCACTGGCGCCGAGCTCGGCGCCACGGTCACTGGCGCCGAGGTCCTGGGCACGGGAAAATGGCCTGCTAGGGGCTCGGCGCCAGAGTGACTGGCGCCGAGCTCGGCGCCGTCGATCTTGGCGCCGAGCCACCTGCATTTAACCCAGCCTGCATTTAACCCAGCATGTCCATCTCATGGTAAATTTAAAGACTTAGCCAAATTCTAAGTTGTCCATCTTATGATAAATTTAGGGACTTAGCCAAAATTCAGCTCGGGGAAGAAGTGCAGGCTGGGTTAAATGCAGGTGTCTCGGCGCCATAGTCAAAATTCAGCTCGGGGAAGAAGTGCAGGCTGGGTTAAATGCAGGTGTCTCGGCGCCATAGCCAAAATTCAGCTCGGGGAAGAAGTGCAGGCTGGGTTAAATGCAGGTGTCTCGGCGCCATAGCCAAAATTCAGCTCGGGGAAGAAGTGCAGGCTGGGTTAAATGCAGGTGTCTCGGCGCCATAGCCAAAATTCAGCTCGGGGAAGAAGTGCAGGCTGGGTTAAATGCAGGTGGCTCGCCGAGTTCGGCGCCAAGATCGACGGCGCCGAGCTCGGCGCCAGTCACTCTGACGCCGAGCCCCTGGCAGGCCATTTTCCCGTGCCTAGGACCTCGGCGCCAGTGACCGTGGCGCCGAGCCAAGAGTCCATTTCTGGAATTGTTTCCGCCAGAGGTCTATTTGAGAGAAACTTTCGAAAAAAGGGCCAAATAGTAAAAAAATTCGGCAGCTTGCGTTCCTCCTATAAACTAATTGCATGTTGCCAATTAGAAAAAGCACAGTAAAGTAGAAATTATAGAGAAAAAAGTAAAGCAAAAGAAAATAATGTGAACAAAAGAACTATGTTGAAACATCTCATCTTAAACATAAGTTGAGATATATTACAAAATATTAAAAATGCGGGTTTTATTAGTTAGACACCTCCTCAAAGAGAAGATTAATTATTATTATTATTATTAAAAAAATTAAAATTAAATTTAGTTAAATAACAAAAAAGTATAAACCTTTTTATTATTTTGAATAGTATATAAACATTTTCAATTTTATTTGTTGGGCACCTCTTTAAAGAAAAGACGAAAGAACAGTTCGCTTTGTGCTCACCACGCAGCTGCGTGCCTTGAGCTGCTGCAGCTAGCCCACCTCATGTACGATGTACCGCCTCCTCCGTGTGGTGCTATCTCCCCGCAACGCAAGTACGCAACGACTCGCCCTACTGCCCACACGACGGCTACCTTTCCATTCGGCCCACGACCGGTAGACTAATAATAATAGGCCGGCCACATATCTCATTCGCATGGGAATAATGGGCCGCTTTCTTACCTTCTGTGGCCCACTAGATGCGTCTTGTAGTTAGCAGAGCCTGTGAGTATGGATGGATGGTCCAGCCGTCCAGCCGCGTAACACAGTAGTATCCTCCTCCTGCCATGCGTGGTCCTGGTCCGTATCGTATGTGATCGCTTTCGCCATTGCAAGAATGCTTCAATTCGGCCGGAGAGCGGCGCGGCGGCCTGTACGTGGAACGCCAAACACGTCCGTACGTGTGCCCGGTGCGTGTGTTTGTTTACGCAAACGCTGCAATTGCATGCCTGCCTGCATCGATCTAACTGGATTACTGGAGTACGTTTGGCTTGCTGAGAAACTGTTGATCAACAAATTCTGAAGATTCTTCTTTAACCGAGACACGTGGTCGCCGTGGTAAAAATCTGCTCCTTTGATCATCAACTGCTTAGTACAGCCAATCGCGTGGCCGACAGATCAGACCATATCGGCGCGTCGTGGACCAAATTGGCGTGCACATTACCTGTCTCTAGTCTAGTAGACTTAGACGTTGCGTCATTCTTAGTACTTGTTGCGTCATTACAAGGAGCGCAACGAAAAAAAAACACGACCATAAAGAGGCATCAAACCAGCAATTTCTGTACAATTAGAAAGAGTAAAGCATCGTATTGGATGGTGGCGGGGGCAAACAAAACAACCACCATGCTGTAAAGCCTGCTTGTATGTTGCGAAGTTTATGTACCGATCATCCGAAAGATGCAGTTTTTTTTTATTTGGAAACCACCACACGAAACTCTAGACGATACCTCCCAGTCCCAGCTCTTTCAAGTCGACAGGTAGCTAGGGGCGACCATGCATTCTCGACCGATGGACCATTCGCGACGCGACGACCGGGCCGCACGCAGGCAGCATGAGTGCACGCGTGACACGACAACGTACGGGCCGGCCGGAAGAACCGCTCGCTCGTCCGCCAAAGCCGGAGGTACGCTCTGTTGCTGCGTCACACGTTCGTCCCGCGACGAGACGTGTATACGTGTCCCGAACGCCCACGCACTTCCGCCGCGGCATCCTATCCATCCATCCATCCACACGATCGACGCATGCCTGTGCAAGCGGATGACGCCTAGTTTAGTTTATTTCCTGAGTCCCTATCTCATTGAATATTTAGACACATACATAAAGTATTAAATATAAACTAAAAAATAACTAATTACACAGTTTACGACTAATTTACGAGACGAATCTTTTAAATCTAATTAGTTCATGATTTGACAATATGATGCTACAGTAACATATGAGATAATGACAGATTAATTAGACTTAATAAATTTATCTCGCATATTACTGATGGATTATGTAATTTGTTTTTTAATTAGTATCCGAACATCCATGCAACTTCCATACCCAATATGACACGCACAAACTTTACATCCCAAGTTTAAACAAGCCTAAATTCGTCGTTGCCGAGCGACGCGGAAAAGATGAGGCGAAACTGCGAAAGACATGCGGCGACTCTGCGGGATTTAGACAGGAATATCTCATGCGAGTACCAGCCTGTTCGGTTGGCTGGTTCATATCGTTGCTGGTTCGTGAAGAAGTATTGCTGTCTGGTTTGTGTGAGAGAAAAATATTGTTCTGGCTAGAAATTTACGATCGTTTACGACAAGTCACAGCCAAACGAACGGGGTGTATAGTTAGCATATCCGTGCGTCGTAATCGCTCCGTGCATTGTACTACCATGCATTTATAGTTCCCGCAGAGTAGTCCCACACACGAAATTCTCGTTTTTAAAAAGTCGAACGATTTGAAATTCAATTAAATTTATATAAAAAAACACTAGCATCTACCAAGCAAATATTATTCGATTCATTGTGGGATACATCTATATATCAAACTTATTTGAAGATAAGTATTTGACATTGTTTTTTCGAAAATGCTTCTTTCCGAGCGCGCGCACTCGCGACGCTCGTTCGATGCGCGTGGGGAAGGAGCCCGTCTGATTCGCGCTCGCGCCCGCCCGCGTCCGCCGTCTTCTTCCTCTCCCGCGTCTTCTTCCCCAGCTCCACCGCGACGGCTAGGGTTCTGCCACCCGCTTTTTCCCAAACTTCGACGGCCTTAGAAGGAAAGGGATTTGGGGAGGAAGACCGGCCAGACGGTGGGGATGGTTGGCGGGCGGTTTAGGGGCCTTGCCGACGGTGGAGGCGGCCGGGCTAGGTCGGAACAGCAGCGCCCTTGCCGGAGTTCGCCGGATGTCGCCATGGCCGCAAGCGGGAGGGGGCGAGGGCAAGACATGGGGAAGAAGACGGACACCGCAGACACGCTAGGGCTTCACCGAAGCTCAACACGTGCCGCGGCAGCGTCGGTGGGCAGTGGGGCGGTGGGAGGTGGGGGCGAGGGCAGGGGCAAGGGTGGCGAGACGGATCTGGAGGCGCGAGGGAGGAGGCGATGGGGGGAGGCGGGGAGCACGGGAGAAAGGTCGGGTCGCTGGAGCCGAACGGGCAAGAAAGAAGGAGGCAGGCGGGGCGTAGAAGAAGAGGTGTGTGTGCGGGAGTTTATCCGTGTGCGCACGTGAAGAGTAGCACTGCCCTTATAGTTTATCCGTGTGCGCACGTGAAGAGTAGCACTGCCCTTATATTTTTTATAGGGTGGCAAATGGGTATACTGAACTGCGTAGAGTTACATTCGCTTCAGCTACATGTAGATACTACTAGCTACCTGTTCGTTTGGGCTAGTTTGGTTTATAAGCCATGGCTGAAAGTACTGTTGACTGATTTGGTGTGAGAGAAAAATATTATTCGTTGGCTGATAAGCCATAGCTTATAAGTCAAATACGGCCAAACGAACAGACTGTAGATTGCATCTTTCCTTTAGTTGGGCCATCTGAGACAACCAGTCTATTTGCTTGTTGGTTTTAGTTAAGGCTTATCAACCAGCCAACAATGTTTTTCTCTTATCATAAACCAGCACCAGCTGAATTTATCAGCACAGAAACCCGCCAGCGAACAGGCCGAACATGATTTCTTTAGTTTGGGCCACCTGAGACAAAGCCCACCAAGACGTAGCCCTTCATCAAGATGCTTCTACCGATACAGGCCTGTTTATCTTCTCCGACGCCTTTTTTCCATCGTCGTCGCCATGAGATGCAGTTTTTGAGGTTAGTGGACCTACGCGTATGGACCAGTTTCGCCTCCACGAGCTTTCGCCCCTGCATTTGGTCATCTAGGTGGTTCAATAGGAGGTTGTCTATTTTATTAAGAAATAATAAAATATTAGTTTAATCTCCTTGAGTTTATAATCATCTTTTAAATAAAAAATATCTGAAACTATTGTCAATTGAGGGGCTGTAGCTAGTGAACAGTTGCGCTCGGCCGTGGAGCGTGCAGCGGCCAAAACCTGCCTTTTGCTTGCTCAATCAGGGTGATTAAAACCCACTTGATTCTGCTTGCACCACAGCATTCGGAGCATTGGTGGTTCCTCCATGCGTCAACATGTGTCTCTGCCTATCTTGCGGAAAAGCCCTCCAGTTCTTTGGAAACTAACCCTCAGTCCAGTCAATCGTCCCTAAACGGTGAGATTTTGCAGAGAGCCCCCCACCTGACCCGAACCCTAACCCCCTCCTCATTCCTCTCTCCTCTCCCAGGCGTCGATGCGCCTCGCGTATCACCGGGCGCGCCTCCCGGCTCGCCGCCGTCACTCCTCCACCTCTTCCATGGCGTTCCTCCGCCTAGCTACCGGAACCTCATCTCCCCCACCGCCGCTCTATCTCTTTCCCTACTGTCTCCTTTTCCCCTCTCTGCCGCTGGGAGACTGAGAGGTGGTGCGGGTGCCGCCGGCGAGTTGGAGCGCGGTGGCATCCCATGGAGTGCCAACCTCCAATGGATCCATGGCTTGGAGGTGCCATTAGCTCGCGAGGATCCGCGGCCGGATCCAAGATGCGAGGCACCAAATCGGTGTAAGGGACGGCTGTAGCGTGACGCCGGATCTGGCAGTTTCCACGGACACATTTCGGCGTCCTTGATTCTCCTCCAGGCCTTCGGCGTTGACGAGTTCCATAAGCTGCTGACCGCGTCCCCCTGCTCCTCCATGCTACCAACACCACCCCTAGCAAGGGTCCCCGTTATCGATCCACACATCAGGCCCCGCGGTGCTGCCCCTGCAAGGCCGCTCGTCGTCGATCTGCACAGCATGCCATCGGCATCGCCCCCAAGGTGAGGCCTTCTCCCTCACGTGGATTTGTATGCAGCCTAGGATAAATGCAATATAGGACTCTTCAGGCCATTGCGCTCAAGATTCCCTCTTCTGTTGCTCAGTGTTGGTGACGCCGAGGAGGATGAGGAGCACCTACTGGTAGTTGGTGGCCGATGGATTCAAGAACATCCGGATGATGGACAGGGAGTCTGCACTCCGAGGTCAAGAAAAGTAATGTAGGAGAGTGATGTGGTCCATTCCTCAATTTTTACCTTAGCTTGTTGGGTTCTAATTGAAACTATTGACTGATGATTAGTTGGTGGGCATTTAATCTGGATTTGCTTTATTTTTTGAAATATACATGTAGGTATATATGCAGGATGAGCTAAAGGGGGTTCGTCACCTGTTGAATCAGAACCTCAAGCTCAAGAGGCAGTGCAAGAAGGTACCTCTGTTTTCTCTTTATTTATCCAATTAGCAACAGTATTACCATGCAATGATCATGAAGCTCTAGAAAAGGCGTCAAGTTTACTAAAAAAGCTCATCAAATAGTTATGCACTGAGCGCTCAGCCCACCATCTTGACCAATATATGACATACAAGTAAAGTTCATTCGGCATGTATCACCAACAAAAATCTTTTAAGCCAGTCCACTCACCTGGCCCCAAAAGAAAATGACTTGCGATAAATGTACTACTAAATGTAAAATCGGAACAACCACCAAAAGATAGCACCCTAGCCTCATTTTAATTGTTCGCAGCTGCTGATGATAGAGTAATCTCAGTTTTAATCCCTCACAAGACACATCGTATTCAGTATTTTCCATGGCCTGCGACTATATTTCTCTTCTTTTTTTTTAAGGTGCTTGATTGATGTCAAACCTGAAGTTGCAACTTACACTATCGCCATAGCTTGAAAAGGATAAAAATAAGCTTACACTTAAACTAGGATACTAGAATAGTGATGTTGATTGATATATCTGTTAAATGTATGATTTTGTCTGTTTCTAAGGCTGGGTTCTCTATAAATATTGAAGATTTCACCCATGTGTTTGATTCCATAAAGATTCTTTTGGAACTGGAAATTTATAAACTCAATGAGTCCCAAGTCGTCATGAAGAATGTTGACAAGATCACTTGATATCCCACTCAAACCATCTTGTGTCCTCTAGGCATTGAACTCGCAATGTCTCCAATTTTCTCATTCCATTTTGCCAAAGCTCTGTGGGTATGATAATTGTGGGCTTAATTTCAGAGTGGGAACTATTTTATTATGATAAAGCTAAAAATGACCTATTGAAATTACATATGGGTTGTGTAGTTAACAGAAGCTGTGCTTTCTTGCTTTATACAATCTAATCATTTTTTAAAATTGTACTTATTCCGAATTACTATTTGGTAGAAATTGCTTAATAGTGAAATACAAGAATATTCACAAACATGAAGGAAACAATGATACTGTAAAGCAAGACTTCCCATGTTTTTTCTTCTTCTAGATTCGACAGATCATAAGCTGACAATGATAAACAGTGAGATGCTTCACTTATTTGGTTGTTTTATTATGATTATTTGTTTGTGCTATCCTTGACATGGTTATACGTAACAAAGCGCAGCCAATAGCAATAGCTATATGACTGAGTAATTAGACAAGATTTTTCCTTCAAGGATGTAGGTCGCACACTTGCAGTACCTATATCGTGCTATTATAAATATCTCTGCATCCCTTGCGGGCAAAAAAGCTCTATGAATTGGCTATTCGTCTGGAATTTGGATTTCTTGGAGTTGCTGTTGCTTCATAATTTGTGCTATGTTTCTGTTGTTTATAAATGCATCATCTTAGATGCTGATGCCGTGGTTATGATAGCAATTACTCTATCGCCCTGTCTGAAAAAGCTATGGCGGTAAGTACTGTTCGCTGATTCGTTGTGAGAGAAAAATACTGTTCCTTTGCTGAAACAGTACGGCTAACAAAGCCATATAAAAATATATGTGCTTAGATTTTAGCTACCATCTAATTATAAGGGGGTGTTTGAATCGAGGGACTAAAGTTGGGGATTTTAGCTATTTATTTCCTCGTGTGACGGTGCGAGGACTGACGACGTTATCGAGGTGTCCAAACGGAGACACGTACACAGTAAAGTACGAGTACGTACATTTGCTTGGGCCAATCCAACGGCGGCGCGCGCGTGGCTGCACGACGACTGTAGCTGCACGCGCCGCCGTTCAAATACCAGCGGCTACGGGCTACGGTACGGTACACGCATGCCGTTGCCGTGCGAGCCAGGGTGCATTTGCGATTTGCGTCGTCCAAGCGTGACAAATTGTGTGACGAGCGATGACGACGAACGCTGAACCTGGCCTGCTCGAGTCTCCGATCCACTCGATCAACTCCAGTTTCCATCCACGCCCCAGTCCCACCATGCGCGCATGCGTCACCAGCTGACCTACGAGGTCGGCACGGCGCACACGTTCCCGCTACGAGCTGAAAGCGACCAGTGCCACGCAGCAACTGCATGCCGACTGAGTGACACGCAACAAACAGTGTACATATATAGGGGAGAAAAAGTCGGAGTATATAATCATATTTTGTACAGCAATGCAGTATGTACGACGTACGTACGATAGATCGCCATCACGGTTCATGAACGCTACTAATAAGCAAATAATCACGATTCACGAACGCTAAGTAAATAATCAGTCTGTTCGTTTGCTCGTATTTTGTTTGAAAGGATCAAGATTTCTAAGAGAGGGTGAATTAGGCTACTTCTAAATTTCTTTGCAATAATTATACTCTATAGTTAGCCTAATTAACCCCTTGTGTCTAGAAAGTGTTTTTATTGATCTAACGCATAAAAGTTTAGCACCCTAAGTTTTAATCCTACTCTAGCATGGTAATTCTAGGAATGTGAAAGATAAAAATTGAATTGCTCAAAGTAAAGAGAGAAGGAGGAACGCGGTGATGTTTTGTCGAGGTATCGGAGAGTTGTCACTCCTCACTAGTCCTCGTTGGAGCACCCGCGCAAGGGTGTAGCTCCCTCTTGATCCGCGCAATGATCAAGTGCTCTCTACGGGTTGATTCTTCGACACTTCGTCGCGGTGAATCACCTATAACCGCTTACAACTTGAGTTGGGTCATCCATAAGCACCGCCGGATGATCACCAAGCTCCCAATCACTACCAAGCCGTCTAGGTGATGGCGATCACTAAGAGTAACAAGCACGAACTCTCACTTGACCACGACAAGCCTAATGAGAAGGGTGGATGCACACTTTGCTACTCTTGATCTCACTAATGAGGGCTCTCTTTGGGATTCTCAAATCTCAATCACTTCATTAGGACATTGTTCTTTTTGGTACTCTCTAATGTGTTTCTCAGCTGTTGAAATGAGCAAAAGTACCTCCACACATGAATGGAGGAAGTATTTATAACATGGGCTGAAAAACGAACCGTTATGTGCCTCTGCGGGGTGATCAGACGCTCTGGTCATGTTGACCGAACGCGTCGGTCAGTTTACCCCCGAACTCCAGTGTTTACAGTGTGATCGAACGCTGGCCAACGTCCGATCAGCACTGACCGGATGTGTTCGGTCGAGATTTTTCCTCTCTGGAACCTTACTGTAGTCGACCGGACGCTGACCCTCAGCGTTCGGTCACTTAACATCTCAGCGTCCGGTTGCACCAGACGAAAACACCTCGGTCAAATGAACTGATCGGACCCTGAACCAGCGTCCGGTCAAACCAGAGCCAGCGTTCGATCAGTATTTGACCCTCTATTCACTTTCAACTCTCGATCATACGTTAATGAAGTTTGCTTCATTGGATCTAAGGGCTATTTTAGAGCTACCTAGTGCTATATTTAGCAAGTGTACATCACACCTAACTCACTAGACTCACCTAGGTCAAGCTACCCGTCTATACCCGTCTTAATAGTACGATCAAAGAAAAAACAAAGTCCTAAACTACTCTAAGTGTCTCTTCAACTTCAAATGACACTTAGAACTAGTTCATCCTTAAACTTGTCGTCCATCCTTTGAAAACCGAAACGATTTCCATCGTAGGAGCATGACCACCATGATAGCCCAATCGATCTCTATTACTGTGACCTAACTTAATTGCCTTTGCCAAAACACACGTTAGTCACAGTAATCATGTATTGTCATTAATCACCGAAACCCAACTAGGGGCCTAGATGCTTTTAATCTCCCCATTTTTGGTGATGGATGACAATACTACCTCGAGTATGTGAAAGAGATGGGGTTTTTAACATGCTTGGTTCATATAAGCTTTTGGCAATAAGAACAAAAGTGTTAGGCAAGCTTATATGACCCAAGCCAACATGATGTACTCAAAAGATATAAAATAAGCATGAGTACAAGTAATAAAGTTTATTTGCATCGAAGTAAAACGCGGAGTACAAGTAATAAAGCTCATTTGCATCGGAGTAAAACGCGGAAGCAAAGCAAATGAGCATAGCACAAGTGATATGACATATAAATAATTCAAAGTACAGAGCACACATGTCATATATCACGATTACGTAGATATCAATATCACATAAATATAGTTTAATGCATAAAGGTAAACACACGACGAATGCATAATAGTGTATCACACATAAAAACTCCAAATGTAATAGATAAACTAAGCTTCCCCTAGATATGTCGCTCCCCCTAAGTCAAACATACTCGATCCCTCTCCCCGTTTGGCGTCAAACACTAAAACCTAAGGGTCGGTCGGTGGGGCTGCAGCGGACGAGTCGGGCGCTGAGGTACGAGGAGCGAGCTAAAAGTGAGCGCCATCATCATCTAACCCTGAGCTCTAAGCAGTCTGACCCTCTATAGCTGGAAGCGATGCTGAAGCAGTCTGGGTAGGATCAGGAACTGAAGCTGCTGTAGGCTGTGCTGGTATGACTGAAGCAGCTGGCTCTGATGGTGCCACTGAGGAATGGAGCGTCTCTGTAGTCCCGGTAATAGGTGCAACTGTAGAAGGACCTAGGACATGTAGATATGGAGGAGTAGACTGCCCTGTCAACTCACTGAAGGGTGCACCAAGGCTCCTAGACACTGTAGTCTCTGGCACTAGCAGCGAGGACGTCTCAGCTGGTGTGAAGCCCGTCTGAAGAGGTGTGAACTGCGGGGCTATCACTGGCGAAGCAAAATACTAGGACACCTGCTCTGTAGGTGAAGCAAACTGTGCTGGTGGCGTCCCTAACTCTGAAGCCCACTAGGTTGTAATGCTGGAGTCATAGAAGTAGTGGCTATCTGACCACGCTGGGGCGAAGGCTGTGGCGGTGGAGCCCCAATAGCTGTCACAACATGCTGCATAGATCCAAGTAGTTGCTGCTGCATGAGGATCCGCTGCTGATGCATGGCCTGCTGTTGCTGTAGAGCCTGCATTTGCTGCTGAATTGCCAGCTGCTGTCTCTGAAACTTGTTCTACCGAGTCTGGAACTATGCAAAAGTGACAGCGGTCTTCCAAGCCTGGTGTGCTTGATTCTGCCTCATCCGCTCAAGTATAGCAAGGAGAGTGGGGTCTGTCTGCGGTGCAGGTGGAGCTGAACTGGAGCTGCCGGCCTCATGATCATGTCGACGTGCAGGCATTTCAGGAATATCCCGGTAGTCCTCGTCTGAGCTGTCACTGGGGTCGCTCTCGACCATCCCCTCCTACTGAGCAAGCTGCTCCTCCTTAGTAGCTGCAATACCCCTGATAATAGCATCCTGCTGGGCTACAGTCTCTGGTACATCTGGACGACGGCGCAGCTGACTAGGTGCATGTGGTGTACTATGGCGGATCATCTAAGTCAGGTTGTATGTATGGAACTCTGTAGTAGCACTACTGTACTCAGCTAGCATCTCAGGCGGCCTCACTGTAACTGCCCTGTGAATAAGAAATGTGACCAATGGGCATGGGGCAACTGCCGATGACCTCTGAACCCCTCAGCAATAGTATCCTCCATCTCTGATAGAAGATCTCAAATGTCAAACACTGTCTGCTGCATTAGAGAGTTGAGAAGCCATAGCTATAAGCGAGTCAAGCCCTCGCGATACCCCATCCTTGGAATCAAGGTCCTCATAATGACATCCAACACTCTAGCTGTAGGAGTGAGATCACTGTGAGTCCTGCTCGACCCCTCGCCAAAAGGCTCCTTGAAGCAGTGGCGAACCAAATCTGTGGGAGACACCATACCGCCATGAGGGCGTCTAGGAGGCGCTGTCTGTCCATAGCAAACATCATGTAACCTGACGGGCTACTCCTGAAGCCTGAGTATCTTGCTGACCCTAGTGCTCGTTAGCCTGTAATCTTCGCCTCTGAATGCAAAGTGAATGTATCTGTGTTGCGGGTCAATCCATAGTGTAGCATAGAACTGACGGACCCAAGATGGAACATATAATCATGTCCGTCCAATCAAGTCTGCCAGGCCTAGCAGATATGCAAGGTATGGGCGAATGTGGTCTCCAGCTGCTGCAACTATAGACTTAATATTGCACACCCTCTGAGGTCTAAATACAGCTCCACTATTAAGATATGCATTTTAGAAATCCTCGTGGAGTGGTGTGTAGAAGTCCTCTAATGCTCTATCATCCCTCCTCGATGGGAACCACTGCTCAAAGTCCACAAACCTGAGCTGCTGCACCTGCTTGGCCGTGGCGGCCCTCAAGTCCATGTGTGTCACAAGAGGCGGATCCTGTGGTCTGGGCGGTGGACGAGAACCCCTCCGCTGTGTATCTGCCCTCGGCATGACTGGAGCACGGGTACGACCAGAGTGGCGAAGCTGTGGCTGAGGTGCCTGCTCTGTCTCCTCGGTCTGCTGTCCCTCCTGAGTCTGCTCTGCTGACGGTGACTACTGCTGTGACTCCCCCTGAGACTGGCCCTCATCGATGGCAACACGTCGACCTCCAATCATGAGAGTCCCAGCTAGACCACCATGAAGGTGCTCAACCTGCTCAAGTGTAGCCCTTGCTTCTGGTGTAAGCTGATCTGTAATCCGGACTCCACTGCGAGCACCTCCTCTCTCGGCACGCTCTGCAGCCTCTGCAACTGCGGCTGCTCTAGCTGTATCTTCATCTGGATACTTGCAATTCCTTATTGCCATCTTCTTTGTCGCCTTGCCTTTTGGATCTGCAGGCAGGCGAGGTGGACGCCTTGGATCCTCATCACCTGGACCACCTTCGGCGTTCTTCACACGAGCCATCTGAAGGATCTGAAGAGAACAACTGCCGCTGACAAGAGACAACTGCCAACTGTCACTTTCGAGGCTTGACCTCGATCCGTACTCGCGAGCTTAGCCCCGAGTTGACTAACAACTTCTAATGGGACCTCAATGGCACCGACTTGCTGCAC
Source organism: Miscanthus floridulus (assembly GCF_019320115.1). Taxonomy (NCBI): domain Eukaryota; kingdom Viridiplantae; phylum Streptophyta; class Magnoliopsida; order Poales; family Poaceae; genus Miscanthus; species Miscanthus floridulus. The sequence continues at coordinate 112,282,626 of NC_089595.1, forward strand.
GTTAGAGTAGATCATATTTATAAATAATAATAATAAATCTAGAGATGCAAAACCCTAAGAAAGCAAGCAATAGGTACGAAATTGAATCAGGGGCATGCTACCTGACGAAACGGCGACCCGAGAAGAGAAGAGACGCGACACGCGGGGAACCACCGAATCGGCTAGGGTTAGGGTTCGTGGTGAGTAGTGAATCGACGGCCGAGCAATGCAATTGAAGTCAGTGCAGTGATGCCGAGCTGGGTCACCGGCGAGGTTGCAATGTGAATGCTAGGACACAACATCGTTAGGGCAGGGCCTTGTCGGCGCTAGGCGTGGGCGGTGCTGTTGTGGAGGCACGGCGGCTCAGGAGCGTGGAGAGGCGGCGCGGTGGCGTCGGCCATGCGGGCGCGGTGGCGCGAGCGGTGCGGGCGACGCGCGGAGGTGCGGCGTGGCGGCGTTGGCCACGCGGGCGAGGTGGCGCGAGCGGTGCGGGCGGCACGCGGAGGCAACAGCGGCGGCTCGAGGATGACGGCGCGGTGAGGATAGAGATAGGTCAACGTGCGCTTGGATTATATGGGGGTCCCCCGCGGAGTAGAAAAGGAAACTGAGAAAGAGTCTGGGTTCCGCACGTTTTCTATTGACCGGACGCTCCGGTGGCAGCGACTGGACGCTGCCACCCAGCGTTCGGTCGATTCCAGTAAGGTCCAAAACCCCTGGAATCACGATCGGACGTGTTCGGTGAACACCGACCGGACGTAGCCAGAGTCCGGTGCAAGCAGTCTTCATCGTCTTTGATCGACCGGACGTAGAGCCACCATCTGACCGGACGCTGGGAGAACACTGTTTCAGTGTCCGGTCACTCCTCAGCAGCAGTTCACCTCTTGTGAACTGACCGGACGCTGGACATCAGATTCCGGTGCAGCGTCCGGTCACTCCTTTTCTAGCGAAACTTCAAAGTTCTTCATGCTGCGTGTTCCCAATCAAGTCCCAACTCAAATAAGATCCAAATAAACACCAATTGTGACTGATGTGAGTGACATCTCTCAAACCCTCATGTTTTTCAAAAATATTTTGCCTTAAGCTATAATTCTTTTTAAAAAAATAGGCAATAAGAGGGCAATTTAAGATAAACGACAAAACAACATTCATCCATATGCAATGCAATACTTAAAAGTAAATCTAGTTGCTTATCAAGTTTGATCTAAGGTTAAGCTTCTTCACACGTTTTTCGACGGTTATCATAACCATGTTAGACAAGCCCTATATGCATTACAAAACATTAAACATGTTGTATATTACAATGCAATGTAAGGGACAACACAAGCTCATCTTTTAGTAAAGTTGCTAAAATCGAGAACATTGAGCTCATTCCGCAATCTATAAAATATTGCCTCATCTAGCGGTTTAGTGAAGATATCCGCCAATTGATCATCGGTCCTTACACCTTCTAATGATATATCATTTTTAGCAACATGATCTCTAAGAAAGTGATGGCGGATATCTATGTGCTTGGTGCGAGAGTGTTAAACCGGATTATTTGCAAGTTTTACCGTACTTTCATTGTCGCACAAAAGAGGTACTTTATCTAGAACTACACCGTAGTCTAGCAAAGTTTGTTTCATATAAAGTATTTGTGCACAACAAGCACTCGCGGCGATGTATTCCGCTTCGGCGGTGGACAAAGCCACACTATTTTGCTTCTTGGAGGACCAAGACACAAGTGATCTATCAAGCAAATTGCACCATCCGGATGCGTTTTTTCTATCAACTTTGCAACCGACATAATCCGAATCGGAATAGCCAACTAACTTAAATATAGCTCATTTAGGATACCAAAGGCCAATGCTTGGTGTGTGCTTAAGATACCTAAGGATTCTTTTTACAGCAATTAAATGAGTTTCCTTAGTATTAGCTTGAAATCTAGCACACATACACACACTAAACATGATGTCAGGCCTAGATGTGGTTAAATATAACAAGCTACCAATTATAGAGCGGTAGATAGTTTGATCAACCATGTTACCTCCCTTATCTAGGTCGAGATGTCCATTAGTTGGCATTGGTGTCTTGATTGGCTTACACTCATCCATCTTGAATCTCTTAAGAAGATCATTTGTATATTTTTCTTGAGAGATGAAAATCTCTTCTCTCATTTGCTTGACTTAAAAACCAAGAAAGAATGTAAGCTCTCCAATCATTGACATCTCGAACTCCTTTGGTATCAATTCGTCAAACTCTTTGCAAGAATCTTCATTTGATGATCCAAAGATGATATCATCAACATACACTTAATAAATGAAGATGTGCCCATCAAGCTTCTTGCTGAATAGTGTGGTGTCGACCTTCCCGATGGTGAAGCCCTTCTCAATGAAGAAGTCCCGAAGGTGCTCATACCAAGCTCTTGGGGCTTGCTTAAGCCCATATAATACCTTGGACAACCTATAAACATGATTAGGATATCTAGGGTCTTCAAATCCGGGATGTTGATCAACATAGACTAGTTCATTAATAAAACCATTTAAAAATACACTTTTCACATCTATTTGATATAGTTTCATTTCATGATGTGATGCATATGCAACGAGGATACAAATGACTTCTAGTCTTGCAACCGGTGCAAAGGTCTCTCTAAAATCCAATCCTTCAACTTGAGAGAACTCCTTTGCAACTAGTCTTGCCTTGTTCCTTACAACTATGCCTTGATCATCTTGCTTATTGCGGAACACCCACTTTGTTCCAATTACAACTGCGCCTTGATCATCTTGAGCAATGACTAGATTATCATGATTAATCTTAAGAGTGGTGTATTCTTCTTTTAGCTTGTTGTGACTAGTGATGAGCTCTTTGTGCACCCACTTAAGTTTATCATGTTTATCTTTAAGCTCTTTCTTAGAAGATTTGAGCTCCTTGAGTTTAGATGATATAGCATCATTTACTTCTCTAAGCTCAACACTAGCCTTTTCGGCTATATCATATTTTGCTAAAAGTGCATCATTTTTAGCCTCTAGCTTTTCATTCTTAGCTCTAGTTTTTTATAATGATCTTAGTGTATTGTTTTAGCAATTTAACAAGATCATCATAGAAAGGTGATTCATATTTATCATCATCACTATCGTATCATCATTACTAGCATGTTCATCACCACTACTATCATCATCATTTGATACCTTGCGTTCACCCTTGGCCATAAGGCATAGATGCGTAGAGGATGATGGCGGTGGTGGCGGTGAAGATGATGAGTCAATAACCATGGCGGCCACCATCTCGTAGTCACTATCATCATCGGATGAGCCACTAGATGAATCAATGTCCGTGAGTCAATCACCGACGATGTATGTCTTTCCACTCTTCTTGTGGAAGTCCTTGCCATCTCTCTTTTTGTATGGCTTATCTTTCTTCTCATCTTTATCACTTGAGTCATCTTTCTTGTCCTTGTTCTTGTTCTTGAACTTGTTTTTCTTGGGCTTTGTGCATTGGTGAGCTAGATGACCAAGTTCTCTACAATTATAGCAATCCATCTTGGAGATTGGCTTCCTTCTAGAGCTTGTGAAAAACTTCTTCTTCTTGCCATCGAACTTGATGCCACTCTTGTTGAGCTTCTTTAGCATCTTGACGGTTTTCTTCACCATGAGAGCAAAACTTGCATCATCAAATTCATCATCACTTGAGCTCTCATACTCAAGTCTTGCTTTACCCTTCTCTTGGCTAGCTTTGAATGCTAAGTTTTATCTTTCTTCTTGGTAGAGGATGAGCTATCTTGTGGCGTGATGTGCATATACATCTCATGAGCATTGATCTTTCTCAACATTTGTGTCGGTGTAGCAGTGGAAAGATCACATTGATGAAGCATGGTCACAATATGCCCATATTTATCAATGGGAAGGACACTCAATATCTTTCTTACAACATCGAATGGATGCATTTGAGTAAGTCCAAGCCCATTAACTTCATCTACAAGAACATTCAAACGTGAATATATTTCATTAGCACATTCTTTAGGAAGTATTTCAAAAGAGTTGAGCTTTTTTATGACAAGATGATAGCGTTCCTCATGCTGACTCTTTGTTCCCTCATGGAGCGCACAAACGTCCGACCATAGTGCATGGGCGTCTTTGTGGTTCCTCACCCAGTTAAACACATCTTTACAAAGGCCTCTAAATATGTTGTTTCTAGCCTTTGCATTCCTTTTTTCATAATTCAACTCATCGCCTTGTAGGTTGGTAGCATCTCGAGGTTTTGGGAAGCCTTGTGAGGCGGCTCTAAGTATTCTAACATCTAGAGCTTCTAAGTACGTTTTCATGCGAATTTTTCAATATGGAAAATCATCCCCCTCAAAGATAGGAGGAGGTCCATCCCCGTGAGACATCTTTCTCTAGTCAGTTAAGCCTAAATACGTGAGCATGAGGCTCTGATATCAATTGAAAGAATCAAGATGCCCAAGAGGGGGGTGAATTGGGCTACTTCTAAATTTCTTTGCAATAATTATACTCTATGGTTAGCCTAATTAACCCCTTGTGCCCAGAAAGTGTTTCTATTGATCTAACGCACAAAAGTTTAGCACCCTAAGTTTCAATCCTACTCTAGCATGATAATTCTAGGAATGTAAAAGACAAGAATTGAATTGCTCAAAGTAAATGCTCAAAGTAAAGAGAGGAGGAACGTGATGATGTTTTGCCGAGATATCGGAGAGTCACCATTCCCCACTAGTCCTCGTTGGAGCACCCACGTAAGGGTATAGCTCCCCCTTGATCCGCGCAAGGATCAAGTGCGCTCTACGGGTTAATTCTTCGATACTCCGTCGCGGTGAATCATTGTAACACCCACAGTGTTACATTGTACTGTTCTTGCTAAAACATCACATGAGCATCATATTTATGTGCATATGTGTACAACATGAATTATAAATCAATGTTAGGCACTTGAAACATTTATGCGAAACATGAAACAATGTTACGTGTCATGTCACTTGGTTGAATTTTTGTCGAACAAAAATGTTATAGAACATTTTTGCGAACGACGTTGAAACATGTGCGGTCGAGGGCAAGGATAGCTAGTTAGTCCATCAAGGGGGTCGGATTTGGGATTCGACGTGAAACCATTCGAAGTTAAGTCGTTCCGCGTAGGTTTGAAAGAAGGTCGACGAAGCCACCTTTGGCAATAATTGTAGAGCGATTGGCTTAGGAAGTGGTACGATATCTGGACTCCGATTGACAGCCCAACGTACCCTCTTGTGCATCGAACAGTTGGTTTGACCTTTGGAGCATCGTGTACAAGTTTTCAAGCTGCTTTAAAAAGCGTGCACGGCACATGACTTAGCTCTTGGCACGGTCACCGCTTGGCCTGGCACCGCTGCTGGCTTGCCAGCATACTGCCGCGCCGGCCACGTCCTCCTGGCTCGCCGGTTGCGCCCCACCGCCGCGCCTGTGCACGCGCACGGCCTTGCGCTGCGTGCCAAGGCCGTCTGCCACCGCGCGCTGACCGCGGCCATCGTCGCTGCTAGCCGTTCTGTCGCTGCTAGCTCGCCCAAACGCGTCGATGCGTCGGCCGCATCCGCACTGCCACCGTGAAGGCACACGCGCGTAGGGTCTTGGCGCAGCTACCTTGTTCGCCTGCTGCCACTCGTTGGCGCGCGGGTTGCAGCACCGCGACAGACGCGCTACATCCGAGCCACCGACCAAGCTCTGCCGTGCCATGCCCTGCCCTGCTTTGGCCGGAGGCGCGTCGGGTCCCGTGCTACGCGCCGCCAGCGGCCACGCCCGGTACTGCTCCGTTGACTCACCTTGGCTGCCCGTGCGACGGACAACAGCCTGCTCCACCATCACCTCCGCGTCACTCGCACTGTGTTTTTCTTGTCTAGCGCTGCCTGCTGCGACGCCGTGCTGGGTCTCGTCGGCTTGCAGCCGTGGCTGTGCGGACAGTCGCCTGGAGCACGTCCCGCTGTCCCCCTTCATGGTGCGTGCTTGTTCGTTGCGTTGACGGCCACGACTGTGCCAAGCCATTGCGCGCCAGAGCCCATGTCCTCGTTGTAGCCATGATCGGCGGGACCTCCATTCAATTCGCCATGACCGCAGCAATCTAATCAAATTTGCCGCAGCCTCGGCTCCGTTGGGTAACTGACCGCACAACCGTCCCCACCTCACTGCCTGTGTCTCCGTGTTGTGCCCCAATTTTGAAACGCCGCGCCTTCGGGTCCATAAGACCGGGGCGTTCTGCGCCGTCGGCTAACCTCGCAACCAAGGCACCCTGTGGCAATTCAGTGCACCACCAGCCCCGCTTTACCCTCCTAAGCATCCTGCGCACCTCGGTCGTAGTGTTGTAGCAGTCCACCCTTCCCTGACGCGATCGTGTCATCGCCGTGCGCCGCTGCGGCGTCGATGCGCACGCGGCCAGCTTGGCTCGGGCCATCTCCGGCTGTACCGTCAACGCGAAGGTATCCGTGGGTAGTCCCTTGAGCTCTCTAGCTTAGTTGCTTGCTTCGTCTTCGCTGTCACTCACGGGAACACGCCTGCCATCGTAGGGAAGCGACCACCGCCGGGGAGGGGGCTCGGCACGGCGCCCCTGTTCGCCGTGAAGCCTCCAGTCGCTGCGCTTTGTCCCCAAGGTAATCATCGGCCCCTTAGTTAGGTAGTAGAGGCTCGGATGATGCCGACGTGGCCGCTCGGTGCCCGCGTCGTCGCGCCAGTGCGCGTACGGGTGCCGGGGGACTTCGCCGCGGTAAAGGAGAAATGGGAGGGTGCAGCTGTAAAACCATAGACTGGTGGAATAGTGTCTTAGAGCTCGCTATGAATACATAGTAGTTCGGGGGTGTGTGCATAATTGCCATCGCGCGCGGGTCTTCCCTCGTCACGGGCCGTTGGCCGGCTGGGCCACGCGCGCGTGTGGGTCACGCCGTGGCGGGCCAGGCCGCCCGTGTGGGCCTAGGTGTAGGATTCAGTTTTCTTAATTTCTAGAAGAATAGAAATGTTTATTTATTTTAGTTATGAGTCGAACTTCGATAAATCGTAGTAAATTGCGTAGTTGTCCAAAAATAGTGAGACTAATTTCGTTAGGTTCGTAAAAATACCATCTACTTGATAGTACAGTTGGATTGCAGTTAGCTATCACTAGTATTAGGTCATAAATTCAAAACTAGAGAGCTAATATTAGGTAGGTTAATACTTGTAGGAATATTTGTGGATAATTGGTGATAGATGTAGCCACAAATTTTACGGTAGGTCTACTAGGTTGTCATGTACTCCCTGTAAATTTTGTAGCCTTAGCATGTGGTGTTAAATAAAATAGCTATTACTCTTGTTTTATCGTCTTTAACGTAAATCAGCATTAGGAGGAAGACTAACCGTAGTTGTTATAATAATAATGAATGTCATACCTCAAACTTATCGGTAACAATAGATGACTTATCACCGTTGTCGGTATCATTAGCTTAGGAGTTAAATCGAGGTACCTTTACTTTAAGAATTTCTGTTGTCGTATTATTAAACATTGCATCATCATTTCATGTAGATCACAAACTGGTAGACTTTGTGCCCGTCGGCGAGCCGGAGTATGACGAGGTGATCGAGGAGTACGATGAGGAGATTCTTGTGCAGGAGGGAGCTCAGGAGCCTGTTGGTGCTGACCTTGCTGACCCGGCGCCTGCCCAAGGCAAGCCCCAGAGCATAACCCATATTTTTATGATCACTATATATATATATATATGTGTGTGTGTGTGTGCGCATTTAAGTTACATGCATTTTATGGAAACTACATGTATAAATATATTTACCCATGAGTCCTACTAGTACAGATTGAGTAGCTGCTATGCTTAGGATATCGGTAGCGTGAGTAACCTGCCGTTACTCGCAAATAGGTGATAAAATATGATCACTCATGATAAAATGGTAGAAAGGAAAATGGTGACCGGGCAAGGGTATGGTTTGAGTACTGGTGGGTGTAAGGGGTTATGTCCTGTGGCCAATGGGGCATGGCTTGGTTACACTTTTTCCCTGCCCGTGTCGATTAAGGACTGGTCGTTGCAATGGACGCTAGACAAGTCATAGATCTATTGTCTCGAGCGCATACTTGGGTATGGGCGTAGGGAAGACTTGTTGCTCTTTTGTCGTGGATCAGGCTCTTTCCGGATCGACTGATTGGAGGCGGAGATGGTGGAGGTTCTTGCACCACACTGAGTCCGGGACTCGTGAGTGGGGGCTTGGAGTCTAAGTTTGGACGGGGACCTGGACACCCGGGACAGGGGAGTGATGGGTTAGTCCTGCTTTGCCTGGGGTACAAGCAGGGCGTGTGTTTTCGGGGCACCTTGCTTGGCACATTGGTTCGCGAACCACCGCCAAGTCGGTACGACTTGTCTTAACTCTAGCATCGTAATAAGAACTGAAAGTTGAAAGGAGAAGACATGGAACTGATTGCTCAACTCTTGCTTGAAAGTAGAACATGTGCTTATATAGACTGGCTAGATGATAATTTAATACGACTAATAATAAGACATAAATAAGGACTCACTATTAGCGTTGCTTTTGCTAACGAAAACCAGCAAACCATAAAGCTTATCATATTCCTTGGAGTCGGAAAGTTATTCCCACTAGTCGGGTAAGTCTTGCGAGTACATTATGTACTTAGGATTTATTTACCCCTGTTGCAGGTGATGCTTGAAGAGTACCTTTGCGTGGAGGATCCTTCTAGTGGGTTTAGACGGAATCCTCGCCCTTATCGCTAGTTGTTATTTTTAAAAAATTCGCTGTTTATTATTCCACACTCTGGTATTTGGTATTGTAATAATATACTTTTAAGAAACTCGGATGTATGAAATGAACTGGTATTGTAACCCGTTCTCATTATTGGATCCTTGGGAAAAATGTGGATCGTTCGGGTTCTTCCTCAGGGTGTGCCCGACGGATACCGCTCGTTGTAGCCTGCTTTCAGGGTACTTAGTGTCTAATGGAAGACGAGCGTCTCCGTAAGTATGCTATTTCTGGCGGTTCTACCATAATCACCCACAACCGTTCACAACTTGAGTTGGTGTCGGTGTGGGACCCACAGGGTACCCCGCAAGGAAGGGAGAAGAACTAGCCTGACTAGGATTCTTCCCATATAATCTTAGTAGTAGTATTATTGAGTAATCCTACTAGGAACCCTCATTGTAAACCGACTAGGACTCTAACCTTCTGACTATATAAAGGAGGGCAGAGCTTCTTAGATAGAAGAGTTGAAGAGAACAATTGTACAACACAACACTTTACAATCAATCTAACGTAAAGGCTAACGTCGACTGGACGTAGGACTATTACTCGATCTACGATTGAGGGCCCGAACCAGGATAAATCGGCTCTCTTGCGTTAACCGTCGAGTTCCGCATACGCTGAAGCCCGAACATACTGCACCGGGGACTCCCTTGGCAGGCTATCGGTGGTCAAACATCGACAGCTGGCGCGCCAGGTAGGGGCTTTCGGTGAATTTACATCTGAGAGCTCGATGGATCTCGACAGCATGATCTTCTCGACGGCATCAACTTTCATCTTCGGCTCATGGATCTGCGAGGCGGACGACAATGGCAAGCTCCAAAGCCGTCTCCTCGAAGATTCGAATCACCATGAAGACTATTCTATTTCGGCAACTACGACAGATCAAATCGCCGGAAGATTCGCGCAGCTCATGATTTTCGATTCAACTCAGGTTTTGTGGCTTTGCGCATCCGATTCAAACTTAAGTTCCGCTTCCAAAACGAAGTCTTATCCGAGTTCTTTCGGAAAACCGAGTTCTTTTCTGACAAAGCTCTGGAACATGACGTCAACCTGTCAAGAATACTACTCGGAGTATACCTAGAGCACTTCAGAGAAGTCGGGTCCTCTTCCGTTCGGATTCCACAACATGGCAACATCTTATCAGACATGGCCCGAAGGATCCACTTATCCAATGCTTAGAATGTCGCTGAAGGGAGCCCAGGAAGGTCTCGTTTTAACCATAACATCTCAAGACTGCATCATTCACTGGCCAGGTACCATTCCCAAGAATGACGGCACCCAACTAGTTGACGATACGACAACAACAATTCTACCCTACCAAGAAGGAGACTCGATCTATGACTTTGAAACCTCTACTAAAGTTATCAACAGCTCTGGCAGTACGGAAATCAACAACGTTGACAGAACAACTCACGCTAGAGAAGTATTCATGATTCGCCGTCCTCGATCACCATTGATTCCCCCAGAAGCACCCGACGTAAGGTCTTCAGATGAATTCGAGTCCAACATATCACCATTTATCCAGGGGCACGATGGTGAGACTGAGAGTCAGAGACAAGCGAGAGAAAGAAAGAACAAATTGAAACAAGGACGTCAACGCCGTGCTAAGCAGTGAAAAGACAGTTGGATCAAATATGAATCAGATCTAGCCGACTACAATAGAAGAAAATCAGAACGAGAGGTTGAAGAAGGGCGAGCAGCAAATACACCCTACGACAAGATCTGAGAAGCACTAGAAGAACTCAGGGCAACCTCATATCCTAATGAAAAACAAGAACAGCTCTGAGATTTTCTCCGATCAACAGTCCTTAAAACGCACGACGGAAGTGCGACATCTCATGAACAGGAAGATCAAAATCAAAGGAAGTCCGCTTTCGAAAGACTTGGACCAAGTGGAAGTCACAATGGAGAGAGTCGAAGAAATCACAGTCAAAACAACCGAGTCGAGCAACCAAGAAAGACCAGAAGCAAAGCACCTACTTGGACAGCCACGTAGAGCTACTCTCACCAAGACGACAGTTGGCAAGAAGGGGGCGCAGAATCAGAATATACGGAAGCCAGAACGCACGATAGATTCCCCTGTTTTGCGAACAGACTTGTTTCAATACGACTACCTCACAAGTTCAAGCCATCCAACCACTTCAAGTATGATGGCAAGACTGAACCAAAGCAATGGCTCAGGATTTACTCACAATCAATTGAATTGGCCGGAGGAGACGATAACATCAAAACCTTGTTCTTTCCCATGGCCCTAGAAACCATGCCACTCTAATGGTTTGACAAATTGAATCTAGGATCAATCAGAAATTGGGAAGACTTGCAAAGAGCTTTCTATAAAAATTTCGCGGGAATTATTACACATCCAATCACCCACGCAGAGTTAAAAGGACTCAAGCAGAAAGGAGGTGAAAGTCTCAGAAATTACTATCGACGATTTGGCGAACTACGAGCTCAAGTACATGACATCACGCAACGAGAAGTAATCGAAGCCTTCTCTCACGGAATCATGGCTAGGTGGCAATTTCAAGACTTTTGCAAAGAAAACCTAAGAAACAATGAAGAATTCAGAAGAACAGTGAAAAAGATTATTACTGCAGAGGAGAAGACACGAGAAAGATTCCCGGATAGAAACAACAGAGACAACTCGGACAGGCAAATTCCTCGAAACAGCAGACATCAGGAGAGATAGCGTGGTCCAGACAACACAGTGGCAATGGCTGACAAATCAAGGAAATTTACCAAGCCCAGAAGATATGATGACATTGAGAATATACGTTGTCCTTTGCACCCCCACGGAAAGCACACCATCGGAAATTGCTACACCTTCAACGAAAGATACACTAGAAAAGATAGCAAGGGAAACAATAAAGAAGAAAATCAGAAAAAAGAAGACAACCTTGAGGACAAGGGATTCCAAAAATCTAGGGGAACAGTGGCAGTAATTTTTGCTGTGGTTCCAGATTCCAGAAGCAAACATCAAGAAAAACTAGCGTTACGAACCATCATAGCAGCAGAACCTGCTACACCAAGATATCTCAATTGGTCAGAGTATCCAATCCAATTTTTAAGAGAAGACCAATGGACCAGCGTAGGAAACGCAGGCCATTACCCACTGGTTCTAGATCCAACTATTGCCGGTATGACTGTCACCAAAGTACTAATCGACGGGGGAGTCGGACTCCACATCATCTTTTCAGAAACGCTAAGGAAGATGGGACTGCAACTCGCCGGGATGATTACACCAAGTACAGCCTTTTATGGCATAGTACCCGACATGGCAGCCATGCCACTTGGACAAATTACTCTACCCGTCACTTTTGGAACTCCCTCGAACTACCGTATAGAGTTCAAGTTTGAGGTTGCGGACTTTGATTCATCATACCACGCAATCCTCGGGCGCCCAGCGCTTGCAAAATTCATGGCAATACCACATTATCCGTACCTACTACTTAAGATGCCAGGACTTAACGGTGTCCTTTCTCTTCGAAGTGATTTAAAGCGCGCATTTGACTGTGACGTACAGGCAATCCAAATTGCAGCAAAGGCACAGGCAAACGATGGAAGAAAAGAAATAGCCACTATCGCCGCAGAAATAAGCCAAGAAGAACTAGAGATACCGGCTAAAAGGCCAAGCATCCTAGCACCACCAAAAGAAGTCGACGTCAAGCAAATCGACCTAGGCATCGGTGATTCCTAAAAAATGGCAACCATCAGTGCCCACCTGACAGCAAAATAGGAACTCGCGCTCATCAACTTTCTTTGGGACAACAAGGATATCTTCGCTTGGAAGCCGGCCGACATGCCAGGGGTCCCAAGAGAGTTGGCTGAGCACGGAATCGATGTCAATGAAGGCTCCAAGCCTGTGAAGCAACGACTACGACGATTTTCGCCTGACAAGAAGGTAGCGATTAAAAAAGAAATCACAAAGCTAATGGCGGCTGGATTCATCAGAGAAATCCTTCATTAAGATTGGCTAGCAAACCCAGTTCTAGTACTGAAAAAGAACACGGACGAATGGCGCATGTGTGTCGACTACACAGATCTCAACAAGCACTGCCCGAAAGATCCGTTAGGGCTGCCACGCATTGATCAGATAGTTGATTCAACAGCAGGATCCGTCCTATTATCCTTTCTTGATTGCTATTCAGGGTATCACCATATCGCATTAAAAGAGCAAGACCAGAGGAAGACATCTTTCATCACTCCGTTCGGTGCCTACGGCTACAAGACCATGTCATTTGGACTCAAGAACGCCGGAGCCACTTACCAAAGAGCTATCCAGACATGCCTTGGTGATCAAATCGGCGAAAACATAGAAGCATACGTGGACGATGTGGTTGTAAAAACAAACAACCCGGATACACTGATTGAAGACTTAAAGCAAACCTTCGAGAACCTAAAAAGGTGGAGGTGGAAATTGAACCCAAACAAGTGTATATTCGGAGTTCCTTCAGGACAACTATTCGGTTTCTTGGTCAGTCATCATGGAATCGAAGCAAGCGCCAAGCAAATTCGAGCCATAACAGAGATGGGCCCACCTCAAAACGTCAAAGATGTGCAAAAATTAAAGGGTGCATGGCGGCAGTACTAAAGAAGACAGACAAGTTCGAGTGGACGGAAGAAGCCAATGAAGCTTTCAAGAAACTTAAGGCATACCTCACATCCTCACCAGTCCTTACACCTCCAAAGAAAGACGAAGACATGATGCTATACATTTCGGCAACTTCTACTGTGGTCATCACGGCGATAGTCGTAGAAAGAGAAGAAGGGCGCGTGTAACAGAACCGACCAATTATACGAAATTAAGTAAGAAAATCATCCGTTAGAGCAGACGATTTAGCAAACTTAAGCCCGTATAACCCGGTAGTCCGTGAAATCACGAAGGATTTCAAACAAACTTCCATTCCAGCCAAGATTGTAATAAGTTTAGCGGTCACCATCACATATTACATAAAAAGTTGCATCTCAGATACATCAGAGTTTAAAAATAGTTATTACAAAACAAGTTCGAATAAAAGTAGCGGAAGCCATTTGTTTAAACCACACACACACTCACGGAGTTCAAATACAGTGCCAGCGAATGATCATCTCCAACAAAAGCATCAGACGAGACGTAAGGAATGACCATGCCCATGGTCCTAAGTATCACTCATCGCAGGATAAAGGCAGTTGATACAGTAGTCGTAATACATCTGCCCATCTACAACAAGTGGGAATAAAACCCTGAGTACGAGAAGGTACTCAGCTAGACTTACTCGACATAACCAAAAATAAACGACACCAAGGATTATGAAGAGCTTTATAGTAGGGTAGCTGACTCATTTGCAAAAAGAAGCATTTTTAGCATTTCAAGACCCTTTTCAAAAGCATTATTGTCAAGTTAATTGTTATTAACCTGTCGACTAGATTTACACCTATACTAGAGCAAATATGTGATTAAGCAGATAATGATAACCAATGATCATTAAACAACTTTTATAATGTCATATTCATTATAACTGTCCAAGTGTTCCATCAACATTACTACGATGAAGTCACTTAAGTCAAGTGCTCACTATCCAGGAGCGATGGCGATTCGAATCGATTCCTAACCAGCTGGTGATTTATTCCTTACACAAACCTCACTCACCCGCTAAAGTGAGATATTGATCACCGAGTCAACTATCCACGAGTCTTGAGTTTGCCAGGAACCACATGTACCCGGGGGCTGACCGACTGCACTTTGGTTTTATCATCTCGCCCCCGTGTCCTACCACATCTGCTCCGACACAGTGCGCTGCGGGCAATCTACTCGGCCCGAATAATCTCCCAGCTTCGCGGTCGGAAGGTACTTTATCCGGCCAGCTAAATGTAAGGCATGTGTTCAACATGACTCAAGGCCCAACAACGGTCGGTCCTTAATCGACACAGACGGGAAGCACTACAGTCCAAAACTCTGCAAGTCTTCGTTCGGTCTCAACTTCATTTAACACTTAGTTATACCATGACTTCATAGTCATCCAAGCAGATCTAGGTAACCACCTATAGCTCGCAGGTGACAGAAAATCATCCGACTTCTACCGGTCTAAGCCAGCTAAGCATTGACTCGACTGTGGATACCAGGGTAACAAGGATATAGTATAACAAAGGTAAACAAGGTATAATACAGCAACGGTTGCAAACAACTCCTGAACATAATGCATCAATTAAAGTAAAGCATTTAATTAATAATTGCAAACCGGGAGAAAATGCTCCGGGGCTTGCCTCTCTTGAAGGAGCTCGGGCGGTGATCGGGGCACTCTAGAAGTTCCTCAACGTCCTCCTCGTCGGCTTCGGGCACTTCCTGCGGCTGCACCTCGAGCTGCTCCTTGGGCTCCTCGGGTATGACGACTAGGTTCTCGGTTTGCGATCTTATATGATGCAATGTGCGTAAGTGCTTATGCAATCGGTGCATCGAATGAGATGAATACAATAGATATGTTTGAATGCAAGGTAGTCAACATCATCCAAGAACATATACTACAAGCACATGTCATCTACTGCATTCTCTTCTACTACTAATATTCTAAATCAACACATCTTATTAAATGCTTCAAAGATACACCAAAGCTTTACTAATTTCTTAATCACACAAAAAGTAATACTTAATTAAACCCTAATTAATAATAGGTTTGAATAGCAACATCTATTTTTATTGCTTAGAAAAATCTTAGAAAATTACTACAGCACAGTACTACCCTAAATAGTCTACTATCAGATTTTCATGGTATTTGAATGAGTGGATTAGCCTACACAAAAATAACAAGCTATGGCATGATTATGAACATGAAAATACTTTGTACTACGAAAAGTGTCAAAAAACAGAGTTAGCATTTTTCCTATGTTCTTCATAGCATACAATTACTGTACAAAAATTATCACATGCATGTTTTATACAAAGTTTGCTCTCTAGCTAAAATAACAAAAATCAGCCATTAAAGGTACTTGAACTACACCTCAAAATTTTCCCACAACACATGCATGAAACATATTTTTTCTAGGAAGTACATTACATAAGAAGATCAACAAACTTGGAATCATATTTTTCTGAAGCCTATAGGTTTTTCTACATATTTTTCAAGTTATCAGCAATATCCATGATTAAATAAAGTTCTACAGAGAAGTATCCCAAAAATGACATGCAATAATTTTTTCAAGTAGATCTGATGATAAGGAACCTAGAAAAATTTATTTCAACAGATTTGGAGCAAATTTGAGTATCCAAACATTTTTCAAACCATTTCTATTTTCAAATAATAAAGAAAAATCGAAAACGAATCCTCCTATTGCTACTGGGCCGGCCCGCTGGAATCAGCTGGCCCACGGCCACACTTGGCCTGCGTGGCCCGAGCGAAGGGAAGGGGGAGGCGGCCCGGCAGGGCGTCGGCCCATGGCCTTATTGGCCCAGCTTCGGCCGAGGCGAAGCCACGTCGGCGTTGTGACGCCGCGGTGGCGTGGCTCGGCCAACGAGGCCGGCGGCCATCACTGGCTGTGCCAGGGCAAGCTAGCGGGAGCATGCGGTTCGCGAGAAGCTGGCGAAGGTGGGCAGGTAGCTAGGCAGGGTGGAGAAGAGGAGGAAGGTGCCTTCCACGGCGGCCGAGCACGGCGGCGCCATGGCCGACGGTGGCGAGGCGCTAGAAGGCACTACCTGAGCTCGATCAGTCGGCACAAGCGCGAGCACTACGTGCCAGAGAGCGAGGCGGAACTGCTGGCCGCGGTGGAGAAGGCACAGTGAATTTGGCCGGCGGGTGCGGTGGCGCGGTGAGGGGGAGAGTGAGTGAGCTCGGTGCTTGCGGAGAGGAGAGGCAGCGCGGGAGAGAGCAAGCGAGCGCACCGGCATCAGCAGAAGTAGCCGGCCGCGTGGGCGCGGGCGTAGGCCGGCTTCGGCCGTGGGCCGAAAACGAGGCGGCGGCCCGTGAAGTGAGAAAAGCCCTTTTTCAATTATTATTTTCAAGAATTTTTCAAATACCATCTTTCAAATATCATTTTGAGCAAGAAAATGACATCTTTTGAAAATGTACCAAAAATGAAAGTTGATTAGAATTTAATTCTCTACAACTTTGCTTTTATGACCAAAGTCCAATTCTATCTAGATTTTTAATTATAAAATCAAAGTCAATGTTTAACTCAAAACCCTAATTTTTTTGGGAAATTATTTTTTTGAAGCAAAATTTTGAATTAATTTGAATACAAACCTTGCTCCAAAAATTGAACTAAATAATCCTAGATGATTTACAATAGTAGCCAAACATGTTTTACTAGCCTAGCAAACATAATCAGGGCAAAAATAACTCTAACAAGTGTATGCAACATTCAAGTTTCACAAACATGTTTCGTATGTTTCGAAGCAGTGTGTCAGTTGTTATTTACATGATTAGGCATGTATGATTAGGATGCTTGATGATGCATGATTTGCAGTGCCTAAATGTTGGCATAACACCGGGGTGTTACAGCGCGTGTATAAAGTACAACGACTCGTATACTACATCAGCGAAGTACTGTCAGAATCAAAAATTCGGTACCCGCATATGCAAAAACTACTCTACGTCCTATTGATCACTTCACGCAAGCTTCGCCACTATTTTGAAAGCCACAAGATTACCGTGGTGACAGACTTCCCACTCGGAGACATCTTGCACAACAGAGACGCAACAGGGCGCATATCAAGGTGGGCAGTTGAACTCGGTGCTCTCAACATCAATTTCACCCTGCGAAAAGCAATCAAATCTCAAGTCCTTGCCGATTTTGTTGCCGAGTGGACAGAGATTCAACAACCTATGTCAGATACAATCCTTGACCACTGGAAGATGTACTTTGATGGATCACTCAAGCTAGGCGGAGCCGGTGCCAGCGTTCTCCTAATCTCTCCAGACGGAAAACAACTCAAGTATGTCCTTCAAATATTATGGCAAGCTACCAACAATGAAGCAGAGTACGAAGCTCTCATCCACGGGCTACGAATGGCAATTACTCTCGGAATCAAGCGATTACTCGTATACGGCGATTCGGCAGTAGTCATCAACCAAGTCAACAAAGATTGGGACTGCACCAAAGAAAACATGGGTGTTTATCGCGCTGAAATCCGAAAACTCGAAAAACATTTCCAAGGATTGGAAATTCTACATGTCCTGCGCGATTACAATATTGCATCAGATGTCCTCGCCAAGCTAGGATCAGATAGGGCAAAGGTCCCACCCAACGTATTCATAGAGGAGTTATCAGCTCCTTCTATCAAACAACCTGGTGGGACAGGTCCAAAACTCACAGACAAAGACAACCAAATTCTGATAATCAACACTTCAAGGACATAGGCTTTTATTGATTATATCAAAGAGAATAAGTTGCCAGCAGACAAAGAGGAAGCTACCCGAGTTGTTCGCAGAAGTAAAAACGATGTCCTAGTAGGGGACAAGCTCTATAGAAGAGCTGCATCGTCAGGAGTACTCCTAAAATGTGTCTTGTTTGAAGAAGGCAAAGAAATCTTAGACGAAATACACTTAGGTTGCTGTGGAAATCATGCCGCTTCAAGAACACTAGTCGGCAAAGCTTTTCGCACCGGATTCTACTGGCCAACAGCTCTCAAAGACGTAGAAGAACTTGTCAGAAAATACAAAGGTTGTCAAATGTTCGCAAGACAAGCTCATGTGCCAGCTCACAATCTCATCTGCATCCCACCCGCTTGGCCTTTCTCTTGCTAGGGACTAGATCAAGTAGGACCTCTCAAGAAAGCAAAGGGCGGTTTCGAGTATATCTTCATAGCAATTGACAAGTTCACCAAATGGATCGAATACAAACCACTCGCAAAATACAGCGCAGCCAAAGCAGTCGAGTTCATCCAAGACATTATGCACCGCTTCGGCATGCCCAATCGAATCATCACAGATTTAGGCTCTTCCTTCACGGCTACAGAATTCAAAAGTTGGGCACAGGATTGTGGCTTCAGCATAGATTACGCATCAGTCGCACACCCAGAAGCCAACGGACAGGTAGAAGGGGCTAATGGACTCATACTAGCCGGATTAAAACCAAGATTGTATGAAGAACTAGTAGACTAGGTTAAAATGGATTGAAGAATTACCTAAGGTTGTATGGGGGCTACGGACTTAAATAAGCAGAGCCACCGAATACTCGCCTTTCTTCCTGGTATATGGATCAGAAGCCGTACTACCCGTAGACTTGATCTAGACGTCACCAAGGATAGAGCAATACGACGAAGGAGAAGCAGAACACACACGAAGATTAGAACTTGACAGTACAGAAGAAATCAGAGTAAACGCTACTCTGCAATCAGCAAGATACCTCCAAGGACTAAGGCGCCACTACAACAAGAATACCCAGTATCGATCATTACAAGTCGGAGACCTAGTACTAAGAAGAGTACAAAAAACCGACGGACGCCACAAACTACTCAGTCCATGGGACGGTCCTTTTATAGTCACAAAAGTCATCGGACTAGGCACATACAAGCTCATAACTGAAGACGAAAAAGAAGTCAACAATACATGGCACATCAGTCAGCTACGAAGATTCTATGCATAAAAACAACGCAAGGGAACATATGTATACAAGACACAAGAGAACAACGTTCATGATCAACAAAGATAGCGCTATGTATCATTGTAACACACCAATTTTCATGATCAATAAAGATAATTATCTCTCGACAAACATATGTCTAATGGCTCTATCCGAGTTGTTTCTTAAATGCAAAATGGCTGAAAATACGCCTGAGCATCTCGGTCGAGAGCAAAATAGCTGAAAAGACGCTTGAGCTCGCCGATGAGGGTAGCTAACAAGCTAACACCCAAAATAAAATGCAAAATGGCTAAAAATGCGCCTGAGCATCCCGGCCGAGAGCAAAATAGCTGAAAAGACACTTGAGCCCGCCGATGAGGGTAGCTAACAAGCAAACACTCGAAATAAAATGCATAATGGCTGAAAATACGCGTGAGCATCCTGGCCGAGAGCAAAATAGCTGAAAAGACGCTTGAGCTCGCCGATGAGGGTAACTAACAAGCTAACACCCGAAATAAAATGCAAAATGGTTGAAAAGACGTCTGAGCATGCCGGCCGAGAGCAAAATAGCTGAAAAATCGCTTGAGCCCGCCGATGAGGATAGCCAATGAGCTAACACCCGAAACAAAAAGCAAAACGACTAAAACTAAGCCTGGGCATAGACCAGAGCAATTTCGCTGGAGTTCGGAGAACGTCGGCTACTGAACGAAAGGATTTCCATAAAGATTTCCAGTTTTCAGTAGCCGTCGCTAACTTGCCAGACAAATCTTCAATAGTTTTTTGGGCCTGCACAAGATCTCTATCAGCTCCACGCCTAATCAACTTAGCAAGCGCAAGTTCCTCCTCAACATGAGTAATTACCTCCTCAGCCTTGTTATGACTCGTACGAACAAGAGTCTTCATTTCATCAACGCCCTCCAAGAGTTTCTGCTTTTCAACCCGGAGAGCTGGACAAGGCAATAAACAATAAGTCAGCACAAAGGAGAGTTTTAATACAGAAGGAAACAAAAAGAACTAGCAATACCGTTGCACTCTTTCTTCGCGGCCTCCAAGTTCTTCACGGCCTCCGAATTCTTTTGAGCCTCCTGAAAAGCAGCATCCCTTTGCTTCTCGGTCTCAACAACCCGGGCTCGAAGAGATTTTTCCTCCTCCTGATGCGTCTGATGCTCAGCCTCCATCTCGGCCCAAAGGAGGTCAAGATCAGCTTTCAGGGCGCTCACTTTGGAAGACAACTTTTTCTCATTTTCAGACGAGAAAAAGAAGCCGGTATGATCATGAGAGAAGGACTGAGCAAGAAGAGACAAAGAAAAACAAGGAATGAGGACAGAAGAAAAGCGAACATCGAAAGAAAGAACAGCAAAAAAAAACTTACCTGGAGTTTTTCTTCAAAAGAAGTCGCAAGGGACGATAAGCTTCCCCAGGTAGTAGTTAACTCCGATAGCCGATGAGTGGCATCAAACTGCTGCACCACATCATCTGCAAAAGAAGGAACACCGGAGGCAAGAGAAGGAGAAGGAGAAGCCGGCCTAGGCGAAGAAGGCACGACCAGGGCAATCTCCCGGGAAACCAAGGCCAATCCCTCAGAAGGACCCGCCGCAATGGCCACGGTCACCTTCGGGGCAACCAAGTCAGCAGCAGCATCGTCGCCAGAAAGCCTTGTTGCCCCCACAACCACATCACCAACAGTACGCTGCGAGTCCTGAGGCTCAGTACTCGGCGGCACATCAGAGGGCTGAGAAGAAGTTGACGGAGAAACGAGAGAAGACGAAGGCCTAAAAGTTGATAAAAGAAATCGCCAATGAGAACCAGAGAAAAGGAGAACAGAAGCAAAGAGATGAAGCCAGAATCCACTCACCCAGCCACCTTCTTCGCAAAACAAAAAGAGGACCTCGCAGGGGGGACCACAGCGGCAAAAATGTCATCGCCACTTGACGACAGGAGCGGTATAGCCGGTACCGGAGCCTCAGAAGAAGCCGGTACCGGAGCTACCGAAGAACTAAACACTGGAGCTACAACAGAAACCGGCGCAGGAGCCTTAGAAGAACCCATACCCGATGTCCGATTACTACAAAAAGATCAAGACTAAAAGTCATGATAAAGAGGAGGATTTCAATGGCGGGAGAATATGAAAACAACTCACCGCCGCATGATAAGGGGTACTTCATCATCCTCTTCCTCGGTCTCGTCCAAGGCCACCAGGGCACCTGCTGAAAAAAAAACAAAAGTACTCGGATCAAGATAAAAACAAGAAAACAAAGGGACAGAGAGTTAATATACTCACCTAAGAGCATGCTAGCTACAACTGGAGTACCTGGACGAGTACTTGGCTTGCGAGACTTCTTGGAAGCGGGCAGACCAGATGAAGAACCATCCGTTCGCCCCCTCTTTGAGACGCTACGAGGACCTCGGGGGACTGGACGAGGAACATATTCTTCATATACATCAACAACTCCGGAAGAAACTCCTGGAAACAATGTGGTGATTTGGAACTTACTAATTACAGAAGCCCCAGCAAGATCCTCCCCAGTATTCACCACAGCAAAGAGGACATCAAGAGGGATTGGGTCAACAAAGTTGTGCCCCAATTCCTACAAAGAAAAGGAAAACAACCAAATGAGAAAGATTAAACAAAGGTGAAGACCATAAAGGAAATTCAAAAAGTACTCGAATAAAGAAAAACAACTCACAGCAGGAGGAGGGTTCTTAGCGCAATACTCAACAACAGCGTAAGGAACGACGTTCACCCCTTTCAGCATCTTCCGAAGACGCTCGAGCACCTCCTCGTCGGTCAACTCAAGGGCAGAGACCATACGAGAAGGATCCTCTGCCCCAGAGTACTCAAAACCAAAGTTTTCTCGCTCCTTAAGAGGTTGGACTCGACGGCGAAGAAAACTGGAAATAATACCAAGGCCGGTCAAACCTTGCTGTTTTAGAGTACTTATCCTCTCAACAAGCGGCTTGATCGCCTAATTCTCATAATTCGTCAAAGGTTTCTTTTCCCATCGATCGTTAACCGTGGGACTAGAAGAAGAATGAACGGAAAGAGGAGGAATCATGTTGGCGGAATAAAACCACTCGGAACGCCAATCCTTCACAGAGTCAACTAAGTCATAATCAAAAAATTTAATTTTGAGACCCTGACGGAACTGAATCCCACACCCACCAAGAACAGAGGTGTCATCACGGCGGGGTTGTGGTTTCAGACGAAAGAAGAAACGGAAGAGGGAAAGAGAAGGAGGAATTCCAAACATTGGGGGTAAGATGGTTCAAAGCAACCCCAAAATAATTAAGGAATCGATGGAGGAAGGCAGAAGCGGGAAGGCAGAGTCCAGCACGGACAAAGGAGACAAAGAGGACAATCTCACCAGGACTGGGAGTAGGGACCCGATGCTCGCTTGGAGCTCTCCACTCAGCAAAGTCCTTGCTCTGGATCAAGCCGTCGCTGACAAGCTCGCGAAGCTACTCTTCGGTTGTTGTCGGAGCCGGCCAAACCTTGTGGGCAGCCCTCATGGCCACAAACTCTTGGTTCTCGATCAAAGAAAGTGATGATTCCTCATCCACGAAGTTAGACTGGGACTTGCTCGCGGTTTTCTTCTTACCCATGTACTAACGGAGGCAAAAAGCAACTAGGGGAAGAGAAAGTTTGGACGGCGGCACTAAGGCGACGGCGACAATGGCGACGGCGGATTTCTGAGAGCTAGGGTTTTTTCAAGGCAAGAGAAGGGCAGTAAAGAAAAAGAAGATGAAAGGTCTTTAAATAGATTTTACAGCGATAAAAACGGCCCACCAGGCCCGTTAAAGCACCGTGTGAGAACGCAACGGTCTATTTCCTGACGCAGCTAAAATAACGGAGGGCACAAATCCACACAACGGTACAATTCAACGGGCAGATTTCAGACTTGTCCATCCGGCACTACGGTGGAGTTAACAGATTGCTGCAAAAAACAACCCGTCAGCCATAAAGAAAAGAAGGGCTACCTCACAAGGAATATAAGAACTCGGTTCTTACAGAAAGAACTCGGGAATCTGATGAACAACCAGGACCACAGCAGAAAAATAAATGACAACTCAGAAGACAAGATTCTCTCCATTACAAGCAACTTCAAAAATAGAAGATTACAAATCCTACAAGACCCAACGAAATTGGTACCACGAAAAGCAAAGTAGCAAAGAGGATCCCGGACATGGCTAGGCTCTAGAACGACTATGTGTCCCAAATTGCTACTCGGTAGGACAAACCGTCATCGGCTACACTGTTTTCTTCAAAGGACGGACGCAATGCATCCAAGGCGAAAATCAGCAGCACGGCAGGACAACACGGAGCAGAGAAGGCCGGCAGGCATCTATCTACCCAAGACCGATGTGATGCTGGATATGGTGTTGATCTGCACCGGACAGTGTCAAGACAGGCGACGAGGATCAACCCAGAACTGCCAGATGAAGGAACGAAGCCCACATCACAAGACTTCCTCCAACTGCCACCTAGTACATCCAGGTACAATGCTGCTACGGGATTAGCCTACCTCTAATCCCTATCACAAGACTTTCTCCAGCTATGACAAGACACATAGAAACTATAAAACACGCCCGGGGGCTGCTCTACTTCACAAACTACCATGTTCATGACCACGAAGGTTTCAACAGAATGTTCAATGGATGAAAACAAGTACTCTGGGAGGGTATTTATAGATCAAAGGAGCGGTGCACATGGACCAGGAGTATCAACAAAATAAGCCTAACAAAGAACACAGTGAAAAGACATGACTCAATAATGGAAGACTCAGGCGAGAGGGAACAGTACTCGAAGACGAGCATATTCGGAAGAATATACCAACACAGTACAACCCGTGAACAAAAGGCATTTACACTCAACCACCACCATATAACTACATCTGACAACAGTAGACTACCAGAGAATACGCCAAGACTCTGCATCTGGGTTCTTCCTGAACAAAACAACCCGGATACATGCTCGGGGGCTGCAAAAGAAGAGGTATACAGTTCTATCGAACAACTCAGATTCAAGACCTTCCAACTTTTTGTTCCAAATAGCAAGAGGCTCGGGGGCTACACTTAGTGAGTGCACTTTTCTCTTTAAAAAAGCGCACATCACTCAGAACACTTCTTCAAGACAGACTCAAGACCTTACGACAGAAGAACCCAGCCCGAACCATAACCGAGTTCATTCATGATAAAGAACCCGGGTACATGCTCGGGAGCCCTTCAACGAAGAATCAGAGCAATTTCAAAACAAGATCCTCCAGCTCCTTGTTCTAAACAGCAAGAGGCTCGGGGGCTATACCCAGACATATGTACTTTTTCTTCAAAAAGCACACACCACTCGAAGGTCTCACGAAGCGCTACACGATTTTGCTCAAAAAGCACTCGGACGACGCTTGTTCCTATCTGCCAAGACTTGAAGGAACAAGACGAGGCTTCCAGAACTCAACCATGAAGTGCTCGGGGGCTTGTCGGTGCGGGACCCACAGGGTACCCCGCAAGGAAGGGAGAAAAACTAGCCTGATTAGGATTCTTTCCATGTAATCTTAGTACTAGTATTATTCAGTAATCCTACTAGGAACCCTCATTGTAAACCGACTAGGACTCTGACCTCCTGACTATATAAAGGAGGGCAGGGCTCCTTAGATAGGAGAGTTGAAGAGAACAATTGTACAACACAACACTTTACAATCAATCTAACGCAAAGGCTAACGCCGATTGGACGTTGGGCTATTACTCGATCTACGATCGAGGGCCTGAACCAGGATAAATTGGTTGTCTCTTGCGTTAACCGTCGAGTTCCGCATACGTTGAAGCCCGAACATACTGCCCCGGGGACTCCCATGACAGGCTATCGGTGGTCAAACATCGACAGTTGGGTCATCCACAAGCTCTTTGGATGATCACCAAGCTCCCAATCACCACCAACCGTCTAGGTGATGGCGATCACCAAGAGTAACAAGCACGGAGTCTCACTTGACCACGACAAGTCTAATGAGAAGGGTGGATGCATACTTTGCTACTCTTGGTCTCACTAATGAGGGCTCTCTTTTGGATTCCCAAATCTCAATCACCTCACTAGGACCTTGCTCTTCTTGGCACTCTCAAAGGTGTTTCTCAGCTGTTGGAATGAGCAAAAGTACCCCCACACATGAATAGAGGTGGTATTTATAACACCGGCTAAAAAACGAACCGTTATGTGCCTCTGCAGGGTGATCGGACGCTCCGGTCATGTTGACCGGACGCACCGGACAGTTCACCCCAAACTCCAGTGATCAAGTAGTGACCAGACGCTGGACAGCGTCCGGTCGTGATTTTCCCTCTCTGGAACCTTACTGGAGTGAACCGGACGCTGGTCCTCAGCGTCCGGTCACTTCACCTCTCAGCGTCCGGTCGCACCAGACGAAAACACCTTGGTCAAATAAATTGATCGGACTCTAAGCCAGCGTCCGGTCACACCGGAGCCAGCGTCCGGTCAGTATTTGACCCTCTATTCGCTTCCAACTCTCGATCATACGTGAATGAAGTTTGCTCCATTAGATCTAAGGGCTATTTTGGAGCTATCTAGTGCTAGATTTAGCAAGTGTGCACCACACCTAACTCACTAAACTCACCTAGGTCAAGCTACCCGTTCATACCCCCTTAATTGTACGGCCAAAGAAAAAACAAAGTCCTAAACTACTATAAGTGTCTCTTCAACTCCAAATAATATTTAGAACTAGTTCATCCTTAACCTTGTCGTCCATTCTTTGAAAACCGAAACAATTTTCATCGTAGGGGCATGACCACCATGATAGTCCAATCGGTCTCCATTATCGTGACCTAACTTAATTGCCTCTGCCAAAACACACGTTAGTCACAGTAATCATGTATTGTCATTAATCACCAAAACCCAACTAGGGGCCTAGATGCTTTCATGGCTTATAAGCCATGGTTTATCAGCCAACGAATAGTGTTTTTTTTCTCACACCAAACCAGCCAGTAGTACTTTCAGCTATGGCTTATAAGCTAAACCAGTCTAAACGAACAGGGCGAATATTTTCGGGTTGCGGCTCTGGTTGAACGGTTGAACTTACGACGAGATATGTTTTTTTGGAAAAAATAATCACGTACGGCAAAATGTTAGTACTAAACACGTCCACCACCACCGGATACAATAGCATTCTCTTGCTCCCAAGTTAAGTGCACTTCTAACATTTGTAAATTTTTTTCACAATGAATTTATATTTGGATCATAGGATACCTAGCACTAGTAGATTTTGCTACTTCATTTCATGGTATCATTGATTATACTAAAGGCGTGTATGGTTTGCACCTCCTAAATTTTAGTCACCTAAACTAGCTTTTAGAGCCTGTTTGGATTGGAGGAAATCCAAAGGAATTATGAAGGAATCCAATCCTATGGAAATATTTTACATTTTGATGTTTGGATCAAAAGAATGACAGATTCCTTTCCTCACGAACGACTTCCTTCTATGTAGAGAATGCAGGAAATAAAACATCCATCCAAACAGTGGTGGATCTATGATGAAAATCTAGGGGGGGCTTAAGTTCACATGGGGACAAAGGCATGAAGCTCAGCTCAATGCTCCAGCATCGTCTTCAACCTTAGCTCAACGCTCAAGCTCATCCTTTCCATCCTCCAATAACAAAAAAATTTAGGGGGGCTGAGGGGGGCTCCACAGGCTCAGCCACGGTAGGGGTGCTCGAGCCCCTCTATTGGTTTTTGTTCCTTCGCGAAGACCGAGGTAGCTGCACGCACTTTTATCGCTGTCTTGTGTGTGCCATCGACCATAATCTAGCTTTTTTCTGATGTTGCTGTAGGTCTGTACTTGAATCATGTGGTTACCTGTCTAGTGCACCCTTGCGTCGGTGTCTCATGGATGCATAACGTGACTTCCTGTACTTCGTTGCAAATTCATGCAATCCAAACACCAGTTCCTGTATATTTTCTACGTTTTTCTTTTTCTCTGTTTTGGTAAGAACTCCACATTTAATTCCTGCGTTTTTTCTATTCTTTTGTTTTGTATTCCTTCAATCCAAACAGGCCCTTAAACTTTAGTCACCCCTGTTTGGTTTGGTTGACCAAAAGAGACTAAAAGAGGTCTTTAGTCTCTTTTTGTCAAGGTGTTTGGCACCAATGTGATTAAAAGGTGAGGCAGCCTGACTAAAAGGTGAGGTTTAGTCCTATTTAGTAATATTTAAGTGACTAGTTGGCTAAAACCCATTTAAACTGTTTGGAGAAAAATAATTAAATAGAATTAAATGAGACTAGATTTAGGACGTGAAGAGTGAACAAACACACCCTAACATATCTTAAAAGTGTTTACTTTGAGACAGAGGGGGTATATTTTTTTAATCTATATAACTTCTACGCTTTGTAAAAAAAAGGGGCGTAGATTTCTCACGCCCGCTAGGTTTTCTTTCTTAAAAAAACACACACACACAGCTTTTTATGATATATACCTGTACAGTGGCCTTGCTGCCCCATTCCATGCGAAACAAATACACCATGCATGCCAGAGCTAGCAGTATACTACAGCAATCTTGACCACTTGCGTTCACGAAGTATTCCAAGCATTATCTGGAAATACTCCAGTTGCATGCGTTCCTGCTGCGCTTGTCACAAAAAGATACTATGATATACACGCGGCATGATGCATGAAGCATGTATCTGTTGTATTATATACTCATTGCGGTTCTCTAAAGCAAGTCGTTTTGAGGTTGTCTTAAGTCAAATATTTTAAACTTTGACTACAAATAATTTTTTTTGGGTTAAGTTTGAAAATATGAAAGTGATATAAGTAGATTTATCTCGAAATGTAGTTTCATAAAAATATATATTGACTATATTTTATAAATATTTTATAGTAAAAAGTTGCAGTTAAAGTCGTTTCTTAAAAACTGTGTCTGATGTTCAAAACGACTTACTTTAGAGAACCGGAGAGAGTATATATATATATATATATATATATATATACACACACGATGACGCGTTCGTACATCTAGCTAGCAAACCAACGCACAACGCAATGATCATTGGTTTTTTTTATTGCATCTTATTTGGGTACAACTGTAGCATCCGTTTATACACATGCACGTCCACTCAACATACGCACACTACACATACCATCCGTATACAAAGCTACACTCAGATCTGAAGACCGCGTCCTTCTTGAGATCACCGAAATCCACTAATTTCGTAGACGACAGACACGTCACAATCCTAATGTGATATCACACAGGAGAAGCAGATGGTTGGAATTTATTTGCTCGCACGAAACAAGCGGTGCAGAACCTGGGCTCCAACCCCGGCCGGCCAGCTCCCACCACCGGAGCTTTGCCACTGGGCTACACGCTCGTCCAGCGCAACTTGCATTGTTCTCGACGGTTCTCCTCGATCGATTTTTAAAATCACGGAAGCATTCCTCTGCACGACTGTAGTCGTGTATGTATTTTCTATCCTATATATATAGAGAGAGAGAGTCCTTACGTGACGACACGTACGTCGATCGATACACCGTGCGCTTCTTAACGTTCCGTGCGCTGTAGGATCTTTTTAAGAAAATTATGTGTGCTGTAGGTTGTTGCGAGTTGGACGTAGTACACGCGTACGTGGAGCTACCTATCCGCAGAGTTATCAAACGGCCGCTCCCGCTGACTCGATCTTGAAGACAAAATCGCTTGAATAACGTACGTTCAAAGCCTATAGCTATCCGGCCCTTAAGTGCCATTAAAAAAAATAAAATACAGTATTCCTTTGTTACAATTTATTCAGAACTTTTTTTTTAATTCTCCTTCTGTGGCACTGCCGCTAATTCTCAGCAAACAAGTCAGAGCCTAACGCCGTCATTCAATATGATAGCATAAATTGTGAATAATGTACCCCTAGCGCGCTCGTCACCAATTATGAATTACATAGCCACGTGATGAAACTCATT
Source organism: Miscanthus floridulus (assembly GCF_019320115.1). Lineage (NCBI taxonomy): Eukaryota > Viridiplantae > Streptophyta > Magnoliopsida > Poales > Poaceae > Miscanthus > Miscanthus floridulus. The sequence continues at coordinate 112,311,817 of NC_089595.1, forward strand.
TTTGCTTAGAAGAGAATAATATAATTTCGGCACCAGCAATGGCACATAAGGAAAGAGAAAAATGTAAAACGATGGCGTTCAAGGAAACCACATAAAAAAGATAAGGTTACGAAGTATACTACTCCCTCTATCCCAAATTGTAAGTCATTTCAAGAATCTTGGAGAGTCAAAGCTTCTCAAGTTTGACCAAAATTATAAAAAAAATTACAAAGATTTATGACATCAAATAGGTATACTATAAAAATATAATTAACAAAGAATCTATTGGTACTTAGTTGGTATCATAAATGTTATTATCTTATTATATAAACTTGGTCAAACTTGAGATGCTTTGACTCTCCAAGATTCTTGGAATGACTTACAATTTGGGATGGAGGGAGTATATTTTAATGGTACTGATGGATTTTTCTACACGTTTGGAAGTACTCCAACTTAAGAGAAAACAGTTATAAAAAAGCCGAGTAAAATGTACCCTGAGTACTTAAACTATTGGGGCATTATCATCTAGGTACTCGAACTGAAAAAGCTACCACCTGGGTACTTAAACTATGTGGGCATTACCATCTGGGTACCTGAACTAAAAAACCTCCCACTTGGGTACTTAAACTATTGGGCCATTACCATCTGGGTACGCGAGTGGGCCGTCGCCGCCGCTGCAGAGTGACCAGGAGCGCGGGAAAATGAATTTTGATTCTTTTTCTTTTTCTGAAAATGGATGAATAGTGCTGGAATTTGTTATTTTTGTAAAAAAAATAATTAGAGCTCCAAACATTCTAAAAATTTTTGTGTAGCCTCTATATGATGTACTCTACCTAGGAAAAATATGAAACTTGGAAAATGAATAGTTTTTGTATGTTTAAAAATTATCTCTTTTAATTAATAAATGAACTTCCATAAGTTTTATAATTAAAATAAATAAATGTCAAAAAGAGGTGGCCTAACTGTGTGCGAGCGAGCAGGCGAGCACAGGTAGGCCGCCTCTTTTTGGACATTTATTTATTTTAATTATAAAATTTATGGAAGTTCATTTATTAATTAAAAGAGGTAATTTTTAAACATACAAAAACTATTTATTTTCTTCCTAGGTAGAGTACATCATATAGAGGCTACACAAAAATTTTTAGAATGTTTGGAGCTCTAATTATTTTTTTACAAAAATAACAAATTCCAGCACTATTTATCCATTTTCAGAAAAAGAAAAAGAATCAAAATTCATTTTCCCGCGCTCCTGGTCACTCAGCAGCGGCGGCGACGGCCCACTCGCGTACCCAGATGGTAATGGCTCAATAGTTTAAGTACCCAAGTAGGAGGTTTTTTTTAGTTCGAGTACCCAGATGGTAATGCCCCCATAGTTTAAGTATTTAGGTGGTACCTTTTTTCAGTTCGAGTATCTAGATGGTAATGCCCCAATAATTTAAGTACCCAGGGTACATTTTACTCAAGAAAGCTCTACAGAAAATCCTGAACAACGACGGTGCAAGGCAGGCAGCGACAATGCAGCGACAGGAAGAAAGAAGGGCTCCCCTTGCATGTGGACCAATGCCGGTGCAAGGCAGGCAGCAGAACATGATGGCGGCACCAGGATTTCAAAAACGCAAAACGGCAGCCACCATGCGGCGCTCCCCTTCCCCCGGACCTCTCAAACATGGGCCACGTTTAGCAGGCCGAATTTGGCGCCGTCAAAATACACTGTAGCATTATGTAGCGCACTGTAGCATTTCGTTTGTATTTGGTAATAATTGTCCAACCATTGACTAATTAGGCTCAAAACGTTCGTCTCGCAAAGTAGAATCAAACTGTGTAATTAGTTTTTGATTTCGTCTACATTTAGTACTTCATGTATTTACCGTAAGTTTGATGTAATGGAGAATCTTCTTTTTACATAGTGTCAAATTCAGGAGTTTGGAGAAAATCTCCGTGCATAGTGCAGTCATGCACAGCGAGCTCGGTGAAAGTACGTGGCAGCGTCCGGGCGACTCGATGTCCGTGCGAGCACCGAGCGCCTGCCGCCTGCGCCGGACCGGACGCGTGGTGAGAGGGAGCGCGCGCGAAGAGGACATCCAGGCATGGCGACCGACAGGACGCGAGAGGCTCGACGAACGTTGAGGGCCGTCGCCTCCGGTCCGGGTCCGGCGCTCCGCAATCGATGATGTCGCGCAACGGCGTGGAGGAGTAGACCCTCCACGTCGTAGGCCGCGCGTGCAGTGCATGTCATGTCCGGGAGCGGCGCCGGCGCCCGAGGCCCACGGCGCGCCCGCGACCGCCTCTGCCACTTTCAAACAGGAGTCCTCGCGCGCGGCGGCTCACGCGTGGAGCGTCGAGCTGCCGCGGCTCTGCGCCTGCGCTGGCGACGGGACTGCGCCACGCGTCCCCCCGGCCGGGCCCTCCCGCATGCCTTTGTTAAAAGTTCAGATGTGTCAGTGTGTCACTGCTGCTATCCGTCGACCTTTGTTGGACGAAGGTGATTAATTACGAAACTAATTGTATAGTTTGCGACTAATTTGCGAGACGAATCTTTTAAGCCTAATTAGTCCATGATTCGATAATATGGTACTACGGTAAACATGTGCTAATGACGGATTAATTAGGCTTAAAAAATCGTCTCGTGAAGTACTGACGGATTATGTAATTTATTTTTTTATTAGTATCCGAACACCCCGTATAAAATCCTCTCGACACACTTCCTAAATTTTAGTCACTGAATCCAAACTCCACCTAAGTTTGATGAATTCAACTTCTCCTTAGAATGAAAACGGTCTGGGCTTAACTATTTTTGTGTTGATTTTGGTTTCAGAACCTAATTTTGTACTATTTGTTTGTTGGATAGAGCTTTTAATTAAACGGATGAAAAAACCACAAAAAAAATCTGCTAGAGAGCACCATATGTTACACGAGGTTAAAGTGAGATTGGCAACACCAGTCATGACTCCTCCGTTGGTTCATATTCATATTAAAATTATAATTTTTTGTAGATCGCCACAAAAAAAAAAGAAGACGTTCTAGGATGTACCTATAGAACATAGATTAAGAATCAAGCATACAAATTAAGCATAATACCTTGAGATATATTCTTCAAAAGTATTAGTGCAGTGTAAACAACGCTGAACAATATTATGTATTATAGTGTGACATTTCTATACCATCTTTCATCGTAGGACGAATTTTAAAGGCTACGAGTTCATTCTCTGTGCCACAGACGGTACTCCCCGGGCTTCGCAAACTTCACATTTTACCGGATCGAAGATTTGTCCTACAAAAGAATCTACCAAGTAGTACGGTATAAAAAATACTGTATAATACGATCTGGCACTGTTCATAGCTCCTTTTGAAGAGGTACAAGTACAGTGAAAACGTTATTACGTGCTGTTCCTCGTTTGGTTCCGGCACGGAACGGAACGTTTGCTTGGGCAGGAGTAGAATCTGCTTTCTTGCACGGAAAAGCCAGACGTGCCCCACCCTCCCCTTTCCTCGGCTGCCCCTCGCCCTGCACGTAGCCCCCGCCCGCCCCCACCGTTGCCCCCGCGCGTGACCCGGTGGTCCAACCGCTTCCGACCCTCCCGTGCGCGCACCCCACGCAACGCCCGAGTCGCTGCGCGCCGGGTCCGATCCCACGCGCCGCGCGCACGGGCGCAGGATATTTTCGCTCCCCGCGCCGCGAGCGCATCGGGCGCGCCCACGCCACGCGCCACCGGCGATCTCGTCCGTCCACGTCCTCGCGGGGGCGCACGCGGCGCTGGCAACCGCCCAGCCGCTCGAGCCGGATCCAACGGCCGCCGCCGCCTCGTCTCCTTCCTCGGCTTGGCCGTATTAAACCCCCACTCGACCCCACGCGTCGCCGGCCTCGTTTCTTCTCCGTCGCTTTGCGACTCTGCGAGTTGAGGGCTGACGGACGGATACATGGAGGAGACAAGCGCCGCCAGAGATGAGGGGGGCCCCGCCGTGTGCAAGGCTGTGTCGGGCGAGGACGTGGACGGGAAAGGCGGCGCGTCCGCGCGACGCCGCCGCCGCCGCCTCGAGCTCCGCCGGCTCACGGAGGGGCCCGTGCCGGCGAAGAGGATCCGGTCGGGTTCGGACAGATCGTCGTCCCCCAACTCGTCGCTGGAGACGGCGACGGCGGGGTGCTGGCCGTCGCGCCTGTCGCACGGCGCCGTGTCGGTGATCGGCCGGCGGAGGGAGATGGAGGACGCGTTCGCCGTCGCGCTCTCGTTCCTGGCCTCGGACCCGTCGGCGGCGGGCGCCAAGGACGACGGTGAGCGAGAGCAGGAGCAGGACTTCTTCGCGGTGTACGACGGCCACGGCGGCGCGCGGGTGGCGGAGGCGTGCCGGGAGCGGATGCACGTGGTGCTGGCCGAGGAGGTCGGCCTGCGCCGCGGCGTCGGCAGCGACCTTCGCTGGGAGGAGGCCATGGCGGCCTGCTTCGCCCGGGTGGACGGCGAGGTCACCGGCGGCTTCGCGCCCCCGCCCAAACCGCCGCCGCAGGCGGCCGCGGACGACGCCGACGCCGGCGCAGGCAACCTGCCCTACCGCACCGTCGGATCCACCGCCGTGGTCGCTGTCGTGGGCCAGCGCCGCATCGTCGTCGCCAACTGCGGCGACTCCCGCGCCGTCCTCTCCCGCGGCGGCGTCGCCGTGCCGCTCTCCACCGATCACAAGGTAACGTACTACGTGGCACGTACGGGTGCCTACTAATGCATAGATTAACACGGCTGGTGATGCTCCCAAATGTTAACCAACGACTGATCCCACGGATTTATTGTTTAATCCGCAAGATGACGTGCGCGTGAGAAGCGTCATTCAATCAGATCTAATTTTCTAACCTCACCAGTACAGGTTTGGTGCACTAATTTAGGCCCGGTTTGTCCTATTGATTTTACGGCTGGGCTAATGCTGTTTTTTAGAGAAAAATACTGGACGATAAAGCAGGCTGATAAGTTTTCCTGCACATCACGAGAAGGCGACGATTTCCCTCGTCTGCTCCTCGCTCGAGTTGGTTGCGGTTGTTGGGTGGTACCGTTCCTTGCTCGTAAGATGGGATGCCACGTAGGTGATCCCTCTTGGGGAAGGAAGCAAGCTGGCTAGTGTAGTGTGGTGCCAATGGGGGTTGTGTGTTACCCTACAGTGCTTTGCCCCCACAAAAACGTTTTGACTGTTTCGGTACGCTGCGCGTCGTGTTTCATGGACTCCTCGGTGGTCGGTGATGTTCTGGCAAATGCTTAGTGGTTTGAGCAGTGCGTGCCAACTATTTCGACGGGTGCCACCTAGTCTTGGTTTGCATTGCACCAGAAATAGGAGAACATTCAAGCGTAGTATTGCAGTTGTAGGGGCATGAGCACCTGCCTACCTGACGTGGTTAGATGGAAATCGGGAACAGATTGCTTCATACGCTACCGAAAGATTCATTACTGTTAATCAGCCTGTTCGCTTTCGTATAGATCGTGAATTATAAGCTGGAATAATATTTTTCTCTCATATCAAACCAACCAAGCAGCAGTAAATAATCCACGATCATTTACGACGAAACGAACGGTCTGATTTTTGCACCAGCTATAAATTGTAGCGATGGAACAGATGAGATCACTACGAATGTTACTTTTCTGGTTGTGACCGATTAGCTGACAGATGAGATTAGTACGAATGTTGCCTTTTTTTAGTTGCGACCTACTTGCTGATTCGGATGTTTTTGATAGAAATGTTTGTTTAATCAGTTCAAGAACTACTTCGTGGTCAGATTTGTAGCACAGCATCTTCTAAAGAAAGGTAGAGAAATCTAGGAAAGAAGCGTGTTCTCTTCTTGATTTCAGTCAGGACTTATCAGCCAGCTAACAATGTTTTTCTCTCATAATAAATTCGCATCAGTTAGGTTTATCGGTTCAGAAACCCACCAGTTTTATCCGTTCAAAAACCCACCAGTGAACCAGCCGGAGCCGAAGATCTGTAGCCTACCCTTACGCATGAGCACTGCTCAGCCAGAGTGGTCTAATGAATGCTTGTTCTGATTACGCAGGCGGATCGTCCGGACGAGATGCAGAGGGTGGAAGCAGCCGGCGGCAGAGTCATCAACTGGAACGGCTATCGCGTCCTGGGAGTCCTGGCAACTTCTAGGTCCATCGGTAAGAACACTCACTGGCGAAGCTACGTGATGTGGTCGGGGTCGGCCGACGCCGACGACTCAGCGGCAGCTTCACGTACTCTACAAATTTTGGCCAGCACACACCCCAGCAAAAAAAAACTATTTGACTCCGGTAGACCGCAGCGGCAACCCAGCAGACTAGCGTGACGACTGGCTAGGCTTAAACCAAAGGCAAGAGGCAAGCCCAGTAGTCTCGGCCTTTATTAGTCTTCTTGCCTTCATAAACGTGCTGTACCAGCACAGCTGCAGCCTAAAAGGATTCAACTTGCAGCTTACATAATTTAGAGAATATTTTAATTAGGTAAATTCTAAATAGCTTATATCACTGTTTAAGCCCCAAAAATATTTTAAATGTAAATAGTCAACACAACTAAACAATCTTGGAAAAAGTCTACTTCACACCCCACCTTTCATACTTGGTCTACTTCACCCCCCAACTATGAAACCGTCTGTTTTACCCCCTGAACTTTCCAAAACCGTCTATTTTACCCCCTGGTCTACTTCACCCCTCAATTAGAATTTATCTATAACTAAGTTATACATAGTCCAATGAGTACGAAATTTTTACTATAGTTCAAGCATACAATAATTAGCGTAGCATAAAAATTTCACTACAATTGGACCATAGAAGCTGCAGCTATGATTTATTCTAATTAATTATAGACAAAATTAGATTTTCCAATTAATCTAAAACTACAAAAAAAAAATTATACTAAAGCATACTGTATTATATATTCATTGTGTAATCTACTCATATGGAGTCCAATAAAATTAGATTTTTCATTTTATGATTTTTCTACGATTTACTATGATTTTTCAAAAATTCACCGAAAATAAATAAAAAAAAAAGAAAATTCAAAACTAGCGACACTGTAGCAAACACGCCGGTACTGTAGCAAAACAGCCGCTGAAAAACCGCCCAGGGGTGAAATAGACGGTTTTGGAAAGTTCAGGGGGTAAAATAGACGGTTTTATAGTTGGGGGTGAAGTAGACCAAGTATGAAAGGTGGGGGTGAAGTAGACTTTTTCCAAACAATCTTGGTAGTGAGATTAATATTTATATCAATAATGTACAAGCTTATATATAATATTATACTATTATATTATTTGTTATTGAAATTATTTATAGTTTTATATTATCACAAGCTAAAAGTTAACATCGCTGGTTACGTCAATGAACTCAATTACAATATAGTGAAGCCAATAAGCAGCGCATCATCCAGACTTCTCATTGCTCGAGACGGCTACGGTGCATTTTTTTCTTCTTCCTTTATATGGTCAAATTATGTTAAAACTTAGTTTGAGTTTTTTTTTTGGTATTTTTATGTTGTGATAAGTGGTCTGTTCTTTTGTCTAAAAGGGACAAAGCTAGATTTATTCTTTTATCTAAAAAATATCATATGTTTGTATTGACCTGGCGATATTTTATCCTGGCTTCGCCCCCATCTCCTTCCATTTTCCTATACTACGATTAAGGCTCTGTTCGGCTCATTGAAACTGGCTGAAAAATACTGTTCTGGCTGAAATGTTGTGAGAGAAAAATACTGTTTTGACTGAAAAAAAGAAACCGAACAAACCGAATATAAGGTAAGCCGAAGGGGTCTAAATGTCAATGCAATCAGCAGTCCCCTGAACGATTTTTGTGCCTTGGTGCATGTTTCAGGCGACTACTACCTGAAGCCGTACGTGAGCGCGGAGCCGGAGGTGACGGCGGTGGAGCGGACGGAGCAGGACGAGTTCCTCATACTGGCCAGCGACGGGCTGTGGGACGTGGTCTCCAACGAGCTGGCGTGCAAGATCGCCAGGAACTGCCTCAGCGGCCGGGCGGCCTCCAAGTTTCCCGAGTCCGTCGCCGGCCGCACCGCTGCGGACGCCGCCGCGCTGCTCACGGAGCTGGCCATGTCACGCAGCAGCAGGGACAACATCAGCGTCATCGTGGTCGAGCTGCAGCGGCTCAAGACAAACAACCATGTTTGCTGAGACTGAACTGAGAGCATGTAGCTGTAGCCTGTGCGTGTAGTAGATGATAACACCCGAGCTGCAGCGGCTCAAGACAAACAACCATGCTAATTTCAGCCAAGCGAACAGGCCAACATTTAAATATTTGAGCGTGTGCCAGGCTGGGGATTAAGAGAGTCACCCGCTATCATCAGGGTTCGAATTGAACGGCATGGATTCTGCCCTAAGGGCATATGCCCTCCTCACATGAACCACTAAACGTACATTAGGATGCGTGCACATCATACCGAACGTACGCGTCCTACAAAACAAACAACCATGTATACCAAAAACAGCTAAAGCAAGGAGATTGTAATGCTCAGGCCAAAAAAAAAATGGGAATTTTGTCTCCGAGACATCACAAAGTGATGGTTTTGTATACAACGCACTCAATTCTTTGATTTAGGCATGTAGACACCACGAAACAAGAGACTTTGGGGGTAACACACTGGCCCCATTAAAATAAGCGTTCGCTGCCTCGTTGTCACACATGTGCCAATACCTAATCCATGCTAAAGGTCGATCCTCTATAAAAAAGATGGCAAAATCTGTTACCGCAAAAAATGGAATGACTTTTCTTAGACGAAAGAAAAAAATGTAATGGCTTAACACAGGTCTATACTTTTTTTTAATCAAAATTCAGTCTACTAGTCAAACGATTTCATAAGTGATCCTGATTCTTTGTGCAAAACTTTTCTTAAGAGAGTTTATATTTGTCTATGAAAATTTGGATCCACACTAAGTGGTTCCTTAGTGTCATCTTAGAGATACTGAGAGGGGTTTTAAGACTTGAAAATAGCTTCATAATAGACTAAGGGTAGAGTAGTCATTTTACCATGCCCTCTCTCTCCTCCTAGGCTGGATAAGCCTCTGTGCAGAGTCAGATTTTTACGGTGTAATCCAGGCCTTTTTTTAATGTGAGCGGTGTGTGCTATGCAAAGTCTGATTTTTACGGTGTCCATCAACCTAAAATAATCATTTGCAGTGTGGCAAACAAAACCAATATTTTGGAGTGTCCCATAACACAAATGGCCCAAAAAAACACACGCAACATAGATCGCTGCATTTAAAGTTTCACCAGCCGAACATAATTAGCATGTTTTAAGTTACTACAGGAGCAACGTCAAATGTTCAGACGATCACTTATTTGCCTTTAGTGAACTGCAAATCGATATTTCAAAAGATTCCACAAAAGGTTCCACACGATGAGCCGATGCTGCTCGAAGATGGTCACAGCTTCATGTCAGGAACAACCGATGCCCATCCTGACTCGTGAGAATCCCGATGTCCAGGTTAGCTTGCACGCATCCTGATAAACATCTAGTGGTGCATATAAGGGGGGGCACATTGTGGCAGAACCGTCTGAATAACACATCTTCGGAGGCGCTCGTTTTCCACCAGACACTAAGCACCCCGAAAGCAAGCTACATCGGACGAATTCCGTCGAGCACACCCTAAGGGAGAACTTGAATAATCCACGTTTTCCCTCTATGATCCAATAATGAGAACAAGTTTACAATACTTAGTCCATTTCATACAACCAGAGTTCTTAAAAATAAATTATTACAGTACCAAGTTCAGTGTGCGGAATTTAAACAGCGGAATTACAATAAACATCTAACGGTAGAAAACAAGGATCCATCTGTGCCCACCAGAAGAATCCTCCACACAACAGCTACTCTTCAAGCTGCACATGCAACAGGATAAATAAACCCTGAGTACACAATATACTCGCAAGACTTACCCGACTAGTGGTAATAATTTCCCGACTCCAAAGGATATGATAAGCTTTTTGGGTTGCTGGGTTTCCTTTTTACGAAAAGCAATACTAGTAGTGAATCCTTATGTATGTTTCTTATTAGCAGTCATGATTAGTTTATTATCTAACCATTCTAGGTAAGCACATGTTCTACTTTCAAGCCAGAGTTGAGCAAACAGATCTATTTCACCATCTTTCATCTTCCAGTTCTTACTACGGTGCTAGATTGTAGACAAGCCGTACCGGATTATCCGACGATTCGTGAATCAATGTGCCCAGCTGGGTACCCTGAAACACACGCCCCGCTTGTACCCTAGGCACAAGCAGGATCAACCCACCACTCTTCTGTCAAGGGGTCTAAGTCCCCGTCCAAACTTAGACTCCAAGCCCCCACACCTGAGTCCCAGACTCAGTGTGACGCTTAGACCTCCACTATCCCCGCCTCCAATCAGTCGATCCGGAAAGAGCCGAAACCCACAACAAGAGAGCAACGAGTCTTCCCTGCTCCCATAAATAAGTATGTGCTCAGGATAATAAGTCTGTGACCTGACTAGAATCTAATGCAACGGTCGGTCCTTAACCGACACGGACAGGAAAAATAGTGTAACCAAGTTATGCCCCGTTGGTCGTGGGACACAACCTCTTACACCCACCAATACCCATACCATATTCCTGCCCGGTCTCAATTTTTCCTTTCACCATTTTATCTCAAGAGTGATAATAATAATCACCTATTGTGAGTAACGGCAGGTTACTCTTGCTTCCAACCCTGCACGCGAACGAGCAGGCGAACGAGCGCACCCGTGGGGGCTCAAATCCTGCACGCGAGAGTGCCGACCGGACATCCTGACCAACCGGAACGTGTGCCCTGATCGACGCCTTCTGGTGGCGGCGGGGTGCAGTGGTATGTCAGCGAGGAAGGAAGGAAGGGACTTTTTTTCTTTCCTTGTGTTCTACGGAGTACACCAGAATTAGTTGCAGGTGGCGTGGGGTGCGCAACGATCTGTGGGCGAGGGACACGCTTATCGCGGAAGGCGTCGGTGAATGATTATTGTTTCTGTTTTTGCCAGGCACGATGTGGGCGTCGGCTTATTAGGAATGAACGGGGTGTGCGGGGAATTGCTGTGATAGGCGTGGATCGCAGGCTACGCGATGATTTGCCAGAAGGCTCACGTATCCAAGGAACGTGGAGATTAACCGGGTGGACGAAAACTTTGGCTGCTTTTTAGTTGTTTGTTGAAGCTTTTACTCAATGGTAAAAGAAAGTTAAGCAAAGGAACTGTTGCTACGGTAGACTTGCAAAACCAGATTATGGAGCGATCGAGCCAATGCTAATCATCATTCAATTCAACAATCATAACAGGAATACTCAGCCATCTGAATCTAATAGGATCATGACAGCTCAATGGAAAGATGGAACACATGCAATAAACATCAAATCAAAGTAACCAGAAGCACGAAATCATGGCAAATGGTTGCGGTAACGATTCGATTTCAGGCACAGATAGTAAAGAACTTGAAACAGAAACACAGTGGGTTCATGATGAATTGTTGGACCAACCATTCCCAAACCATTATCACGACAACACGCATCACATGGCCTCCGCGCGTATCTATCCCAAGACTCTTAAAGAGGCATGATTTTAGATCACACAAGCACTGGAGGCAATAACAAATAAAGAAACGCATCAGGGCAGGATGTGATTCACTAACAGGGTGGATGTTTGTGGAAGACAGAAGATGTTGGAAGCTCCACGTGGCAGTCCACAATCCTCCTCAAGGGCACAGCAAGACGACGAAGGCGATGGCGGTAGACGACGACGATGGTGACGCGCTATTGAAAGTTCCTAATGGCTAGAGGGGGGTGAATAGCCTAATAAAAATTTCTACAACAACACTTAACAAAATAGTTAGACACTTATGAGGCGAAGCAAGTGTTGCGCTAGCCTACTCAAAATGTAAGCCACCTACCATAATTCTAGTTTAGATAGTGTCGATTCACACAAGAGCTATGACACTACCCTATGTTAGTGTGCTCTCAAAGGTTAACTAAAGAGCCACACCAAGCAAGCAAGCAAGCTCTCACAACTAGCTACACTAAAGAGCTTGACAACTAGTTTGCGGTAATGTAAAGAGAGTGATCAAGAAGATTATACCGCTGTGTAGATGAAGAAACCAATCAATCACAAAGATGAATAACAATGAAGACCAATCACCTCGGAATCAATGATGAACACAATGATTTTTTACCGAGGTTCACTTGCTTGCCGGTAAGATACTCCTCGTTGTGGCAATTCACGCACTTGGAGGTTCACGCGCTAATTGGCTTCACACGCCAAACCCTCAATAGGGTGCCGCACAACCAACACAAGTTGAGGATCACACAAGCCACGAGCAATCCACTAGAGTACCTTTTGGTGCTCTGCCGGGGAAAGGTCAAGAACCCATCACAATCACCACGATCGAAGCCGGAGACAATCACCACCCTCTGCTCAACGATCCTCGCTGCTCCAAGCCGTCTAGGTGGCGGCAACCACCAAGAGTAACAAGTGAATCCCGCAGCGAAACACGAACACCAAGTGCCTCTAGATGCAAACACTCAAGCAATGCACTTAGATTCACTCCCAATCTCACAAAGATGATGAATTAATGATGGAGATAAGTGGGAGGGCTTTGGCTAAGCTCACAAGGTTGCTATGTCAATGAAAATGGCCAAGAATCATAGCTTGAGCCAGCCATGGGGCTTTAAATAGAAGCCTCCATCAAATAGAGCCGTTGGCTCAAAAAACGGGCTGACTGCGCGTCGATCGGACGCTCTGGTTCAATCGACCGGACACAGCCGGACGCTCTGATCGTGAATATCGGACGTGTCCGATAGGTCGACCGGACGCGTCCGATCTCTCCCAGACCACCACGTGTCCTGTTCAAGACAGGGTAGCCGTTGCAGCCCACACTTTCATGCGATCGGACGCTCAGACCGGACACAGAACTACGAATGACCGGACGCTGAGCCATCGAGTCCGGTCGAGTCCAGTAAGCCACCAGGCCAACCAGACGCGTCTATTGGAAAACGACCAGACGCTGAGCCTCAGCGTTCGATGGAGTACAGTAATCATCCATGCTCGACCGGACGCGTCCGGTGATACCGGACTGGACGCTGCCAGCGTCCGATCGACTGTACGGACGAACACTGTGTTTTCTGATTCACACCGGACGTGTTCGGTGTGGCGACCGAACACGTTCGGTCGTAGAGTTCGTCGCCAAATACCGGACGTGTCCGGTCACCATACCGGACGCGTCCGGTCACTCTGTAACCAGCGCGGCTAACTCCTCTTTGACTCTATCTTCTTCACCCTTGCTCAAATGTGCCAACCACCAAGTGTATCACCTTGTGCACATGTGTTAGCATATTTTCACAAACATTTTCAAGGGTGTTAGCACTCCACTAGATCCTAAATGCATATGCAATGAGTTAGAGCATCTAGTGGTACTTTGATAACCGCATTCCAATACGAGTTTCACTCCTCTTAATAGTACGGCTATCAAACCTAAATGTGATCACACTCTCTAAGTGTCTTGATCACCAAAATAAAATAGCTCCTATGGTTTATACCATTGCCTTGAGCTTTTTGTTTTTCTCTTTCTTCTTTCCAAGTCTAAGCACTTGATCATCATCATGGTATCATCATTATGTTATGATCTTCATTTGCTTCACCACTTGGAATGTGCTACGTATCTCATGATCACTTGATAAACTAGGTTAGCGCTTAGGGTTTCATCAATTCACCAAAACCAAACTAGAGCTTTCAGCTACGGCGAAGCATAGCCGGTGCGCGAGGGAGGGCGCGAGGGCGGAGGCTGGTGCAAGCGAGGGCGAGCTCAGCTGGCGAGGGTGGGCGCTATGGCGAGGCCACATGATTTATAGCAGAGGATTGATAGCAGTCTCTCTCTTTTCTTTTGTCTTAATTCTCTTTCCTTCTGTGTTAATTCTCTTTTCTTGGAGCAAGGCGCAGGGGAGCCGGGAGAGGCTCGTTGCCATGTATGCTGATGCATGCAAACATGCAATGTGTATATGGATAGCACAATAATTTTCTACTTCCTATTTTGCCATGATTCCTCTATCACATGACAGACAATATTCAATCAAATGGGAGATGTAATCGGGCACTATTAGGAAAGTAGATCAATGCATATCAAGGAGAATGGCACGATCAATCTCAAGTGCACTGTGCATGATACATGGTTGTAGGAGAAATGTTTTTTTTCAAAAAAAATTATCTGCACTGTGCAGGTCAGGACAGCCTTAATTTTACTATAACATTTTTTTCGACAAACACTAAAGCTCATTTTTCCTCTGAAATATGACATCCCATCTAAAGTGCTTCATTAAAAAAACATATTGTCATGCATAATAAATTTATAGCATTAGAACTAACAACATTCTAAATATTTCCTAAGAGATTATTGTTTAACAGATACTATAACACCTATAAAGCAGATTAGCAAGAAGATCACACTTTTTAATACCAAAATTTGTGCATATTGTAGTAACCATAAAACATAGCTGAATTTTTTGGGTGTTAGGATGCGAGGAAGAAAAAAGATCTGACCCCTATAGGGCTCTGAATGAGACCATAATTTAACTGATTTTTTCGTTTCCCTTGCAGGAGTTGTGTGCCCTATGCATTTGTTATGTAAAAAAATACCTGACTAATTCTGAGACACAAATATTAACATTGCAGAACCCACTAAGGCATAGGATGGAAGAACTTACGTGTGGAAGTAGGGTCTTCGTGGCTGAAGCTATTCCCTTGTCTAATGCATTCCTTTATAAATTACTGCATAATCATATCAGCCATTGCATTATGCCTATAAGACATAAAAACTTGAACATCACTGGGAGAAATGTATCAATTATATTGCGAGTGCAGTGGCACATTATTTGTTTATAGGCATTTGAGGACAGCATTTGAGAACAGATTTTTCTCTACGGCGGGAATGTATGGACAGAGATAAGAGCCCAAATGGATAATACAGTTGTGCAATCAAAACCATCCAATCCACTTCTAAAACAAAAGAAGAAAGTAACACTGCTTTTCTCATCAAGTTGGCATGTTTGCTTCAAAATTGTAATAATAACACAGAGTGACATTTTATTTTTCAATTTAGTAGACATATGATCTGCCTCTCTGAGCTCTCACCCTTGGACTACTGTAATTCATAGTGTATTTGTTTGCAGGGAAAATGTCCAGGGTTGTTCTCAAAGGACACAAAAATAGATCTAGGTATCTTTTGATTCAATTCCTATGTAATTCCCAGCTTCAGTCATTAGACAACACACCTCAATGACACAATGCTTAGCAGAAATTTGGCATGTAGCCCTCACTTAACTGTAACAAAAAGTAGGCATGGTCATAGAAAT
The DNA here is from genome assembly GCF_019320115.1 of Miscanthus floridulus. Lineage (NCBI taxonomy): Eukaryota > Viridiplantae > Streptophyta > Magnoliopsida > Poales > Poaceae > Miscanthus > Miscanthus floridulus. Next base: position 112,327,126 of record NC_089595.1, read on the forward strand.
ACAAACATAGATAAGCGCAAAAATGCATACCAATGTAGCCAGCACTTTGAGGTCATGTTCAGATGGCTTCAGTATAATAAGGTCAACAGAAACTCTATTGCCGTTATCATCATGATTCAGTGATGGATGCTCAGCAATCAGGGTCCATATCTTGTTTCTTGCAAATCCATGTCGCTCCAATGTCCCAGAGTATCGAGGCTGCATGAAATTTTACGGCTATCAGAAGTCCCACAGAAATTTAACCACAAGACCCTCACAATCATCCATAGAGTATCGAGGCTGCATGAAATTTTACAGCTATCAGAAGTCCCATAGAAATTTAACCGCAAGACCCTCACAATCAGTCAGCCTATACATAAATTTGTACACCGTGGAAAATTTAAAATTACAGCATCGAAGTATGATCCAATAGCAAACGTGACAAGAATGGATCATGCTGCAGCACCTGTGGGAAACACACCTACATGCCACCTCGCATCACGTTTGGTGGCTTGAAGATTGCCTGCACGTCAGAAACAACAGACATGAAAGTGCTTTAGACCATTGGAGCAGATAGAAGGCTACAGGCCCACTACTGATCCTACTAAATAAGATGAGAAAGAGGAGGTCAGCCGCGATGATGCTCCCCTCGACCTGTACTCCAATCAGCTCAATGACGTCTGGAAGCAGGTTGGAGCCGCGATGGAGCTGGAACCGTAGATCAAGAATCAAATCGATCTGGAAGAGCTTTTGACAGGCTGTACCTAGGCCACCGCCACCGGCAAGGGCACCCACAGGCTAGGACGGCCTATTTGACGGCCTACCGGCTGCCCTCACTCGCGGCGCCCGGTATGCCTCTCGCTCGTACGGCCACATGGCACGACGGAGCAGTCGAGGATGGACCCCTCTTCAGCCAGCGGCGGGGAGCGAGTGAGTGGAGGCAACCGACTGATCACCCTCTCCGCGAAGCTGCTTGGAGCAGGGGAAGAGGGACTCGAGCGATGGGAGCGGCGGCTGTCGCGGGCACCTGCGGGCGGGCGCAGGCACCGTCGGCGCGGCAACCTGCGGGTGGGCACGGCCAGCGTCACGGCCAGCTCCGGGCGTGCGCGGGCTGCGTCGCGGCGAGCTGTGGGCGACGATGGAGAGGCAGGCGGAGGAATCACGAGAGGAGCGGTTTCTTTTGTGCGGCGTGGAAGAATCGCACGCGTGCACAGACGGATAAACTAAAATAAATATCACACTAAAAAATATTTATATTTTATTTATTTATTTTTTAGTTATAGGAGATATCGTAGAAGTCGTATCAAAACCTTTTTGACTATACCACCTGCAAAACTATTATGAAACTGAGCATCTTATTTAGGTAAAAAAAATCTACTATAAGACTTGTTGTATATTCCTTACCACTTTCTTACTGTATCATCTTTGCTACTTACTAATTGTGCACTAGTTCCTTGCCCGTTGCATCTATCCTTATATCTCGTTGATTTATGTTTTTAGAACTTTTTATTCTTATAAACCCAGAAGCATATCCGCGCGTTGCTGCGGGAATTACGAATTAGTGGATTACGTAGTACGATGATGTGAACAATAAAATGCTTATGTGTCTTGCTGACGTGGATATTACAGTTGCATATGCTAGTTGATTTTAATTGTATGTGATAGTGCATTACCTAGTTAGATGGTTTGTATGTTGAGATAAATAGCTATCGAGGTTTTGCTTTATAAGATTATAAGATTGTTCATCGGTCAATAATAAACTTCGCCTCGTGCATAAAAAGCACTAATTTTCTTAAGAGTCCAGGCGTCCTTTAAGATCTAATAATAACTCGGCCCGCGAACTAAAACGGACTCGTTCTGGGCCATCAGTTACATATCGAAATTTTACTAAAACTGGTCCAACCTATGCAACCGCTGATTCGTGGGCCGTGGCCCGTGGTGCGCGCGGGCCGCGGCTGACAGCAGGCGACTCTGACCAACCGATACGAGAGGGAAGCCCATGGCCATCATCAGTTTTCTGATGATGAGAAAACGAAAGAGGAAAGAGAAGCCCACCACGTCCGTGACCGTGGTCTACCGTCTTCCATTCGGCGAGGGAAGCAGGGCCGTCCGTGAGAGGCTGATCTGAGAGCGTGACCGTGCCAAGCCGAAGCTCCATGGTTAGAGCACGATCCGTGTCACCTTACAAGTGTACGTGGACCAATCGTAGCTTGCTCATTTACTACTGCCAGTAGAATGTGGAATCCTCGGACAAGCAAGAGATGAGATGGCAGTCCTGCGTCCGTCGGCACACCGTTCGTCTCTGCAACTGCAAGAACAACTAATCAGTGTGTCTGTCGTTTCACAAATCAAATTACAGCCCGAGCAGTTGAGCCGTGCGCATCATCGCGTCCACGGCCGCCACCTCACCTCTCCGCCTTGACGCAGATCGGTCGCGTATAAATTCCCCTGGCAGCATGGCACGCTAGCCACCGGGTCAGTTAATGCCAGCCACGACTTTGGTCCGAAAGGGAGCAGCACATCAATAGTACGTGTGGCGAGTCAAAACCCCTCGGACAGCACGGCTCAATCATTAAGCCCGTCAGCTCCCGTGCCTGCCTGCGTGGCCTTCCGCCGGGACGCCACGTCGCCAACGCCGGCTGCTTGCCTACACACAATCACGGGCAGGCTCCATCCATCAATCCATCCGGTCACCGATCTTTTAATATGAATCCTGCTACCAAAAGAAGGCGAGGTAACGTGTCCACGTCATCCGCTTTTTCTGACTAGATCGTGCGAGCCCCTGTTTTTTTTACAAAAGAAACCTCGAACTTTAGTCGAATCAACTCATAGTATAGACCTCCTCTCAGTTTTTTTTTCCAAAAAAGCCCTCGAACTTTACCGAAATCAACCCTCAATCCAGGCCTTTTAAATGGGCCGGCCTGCCTCCCGCTCGGGCCTATATATCGCCGGACCTGGGCCTTACTAGGTCGAATTCAGCCCGACGACGTTTTTATATTTTCCTACGGATTTATTATTTATCTAAAACGGTTGAAAAATTGTAAAGAACATAATAAAACAAATAAAAATAAAAAATGTCAAAACAAGTTTGTTGAACTCTACACAACTAGCACTGCACTGTAAACACATAACATCACATGGTTTAGTGTATTTTTTTTGCTATTAATGTGGATCTAGATTTCTCTAGAGTTTTCTATAAATAATTAATAGAGTTAATTTCTTTATTCAAATTGCTATGAAATTTTTTCGGTAGCTTACCCCTACCACGCATAAAATAAAACGATTGAGTGATTTTATTGGCTTTACGATCCTATATATATTAACCCACGTATGAATAACATTCTATCAATTATAGTAATATAGCGCAAAAAACAAGCATAGTTAACGAACCCCGGTGTAACAAGTTCACCAAACCTAAACAGGTGCGCATAGCTCAGTTTGTAAATTTAAATAATACTGGCTCTGCTGCATCATTGTTACATGCTCCCATTCTTGAATAATTTGGTCAATCAGAGTTCAATACTAGGAACTGCGGCATACAATATATAATCAGCTGCAATCTATTGGAATGACCCGTTCCCCTAACATTGACCTTTTCCGGAAATACAACAAGCAAACCAATACTTGTACCTAAGTTCTTTTTCAAATAAATTATCAATTACTTAAATCTATTACAGTAAAATGGTCCACGTCGCCCGTTAGACCTTGAACCGTTGGATCTGGCCAAGACACGATATGGAACGTCCGATCGTGGATCTGGTGGGTCCCCGTCCATAGCGCCCGGTAACAATCCTGTCGCATCCTCTCGCTTCGTCTTGAATTCTCGATTCGGCCTCGCCACCTCGCCTGCATTCGCGTCGCCGCCGCCACTCCCTTCCGCGCACGCCGGTCCGTCGTGCTCCGCTCACAGATCGGCCCTATGCTCCACCCTCCTCTGCTTGCCGCGCCGCAACCTGGTCAGCAGGACGCGACTGCCACTGCGAACTACAAAGCGCGGGCATCGCCCACCGGCGAGGCAGCACACTGAGCCAAGCGCACCGAGCCGCAGATGTAGCTCCCGACAAGGCGGGCGCAGCCCACTGACGAGGCAGTGCCGGTGAATTCTACGGCTGGAATTGCTGCTGCTCTGCCTATCGTCGCCTCTGCATCTCCAACCACGGGTCACCCCAACTGAGTGTTCGTCGTATTGCCGCACATGCCGTAGCGCTCGTAGCTGCATTCGTGGGGTTGGGTTGGGTGCAGCCCTACCGTGCTACAACACATCTTGCAGGTAATGTCTTCAGGCTCTGATGATGGACACTCGTCGCTCTCTACTCATCTTGGCATCTTGCCTTGCACGCGTTGTGACAGACCGACAAGTTTGCTTCTTTCTTTCAGTTTCCAGCAAGTGTGCCCTTACACATATTTTGAATGGTTAAATCTATGTCATTTGCAAATCAAATTATTCTTCTCAATGTACATCATGGCTTGCCTAATTGTTTCGCAGAGTTCTAATTGATGCCTTGGTTCTTTACTTGACCCCTACCATGTTTGCAGATTTAAGGTCAGCTTCTCACCTTGAGTCGATAGTAAGCATTCACAAGAGCCTCAGCCCTAGAGTTAGCACCATGGTCGAACAGCTGGATCCTCGTGTTCACATTCCTGGTACTTACCTTCATTCTTACATAATTTGGACTTCTAGCATTGTTAATAACTAATGGCCTGTCAGAATAAGTGCCGATTAATGTGGCAATATTTTCTTTTTGTTGAGTTACAAAGATGGAATCTCATGGAACATCAGGACCAGGAAACAGAAGTGGGGTCAAGAAATCTAATGAGATGTAATCTTACATTCTAAGTCACAATCTCCTGACAGCCCTCGAGATTAGGATTGTGGCAGCAATGACCTTGAACGAAAACAGGTGAAATTCTATTATATCTTAAGTTCTTAACAGCCTCTTTTTTCTTTTCTTTTTTGAGAAGTTATTTAGAAACATACTTTCTGTAGACCCACCCTTAAATGTGTATTGCTCTGTCAGATAATAAGCACACAACCTCTTCAAACGACATTGAAAAGAGAGCCAAATGTAATGGATGACCATAACAGAGAATTGAAGAGGCAAATGATCAAATGATCAGTCATAATGTAAGAGTCATTTCCTGTCTGCACTCCTTTATGAATATTTTTGAAATGCAAGATGCTAATATGATCTTGAACACAAATACAGAATAAACAACCATAGGTCCATGGTCAGCACCTGAAAATGTGAATTTTGTCATCCTTTCCAAGTCACTAAGATTGGTCTTGCAGAACTTTAATGTATACTTGAAGAATCTAATCCAAACTATAACTTACAATGTACTGACTCTTTGTCACATTATCTGAATGGGGAGCCGGTAGAAGCTGACCAAGCATGGAAATCAAATATTCAGCATGTCCACAAAAAATGCATTGAACAGTATGTTCCTGTTAACCGTCATGATATTTCTAAACGAACATGTACTTTCTATTTTCATAGCTGCATTTTTTGCTATACCTGATTGTGCCTTCTGATGGCACCTTTTCTCCTAATTCTCTAGACCATCTTCCGATACATAGCTCTGTATTTTACCTTTTGACTAAAATCTCTTATTATCTGTATTTATGATAAATCACATGACAGATTCATTTCTTCTCTTCCCTCCACAAGCTTGTTTAGATCAATATTTATATAAGGATATTACATTTTGACATATACACATATATGTCAGGTGAGTCATCCTGCTTTATACTTCTAGCCACTGTATTGTGACATTATATGCACGTCAGGTGAGTCATGTCATATACTTCTAGCCACTAATCTTTCACTCTCAATTGTTATTGTGTTTATGAATTCAAATTTCGCTCTCAGCTTCTAGGGGATTAACTCCAAGGAGGATGTGGTGGGTGCACCAAAGCCGCACCGGTGTTTTAAAGAAAGGAATTGTTTCCAAATGTTCAATTGTGGCAATTCTTTTTATGGTTAACTATTGTACAAGAGATGGCTCAACGGGAGAGAATTTGAAATGAAGATGCACTGTAAATTTTGTAAAACAATGGCTTAAGGGGAGAAAATTCCCATGTTCCAAAACAATGCTTGTTTTTTATCTTTCATTGTTTCTTTAGGTTATTTGTCTGCACATAAAAGATTTTGCATCCCTCAGGATTTTAGACGCGGAACATAAAATTTAGGACGCTGTACTTCTACCGACATCATCTGTCTATTCTTACATGTTTTGTATACCCATTTATTATATGGTCAATGACATCCAAATCAGACTGTGGGATACAAAAGGTAACCTTTTAAGCCCTACGTCATCAATGGCCATGGCGCGGCAATGCCGCGCCCTGCTTTCTAGTCATTCACCAATCCTACACCTCCCAACTAACTGCCTGCCGTTGTGGCGCCTTGCCCTGCTTTCTAGTCATTCACCGATCCTACACCTCCCAACTAACTGCGTGCCGTTGTGGCAATGAGGCAACCATGGACGGATGCACGGATCGGGCGCGGCAGGCAGCCGACGGCGGGGGCGAGTTTTTCTCCCCGTTTGACCAGCAAGGGCCGGCCGACGCGGACAGCACTCGCCGTCCGGCCGTCGCGTCGGCCGCGTGCCGGACACCTGTGCCGTGCCCCGTCGCGCGCATACACGTCGTCGTCGCCGCCGCCGCCGCCGTCGCGCACGGCGGCGCCCGCCTTGCTTGGCGACGCTAGGAGAAAGAAAAAAAAAACCCGTCGCTAAATGCGGTCCGATCCGAGAGCGAATGAGCAAGAGATGGAGGCTACGGGATAACGAGAGGTAAAGCGAGCCACCACGACGCGCCAGGAGTTCCCCCGGAAAAGCGCTCGCTTGGCTGCATCCGGCGCCGAGCGCGACGCGACGGCGACCGGCATGTGCGACCGCGTCGTCCTTCTCGGCGCCGAAATGGCCCCATCGTCCCTGACGAGTGACAGCGCGCGCCGAGCGCGCGGGGGCGGCCGTGGGCGGCCGCGCGGACCCAACCGCCCGGCGACACGTACGCGCGCGCGCCGGGGACGGGACCGCGACGTGCGGCCGTCGCGCTCGCTCGCCTTGCCTCTGACCGCCGGTTTGAAAACCCTGTTGGCATTGCCCCTTTTGCGCGGTGCAGTGTCCATCAGTCAGTCGGTCCATATCGCGGACGACACGAGAGAGCAGAAAATACATGGCTTTTATCTGGCATAGGTTTTGTAGCAAATCGTGTCCATCCATGGGTGAGGAAGGACTTCTCGTCCCTCGTCAGGCATGCATGGCGAATTCCTCCTCGTGCCAGCCACGCTGCTATGGTCGCTGGCGCCTGGCAGCTAGGCTCGGATGCAGGGCGACCACAGAACACGTACGTACCCCTACAAGTGGCCTGCACTGCCCGAACACTCAAAAGTCGCAAAGCAAGAAAGAAAGCCTGCATAGACCCGTCGCATGCAACGCAAACCCAAGACGGTCAACAGAAGAACTTCTTTTGGGCATCCATCAATCCAAAAAGGCAGTGCAATGAAGCCGGCGAAACTAATAAATCCCTGCTCGACTGGATCGCGCAAACCAGGCGAGCTCGGAAGCCAGAAGACTGCAGACAGGATTGCCGTAGCTACAGCGACGTGTGATCCGCAAGGCGGCGAAGGCCAGAAAGGCGGAGTCGGAAAAGCTCGGCAGCGGCATCACATGGAGAAAATAGCCTTTGGTCGTGCGCTCGTGCCCCCGTCCTGTTCTGCCCTACACGGCCACGGGCCATTGACTTGTGCTTCTCCTTCCTCAGTCGGCCGAATCCTTATCCGAGAGGGACGTGTCACCATTGACCAAACTTTTGTTCGTTTGCCTCTGTGGTCCTACTCTCAACTGTCGACACTGGTACTGGCTGGCTGTACTTCCTTTCCTTCATCCGTTCAGACTTTCAGAGCCAGAGCTAGTAGTAGTACGTACTACTACTAGTGTGCTAGACATAGACCTCGTGCATGGAAGATGGAATTGCAGCGCGCGGTGCAACCAAACAGCAGTGCCAATGCACAGTTCTCCAGTGCACGACGCCACGGCCTGTGTGCTGTGCATTCTGAAAAACTCTCGGGAAACCTGAAGAGATGGGTTTATTTCAGGTTCAGGGTTGGTCTGCTGCTGAACTCCAGCCCGGCCTACCACTTCACAGAGTTGAGTTCAGATGCCGAGAGAGCGAAGCAAGTACAGCGGCAGACAGAACCGAGATGCAGCATGCACGGGTGTGTGAACAGCTGGAAATTCTTGGCGATCAATCAGTCAGGCAGTCCTGGCTCGTGAGCCATGCGGGCCTCAAGGATGATGCATGGCCGGCCCGGCCTCCGGGACGTTCTGTTGGATGCTGACATGGGTTAGGTCGAGGTCGGTCGGGGATTTGCTCTGCAGTTCGTCACGCTTGTACGACACCTGGATCGGTCGTCAACAAGTCAGTCAGTCAGTCATGGCCTCTGTGGGTGTGGGGGCACAGGCACAGGCACGGACACGGAAACGGTTCCGCCGTCGTGGTCCCAGCCACGGCCTCACTTCGACTTGGCACGTACTCGTATCCATTCCATTCCTGGCGACTGATCCCTCTGAGCTGCCTGCCTGGCTGGCAAGCACTGTTACCATTTCCCTTGCCACAGCGACGTCGTACGCGTTCAAGGCCAATTTGAATGATTGTACTGTGTTGCCATTAATGTCTGGATTCTTGCTGATCGCTCCAAATTTAGTTAGAAAATCTCTTCTTCCTTTTTTTCATCCACCATTAAAGCCAAAAACGTTTTATAATTTGGAACGGAGAGAGTACTACAGTTCAGACAAATTCCGACCAAGTTTGCTTTTTTCTTTTTATATTAAATAAAATATTACTAACATCTACAAGCTCTAATAAAAGCCCTGCCAGCCATGACATGTTTCATGGAGGATCTATTAAAACTAATATGAAACAAAGGAACTACAGCTCACAACGTATAACAAAGAGCAAAGCTATCTTTTGTTTGCCCCCAAAGTAAACTGGTAGGTTCTACTCCGTACCGTTTGTTCGGTCTAGGCCAAGAAAAAAAAAGGATGTACAAACACCAAGAAAAAAAGGAGAGCAAACAATTGTAGCCTTTTTATTGAAAGCATATTATGCAGATATACTCAGTGATGTACGTACACCATGGGAAAACAAGGTTTCTAGAGCGCAAATACGTGGCATGCTGCTCGCAACTGTCCCTCTCTGTTCTGTTGCTTGGTACACAAAAAAAGGTGTTTGACCGTGAAATGAACGTGAGCTAGTTTTAGTTAGCGTGTGAACGACCCCGTTCCCCGTCCCCAAGATGACAAAAGACCACTTTCGGGTTGCCTTGCTAGCTTCACCATCATCAAGAGACTACTTTTGAAAAAACAAGTCGAAGTTGAAGTACTATTCTAACTAATTTGTTGCGAGAGAAACGAACAGGAGCCTCGTTTCATCTGAGACCAGGATCACGCCACGGGACACCACGAAACCAGCACCACGTACTCTTGTCTTGCACACGACACCTTCTTCCACAATTGCTGAGCAAGCTACGAACTGCATAGCTACTAGGCACGGTGCTAGCTAGCTAGCTCCTCGTGAGTAGCCGTTGTCAGTAGAGAGATGAAGCAAAGCAAAAAATCAACAGAGCAATCAATTCGTAAGGTGGACAAAAGATCACTGACATGCGAACCGCGCACGGAGATTCAAATGAGCAACTTTGTTCTCTCCACTCCGGAAAGATTGGAAATCTCATTTCGAAAGTGTACGTCAAGCAAGCAATCAATTTCAATTCAAAAGGTAGGGAGGAGTACACCACGTGAACGCGGCACACGTGCACTTGCTGGCACAGCTCGGGACATATCTCCCGGGGTCCGCCCCGTCCATCAGCCGCCAGCTCGCCGGTGAGCATTCTGCCGCGGCCGGGGGCGGTTACTTGTGCTGCCGACGTGTCTTACCGTCCATCCCCGGCCCGGCTCACGGTGGACGCCTGGACGGGTACGGGTTCCAGCACAGCACAGCACAGCCTCGACGTCGCGGAGGAGGGCTCGCCGGAAACATAGCGCCCGAAAGGAGAGGACGCTGTCACTGTAACTAATCTCTTACAACTAAAAAGACTAAAGAGCAAACACTGTTTTGGTGCGACACAAACTTCGCCTCACCTCCCTATCCTTCCCCGTGCGATCGTCTCCTCTCTCCCAAACATCGCTCCGTCGGTCTGCCTTTCCCCTTCGATCCGCGAGTCGACGCTCTTACGCCTGCGCCCGCGATAAAAACACAAAAGGAAAGAGCTCAAAAGGAAACCACGCCATCGCGTGATTCGTCCACCCGGTAGTTTCGCGACACCTATCTTGCACGGCCATCATCGCCATCGCGCGGGCATCCTCATCCTCGCTCGCGCCCTCGCTCCACGTGCGGCCGGGCACCGTCGTCTGCATCCGCCGCACCCCCATCGTCGCCCCTCACTCGCAGCTCGCCGCATCGCTGCCGCCCGCGCCCGCCCCGCGGCGGCCGGTGCGGCGGCGCTCGAGGACGCGCGGGGGCTAGCTCGTAGCCCTGTCCCAGGCCGCAAGGCGGCGGCCCTCGCCAAGTCATGCGGAGCCGCTTTCGCCGGCCCGTCCCGTGCCACGCGGCGGTGCCCTCACTGGATCTTTGTGCTTCGACACCTGCAGGTTCTTCTCTCTCCCTTCCCTGAGCCCCTTCTGATTCGTAATCCAAGAGTTTGGTTTTTTCTTTTCTTTTTATGCGTGTTCCATGGAAGGAGACTGGAAGCGATTATTGATGAGATCTTCAGATACTAGGCAGTATATTCGTCTATGTTACGAACACGTTCGTCTTGCCTTTGTCAAATGTGTTGCCTGGTGTAGTGAATATGTGGCATTGTTCCATCACAGTTATTAGTTTTTATGCTCCATCATGTAGATACGCAATGTCGCTGATGGCTAAATCCAAGATCCATCCATACCCTGATCCACTCAATTTGATTCGATTCTCTTTTTTATCTTTGTGATGTTCGTTCATATTTCCCATTAATCTTATTGATCCATAAATTTCTGGTTCTCTCTGAAACTATAGGTGGAGCCATGGAGGCATGGTTGTCTGGTGGCATTGCAACGAGGATCGATCTATTGGCTGTACTTGATTTGTTCTCATTTGATTTCCCTAAGTTCAAATGATTCATAAATGCTAATTTCTCCTAGATGTGATTCGTCCCGTAGTCACCAAACACATGGAAATAAAGGACAGATGTTCTCCATTTCTCCTAGATTTGAAGCGGTTAATAGTTGCATGAAAATATCACGTGGCGTCTATAGTTTCTCCATGATCGATAGTTTCGCGGTGGACTGATGGATGTGCTTTTCAGATGAGGAATTGCACTGAGGAGGAGTTTGTGCACATACTCCGGCACCAAAGCACAGGGTTCGTGAGGGGGAGCTCAAAGTGTCGTGGCGTGACACTGCACAAGTGTGGCTGCTGGGAAGCTAGGATGAGGCAACTTCTTGGCAAGAAATAAGCTGACATTGAAAAAATTGTCCTACATATATTGTAGCGTCTGTCTTTCCCTTTTTTTATACTCTGTTAGCTTGAGTTCAAATGTTTTTATGCATGGTTATGAACAAAAAGTGCTGAGATGAAGTTGGCCTGATTTTACATTGGACATGGGGGTGCTCAATGATTAGTTCGACATATTTTAAGTTCATGTTAGGTCCTTGCAGCTTGTGGCCTATTTAAGGGGTACAACAATTCTTGCCATCTTCTTTGGTTGGTCTTGCTTCTCAATTTCTATCCACATAAAAGTTCTATTACTCTCAATTTCTACTATCTAGAATATTGTTTCTGTAGTAATTTTTGTAAGAAAGTTGCTATAAATTTTGTAGGAGAGTCGACAATTAAGATGATCTTCACAAGTATGCGTGGAAATGATTTTTGTGCTCTAGCTTTGGCTATTGTTTCTTTGGTGACGTGATTGTAGCATCTTTCATCCCAATTATGGTCCGTAGCGTTAGCATGGGCAATATACTATGTATAATAATAGGCAACCTTTCTTTGGAAGCGTTGTGATTATTTCTGTTGCATCTTTGCCGCATTCTTGCAATTAGCTAAATCACGTGGCATCCATTCCAGTTTTTCTTTGGTCTATACTGTCACTGCAGAACTATAGTGGATCGTTAGTTTAGCATGAACTATGATTATTTGAGTAGACGAATGACTCACGAAACAGGCTCTTCCCTAGGAAGGGTTTGGCAAGGCAAGCTACTTCAAGAACATTAAGATCCAAGTGCCACCGCCGTCATTAGCTCCTCGCTGCCTTGCCTGCTCCATAGACGGACCCAATGCCATGATATACACCAGGTTCCTACGCCTCTGCTGCAAAGCCACCACACCAGACGCCCCCTCGCTGCCTTACCTGCTCTAGAGACAGACCCATCCTAGCACCTACGCACCTCCAAGGTCAGCTTGCTCTACCTTGCTCATATTAATTGTCTCTTATCCCATGATGCACTGCCTGCAGGGAATGGGAGTTCAGTGAGAAGGTTTCTTGGCAAATTCTCTGTATTATTTTGCTTTGATTAATTGCGTGTATAGTGCTAATTTGACTTCTACTCTTTTTGTTCAGACCATAGCCAGTTCGAGAAGAGGAGGGAAAATTTTGCCAAAGAAATTGATATTGGTATAATTGATGTGGTACGCCCGTCTATCTGTGCCGATCTCATATCCTCCAGCTTGCTTCATTATGCCTTTGTTTTGTTAGTAGTTCTCAATCAATGGCTTTAGCTTGTTGGTTGGGAAAAACAATCTGCAGTTCTGCACTGTCATTTTAGCAGAAACTATATAAAAAGTTTGGAACTGTCATCAATTGCTTTGTCTTTTGAATTGAGAACAAGCTGCTGATCAAATTAACCGTGAGTCAAGGTTTTTATAGAAAGTACTATCACCTCATTACTTATCTTAAATTAGCCACTTTATCTAACTGCTTCCATTTTTACCGTTCTTATTTTTTTGAAATGGAGAGAGGGAGAGCCAGATCAGAGGGAGGGAAGGGCATTGTTTTAGAGGGAGTTTTTTTAAAAAAAAAACTACTTATGGCTATATTATTCCTTGAAGCATCTAGGATAGTTGTTCCAGTTAGATGGTTTGTGCAATTTAGCTTACTTAATGATCATGCTCCAATAAAAATGTGTCTCTGTTATTTTTAAAATATATATGGCCACTTTTGTGCTGTCATGATTCTAGAACATGCCACTTAGGTATAGTTCAAATAAAAGGAGACTAAAGAAAAACCTCCAAGGTGAGACCGATATATTATTTTGTCACAGCTTGAAACCACACCACCACGGTCATTTTTTATGATGATCAGTTGATCACTGAATCATATCAGTTACACTACATTGTCTTCAATACTGTTGGTAATATAATTTCTAGTTTGTGCAGATTAGCTATTAAGCCGGACCATATCCATCTCAATGATGTTTCTGAATGATGGTAATGATCTATGATGTTGGACAGCTTGCTCCTCCATTGTGTGAAGAAAAAGATTTTGCTCAAATGAGGCTGAAGTGAGAGACAATTAATATTTTTACTTATGACTATTTGTTTTACAAGGCAAGAAGTGAGTGTGGTTGGTTGCCGCTGGATCGCTCAGAGTACATTCCCTTAGAAGTAAAGGTTGTAGTAATGAAATGACACTATAGTTGGGAGTTGTTCGTCTGCCTCGTGACTCATCTTGATCTCAGACAAGTGGCCTCATTTTGATCTCAGACAAGTACTTGTCTGTCAGTAGCAGATATATGATTTTACTTTAGCTTTGTGCAAGGAGGATTCGGGTATCACCAAGCAAAGGAGTCGTATATGATGTCAATGTATTGCACGTTGCAAGCGCTTATCGCCTTGAAGTTGGACACTGGGATCAACGGTCATATGGATGTATATCACTCATGTGTTTGTGCATTTTCATTTATGTGTGTTCCTTGTGCTGGTTTTGATGGCACTTTTTTTGAAACTTGACATACTTTCCACTTGTGCATTTTGATTAATTGGTTTTGTCTTTCCACGATTTATTGATGAACATTTAAATAAGATGCTCATAGATTAGCCAAACAAGCTTGACGATTTGCTTCTCAATCTTGTACTTCTACCTGTCAAAAAAAGTTATTTTGGTATTTCTATAATTTATTATGCTTTGAGCCCTCCAAAACACACATTGAAATAAAATTCTAATCCCGTTGCAAAAAAAAAAATCTAATCCCGTAGCGACGCACGAGCATAAACCTATTCGTGGATTTATTGGCGAACAAAAGAAATGAATATTGGAGATTTCTTTCTGCTGATATAAAATATTATTTTAGCCGTATCACGGAAATGTCTATACAGCAGAGTTTGTGAGCCTATAACACCACACTCTTTGTGACTGTGTTAATTTCAGAACTCTGTCTTTTGGATTAAATGTCACTTTAACGTCGGTATTTAATTTTATAAGATTGTTATTTTATGGTGCGGTTCGTGGATTTTTTGTACAAAAGTTTAGTTGTCCCGTAGCAACGTACGAGTACGAACAGTCCTCGTAAATGCTAAAAGTTTGCCTTTGGGGGCCTTCGTCACGGCTCATCCTCCCCTCATCTTCTTCTTCTGTTCCGACTGACGACCTTTTGATGCTGCTACCCCTAGCCCATAGCTACGGGTCTGTTCGGTTGGTATGAAAGTCGGCTGATAAATCGACTAAAATTATTTTATTACGAGAAAAAAATAGTATAGATTATAGCTGCAACCGATAACCTCAAGCAAAGAGGCCTTACGACCCCGTCCGCCGGCCCGTCGCCACGTGCCTCGCCTCATCCACCCCACCTGGCAGACGCGTACCCGAAACTGCCCATCCTGATCCTCGGCATGAGTCACCATGACGCACACAAAAGTGCAACTGTTGTGCTGCTGCTACTTTGAGGTGAGGTCGTTAGGCTCATGCATCGCAGGTAACCAACTGTAGTAGCTTGTAGTTTACTCTCCATTATTATTGTTAACCAAGGTCCAACACGTGCTGCAGTCAAAAAGGGATAATAGAGAGAGAGAGAAATGGCCTTACCCGTACCTACCACTACCAGTCCAATGGCAAAATGACTTGGTTTCAAGCCTCTCTAGCAGTAGCAGTCCTCTAACTTCTTCGAGACACTGAATATTTTATGTTATCTCTAAATAAGCAGGACATTATGACTTATGAGAATTTTGGGAGCAAATATTATTGCCATGTATTGTTGACACATGACAATTCGACATTGACACCGCGGTGAACCAAGTCAAATTTGCATCACTCCATCCTAATCTGATCAAAGAATGATGGAAGGTCAATCGGCTAAGCAGTGTAGACATGCTGAATTGCTGAGCAAGAGTTGACTTCTGCCGCTGCACAGTTTGCAAAGCCGACCAGTTGTTCTTTTGGCACCGCCAGCGCCACTGTTGCAGATGACGATGTCACCCGGCTCACATGTCGTCCAGGCAGGGGGTATAATGGTAAAACCGCAGAGGTACTCCTGGCTTATATAAGGCCACCTGGCGCGCGCCATGTTGATCGGCAATTCGGCAGCCCGTGCAGAAGGATCAGTGATCGTCCCCAGAATGCCCTTCCCGCCACGGCCGTAACAACCTCCTCCCGCAATTACTCCAACTTGTGCCCACACCACACCACACACGCCGGAGCAAGCCCATCCATGGACGCGAGCCTCCGCACGCTGCCCCCGACCGGCAGCAGCTTCCCCGGCGAGGTCCGCTCCGCCGTGTCCTCGCTGCTGCTCTCCTCCCCGGGCGGCACCAGCGCCCTCGACACCGTCTTCTCGCACCTCCCGCCGCCGGTCACCATCCCGCCGCTCGGCTCCAGCGTCTACTACCGCCAGTGCGAGCTCCTCCGCCACTTCGCCGCCTCACAGCCGCAGACGCACCATCCCGCCCCCGCCGCCGCCGCTGCCTGCTCGTCCTCCTCCTCCTCGACGTCCTCCGCCGCCTCGGCAAGCTTGCAGTTCCAGCCCCACCAGACGCCGGCCGCGCCGCCCGACGACGCCGAGGCGGCGGCGGCCATGCTGCGGCAGAAGCTGTACCGCGGCGTGCGGCAGCGGCAGTGGGGCAAGTGGGTGGCGGAGATCCGGCTGCCGCAGAACCGGGTGCGCGTCTGGCTCGGCACCTACGACTCCCCCGAGACCGCCGCGCACGCCTACGACCGCGCCGCCTACAGGCTCCGCGGCGAGTACGCGCGCGTCAACTTCCCGGGCGTCATGGACGGGCCGGACCCGGACTGCCCCGACCACCTCCGCCAGCTCCGCGCCGCCGTCGACGCCAAGATCCAGGCCATCCGCGCCCGCATGGCGCGGAAGCGCGCGCGTGCGCGTGCGCGCAAGCAGCGCGAGGAGAAGGAGAGCGCCCGCTCCGGTTCCGGCACCGAGGCCGCCAACAAACCAGACGCCGCGCGCCCAGTCGCCTCCGACGGCGCCGCGACGACGACCACCACCTTCGAGACGTCGACCACGTCGTACGGGTCGCCCGACGGGGTGCTGTCCGTGAGCGCCGCCTCGGCCGACGGCGACTGCCCGCTGGAGAAGGTGCCGTCGTTCGACCCGGAGCTCATCTGGGAGATGCTTAACTTGTAGCCGGCGGGACGCCATGGACACCGGGACCAAACGACATAAAGGTCCTTGCTTGGACATGGCTGCCGCGCGTGGACCTCGCATTATATATATATATATATATATATATATATATATATATATATATATATATATATATATATATATATACCATGAGCAATAAATGTTCGGTTCGCTTGACTGATAAGCCATGCCTGAAAGAACCGTCGGATGATTTGTTGAGAGAGAAAAATATTATTCGTTGGCTAAAAAAGTATGGCTAGCCAAACGAAGAGGACGAAAATGCCCAAGAAAACCGGGCCTGCTAGCCATGATTAGTTGTATCTGAATACTTGAATCGTCGTGTGTTTTCGCATTGATCGACGAGCTGTAAAGGCTGATCGCTGATTCTCTCTCTGCATAAGCATTAGAGCGTCTTCGACTTTTATGAGTCATCTCCTCTGTTTCTTGTTAGTAATTCTCTTCTGTTTGTATGCTACTGCCTACTCCAAAGAGATGATTGTGTGAGAGCTGCAAGCAATCTCCTGAGGCCCAGATTTCAGAAGCGTGTCTGCAGTCTGCACTGCACTGCACGGGCTCTGTCGAGCTGGACCCTGAACCTGAATTTGCGTTGCGTGCAGCCTGAGATGGATGACCTGATGAACAGTGCAGAGCAGAGCAATGGGATCACGAAACAGAGGAAGATTTTCTCTGCAATCCTCATGCACCTGTCTGCCTGTTCGTTCCGTTTGATTTTCTGAAAGATGCCTCGCAGTGGACAGTGGTGGTCCATGGGGAGACTACTGGTTCCCATCAATCACGTGCAACGTTTTGCTGTGGTATGGTAGTATGGGCCTGGTTTAGATTGCAAATTTTTGCAATCTAGACACTGTAGCACGTTTCGTTTGTATTTGACAAACTTTGTCTGATCATGGACTAACTAGGCTTAAAAGATTCGTCTCGTGATTTACAACCAAACTGTGCAATTAGTTATTTTTTTATCTACATTTAATGTTCCATGCATGCGTCCAAAAATTGATGTGATGGAGAAAGAGTGAAAAAACTTGAAATTTGAAGGTGATCTAAACAAGGCCATGGTACGGTAGGCATGTGGCCTCAACTGTACTACCTGCTTCAACTGGGCTCCACTTTGCTGAAACGAAAACAAAAACCCCAAAAATCTGTCCGGTACGGCCATCGTTGGAATGTTCGGACAATAGCAGCAGGCCACAAGCAGCACCAAACTGCGGCGACACAAATGAAACCAGCCTGGGGATGGACGGTGTCTCCATTCAGAAATCTCTCTTTCTCTCTGAATCGAAGATTGGATTCTTTTCCGGACCAAGGTGCTTACATCATTGTACATTCTCACCAGCAAGTACGAAATTTCAGTCTCCGCGGAGGACGAACCGCAGAACGTCAACAGGTAACGGCAGAACCAGAATTAGTTTGCTGACACAGATGGGCAACCAGTCAAACAATACAGTGACGATAGGACAATGAGCTCTGCTGGTTGCCTGAGGATCCCAACGGTTCAATACGCATCCGCGGATCTGCCTGGGCTGGGCGCGAACCAAAAGGCCTAAAATCTCAGGTTTCCGGAGGAAGCGCGGGACAGGATGGACAGCCTGTTCCATTCTGCGCCGTTGAATGTCGACGACGCATCCGTTCCCTGAAACCGAAATGCTCTTGACATTTCTCAGCTACGGTTCTTCAGTCTGTTGCTTTGCTTGCTCCGGCCAATGGCTGCAGCGGGCTCAGCTGTTGGCCTGTTAGCCTCTCAGACATTACTGTAAGAAATTGCGATGCTCTGGCATGTTGCTAAGTTTCAGGTTGAGCCCTGTTCTGTATGGTGGATGGATCCACGAGGCATGGGAACTGAAGCAGTGAAGCCGAGGCTAGGGGTTTGTTCTTTGTTGCGCAGCAGACGGAGGAGATTCCTGTCACGTCGAATGTTTAGACACATGCATGGAGTATTAAATATAGACTAATTACGAACGAAACTAATTACACAACTTATGACTAATTTGTGAGACGAATCTTTTAAGCCTAATTGGTCCATGATTTGACAACATGGCGCTACAGTAACATATGCTAATGATAGATTAATTAGGTTTAAAAAATCGTCTCGCAAATTAGCCTTCATCTATGTAATTGATTTTATAATTAATCTATATTTAATGTTTTTTATTAATATCTAAACATTCGATGTGACAGTGAATTTTAGAAGCGACCGGAAACCAAACACACCGGAAGAACCGGTGCCCGTCAACTGCATGCTAAACGCATGTGAGGGACAAGAACAAGAACAACGCTGCGCTTGCAGTATCGGGGAAGGGCACATCCATCTACCACCCATGACAATACCCATCCGTCACCCAGTCTGAAAAGCACTGGCGAGCTGCATTTCTTCTGAAACTGTAGTTTTTTTTTGCCCCCTCTGAAAGTACAGTCAATTATGATTTGAAACGGAAGCGGAGCTAGTTAAGCCCTTGTTTAGTTGGACCCCAAAATCCAAAAAGTTGCTACAGTACCTGTCACATCGAATGTTTGCGGCCCGTGCATGGAGCATTAAATGTAGACGAAAAGAAAAACTAATTGCATAGTTTGGTGGGAAATTGCGAGACGAACGTTTTAAGCCTAATTAGTCAATGTTTGGACACTATTTGCCAAATAAAAACGAAGGTGCTACAGTAGCCCAAAATCCAAATTTCGCGAACTAAACCAGACCTAAGTATACGGCCATGGGCTAATGGCTGTCTCCGGTGTGAATACTGAATACCACCACCTGCTCGTTCTTCTGAGCTCCGAACCCCGAACCACCGTTGTTGGACTTTTTTCTCTGAATGAACGTTTGAAGCGCTACTGATTGAACGAACGAATAGAATGAAGAAAAGACCTGGACTGGATACATACATCCATGACCAGGGATCGGCGGCCGCTGTTTGAGATGGGTGTCGTGTCATTGAATCCATACAACTGAAGCGCCAGTGGATGCAGTTATTAGAGCCGGTGAAAATGGTTTCGTCCGTCCCTGAAGCCAACAGGAATGTGGAGCTATTCCTCTCCGATCCGTTTTGTTAATCGTTTTTGAAAAGTGCTTTAGCTACTCTAGAGAAACTCCAGTTAGAGTCGAAGCTATTTTGGGAGGAGCTGAATCCGATCCGCTGCCAAAAAGGCCCTTACACAAGCTCGCGCAGTAGGCAGCAGATCGATTCACTGAACTTTATTTGAGACGTCAGTTTGCGTAGCAGTGTATTGAACATAGAACAGAAAGTAGCTTACGAGTTAAGAATTACTATTACGAGGTATTTTCGTCACTGTTCGCTGACAATTTATATAAATAAATAATCGCGCACGCTGTCAACACGACGAACTGAAAACGAAACGGGTCTGAAAGGAAAAGGAACCGATGGCAATGGAAATCTAACTTGGAAGATGGACGGTAACATTTTGTCCAACCATCTCCATCCAAATCATTCCAATCCAAACCGGCCCGATTGCCCTGCTCCGCTCCACCTGCTCCCAGCAGCGCGACACGGACGCCGTAGCCGTAGCAGTACCAGGCAGCGGGCTAGCTGTGGCAGCTCGCGCGAACACGACCGGCGGGCGCCGGGCGGGCTCCTGGTGCGTCCTCGCAGTCACAGCCTCCGGCCACAGGCCACCGACCCGCAGATGATGGAGCGCAGCACCGCCTTGCCCGTCCGCGTCGCGGCCTTGGCCACGCCCACGGCGCTCCGCCTGCGCCGGCGGCTCCGCGCGGTCGCCCTCTTCGCCACGCCCACCGCCAGGACCGCCGCGGCGTCGTCGGCGTCGCACGGACGCCGCGCGAACGGCAGCGCCATCAGGTGGATGTCGAGGACGCGGTGCACCGACGCGAGCTCGAACGCGTCGTACAGCGGGCTCCCGCAGTCCCACGGCGACGGCGGTTGCGCCGCCGGCTTCCTGGGCTCCGCCGCCGCCTCCTCGGCCCGGTCCACGGCCATTATTCGTGCTAGCGCCACGGGAACCCTGACGATCACTGCCTGCCGTGTTTATAATCGAGCCAGCTAGATCACGCTAGATTCAGCTGGGAATCTCCTAGTTCCAATTCAGCTAATCAGTTAATTTCCACCCTGGAACTGGAATGGACGTGGACGCTCCGTGAAAGATCAACTCAACGCATTTCGCGTCGTAGCCGATCTTGCGCAAATATTCCTCCTACCACCTTTGTCCTAAAATCAAATGTTAATTAATAATATCTTTGACCATCGTTTTTAAAAAATAAATTTATGATATAAGATTTATGTTTTAGCTATAAAAATACTTTGATAATATATACTCCGTAACTTATATGTTGTGAAACTATATATATATATTTTTAAAAAATATATGGTCAAAAAATAGTAATATTTGACAAGCTAATATGACATATAGAAAAGAACGAGCAATAGTAGCTTGTGATGGTATGGTATTTGACGTGCCGTCATTAATTAAATTGGTTAAAACGGCTAGATATAGTGCACCAACCACCACACCACAGTTTTTTTGATATGAGGAGCATCAATTGCACGCTGGCGTGCAATTTGCTCGTTTAGATGGTGACTGAGAGTAACATGTTTCTAACCCAATTATGGAAAGTAGTTAACCGCAGTTGGCCGTGATGCTGGACGATATCTGGACGTATCGGTATCTCTATCTCCCTCCTGCCATCGAATCTACATCTACATCTACATCTACACGGCGGATGGACATTCACATCCGGTTGTCCGGTGTTTGAAAAATGGAGTAAAATCCGTTTTGATCGTTTGCGAGATTCCGATTTTAATTCAAAAATCAAATATCGGTGACCATCAAACTATGGAAACTTCATCAATCTGGCCATCTAATTGATTTCTTCTGTATTATCTGTACGGGCCGTTTGGATCCCTTCGTTTTAGAGGAATTCAAATCTACTTAATAGATTGGGCTATTTGGCTTGGAATTGGACATTTCATAACTTTTCCAAACTCACAAATAAGCCTATCTCAAATTCATAGGGTGGGAGATGGAAATGGATTTTATAGATCACTATGCTATAATTATACTCTCCAACTTATAGCACACTCCTCAACTCACTTCCCTAAATAGAAATACAATATATAAGTATATCCCTTGTATGCCTAACAATAAATAAACAAATATATTCCAGATACAACTATACTGGCTTAATTAATCTATGTATAAACTATAATTATTAGAATGAATTCAATTTCAAGGATCCAAATGGGCCCTAATAGAAAAATAGATTAATCTGTAACAATTTTATAACTTATACGAAATCTAAATTATGAAAATATTAAATCAGAACTAAAATTTTAACCAAAACATAAACTATCAACAAAGTTTGATTTACCCCACGCAACTGATGTGGTGTTGTTGACTTGGCGTCCCATCAGATAAAACCTCTGTCCAAATCTGTCCCAGTGCAAAAAAAAACGATGTTTAAAATTGAGGGAGGTTAACAATTCGACTTTGTAATCGAGGAGGAAAATCACACCATTTTTTTTTAGCAAGAGAAAACCAGGGTTTTTTTTTTGCGAGAGAGAATACCAGGGTTAACAAGGACCCTGTACGAGAGAAGCGGCGCGTGATATTTTTCCAGCCCATGGACCCACGGCCCACTCTGAAGCCTTACTGGGCTGAAAGGCTCGTCCTGACTACTGTTATCCGGCTCATTTAGGTGCATCATCATCCGGGGAGCAACGGGAGCCACCCAAACTCGGCAAACCTCCACCCCCACCACGCCCAAATGCTGGCGACCACCTGCGGCGCGCCGCCGTGCCCGTGCGCACGGTCGCGGCGGCTCCCCACGGCGACTTTTGGAGGAAGCTATGGCATGGGGCACACCTGCGGCACCACTAGGCGAAGGCCGCAAAGAGCGGCGGTGGTGCGGTGCGGGCTGCTGCCCGTGGATCCGTGGGCGCCGACGATGGACTCCCAGAGCGTGGCGTCGCAGCTCTTCGCCGTCTCGCTCTTCCCCTACCTGGGATTCCTCTACTTCATGACCAGGTCCAAGACCGCGCCCCGGCTCACGCTCTTCGGTTTCTACTTCCTCCTCGCCTTCGTTGGCGCCACCAGTACGCGTTACTTCTCCCATCCCCATCTATCTCCCTACTCTAGTTTCGCATGTCAGCATTTGGCCAAATGTAGTGTTGTGTAATAATTCCCCATTTCCCCACACCTTGACTGCACATGTTATGCAAATGGGATGGTGATGCACTGATGCACAAGTTGTGCTTTTGCCAATTGCCATCGGTAGATGACTAGTAAGTACTGTACTACTGTGTACTTATTGTAGTAGTAATGTGCTTATAACTTGATTTATTGTTCTGATAAGTGTACTCTAACATACAAGTTGGTGATTTTAGTATATCAGTACTTAGCTTGTCTACAGAAACGTACATGAAAATTTAATACAGACTTTTGTATGCACGATTCAGAGAAGTTATATGAAACTGTGAGGGCAATTTATGTGTCTGTCAGGTACATTTGCTAAAGTTCCACTTCCGCGGTTAGATCATTGTGAAGATGTTACAGATATTAGCAGTTGAACACTACGTGGAATAGATAAATTAGTCTAAAAGCAACTGAACATCTCAGTGGCTTGCTCATATATGATCACATAGGTTTTTGCTCCAGTATACCTCTTTTAGATAAGTTTGCGGATCCTAAAGCGAAATAGTTAATATCACGTGAGGCATAGGATGGTGAAGATTGGTGCTGTACTGCTGTTGTTGCTTTGCTTTAAATTCTTTTTTTTTTTTTGTGAAAAGACATGCATTCATACAAGCCTCAGCAACAAAATAAAAATACCAGTAGTCTTACATATGGACCAATTGAAAGAAATAAACAGTGAGCAACTGAGCATTAGAATAATCAGAGGACCAATCTTTAACTTTCTTATTCTTGATGTTACAACAGATAAAAATACCAGTAGTCTGGACCAATTGAAACAAATAAACAGTGAGTATTAGGGCAAAGACCAATCTTTAACTTTCTTATTCTTGAGGTTACAGATAAAAATACCAGTAGTCTTAAAATGGACTAATTGAAACAAATATCTTCAACCTTTTCCTTTTTGGAGACAGTCTTTGCTTTCTGGCCACTATTCCAGTGTCGTTAGATGGCTAGGCGGGGAGAAGTCACGCGAAGAGATTTTCTATGCAGCTTTAATTACAGAGAGATGTGTAGTCAGCTCTAAAGTTCTACAGAAGGAAGCAACCTGAAACTGAATTAGTTTAGTGATTGGAGCTTACGGACCAATTGATTCCAAGGTCACAGTGATCCTTGCAAGTCGTCTGACATTTCAAATTTTATGTTTTGTTTCTGACTATTTAGCTGTCTAGCAGAACATTATGTCAGTGCAATTAATTGTTTCCATGTTGTTTCATGCACCGGTTTTTATCCCTGGAGCAGTACCTGCTGGGATTTATGGTAATTGTGCCATAAAATTTTCACCATCCTTATATTCTTTGCTTATACACACCGTGTGCACTTATTGATACAATGATATCCATTGCAGCAAAAGTTCACTATGGAACCTCGCTGTCTAATGTGGACTGGCTCCACGGGAGCGCGGAATCGCTACTTACTCTTACCAATCTATTTATCGTTTTGGGGCTGAGGGGAGCCTTGAGGAAGCTGGAGAAAGAGGACACGAATGGGAGGATTTCTGAAGCTTCTGAAGACAGTAAAGAAAAAAGCTCTGTCTAGATAGGTCTATCAGTACCCCCTGATGGTGCATTCAGTAACTAGGAGGGGGCGTGCTTCTTCTTCTGCTCAACTAGTTAGTAATGAGGTTTTGGGTGTAAAGAAATCTGGCAAATCAACTTTGTGCATATGCTGAGAAAAAACAATGTGTCTACTGCAATTCTGTGTAGTTGCAGTCTCCAGTTACGCTGTTGTGAGTAGTTGCAGTGTCCAGTGTGTAATAGGCAATGGTACTACAGCTTCCATTGGGACAATTATTGACATTCTGATTCTGAGTGCTTCAACATGATTGCTTGGTCTCAATCTTTGCTCCTATCTTTAGATTCAGATAGCATTTACATTCAGATAGCCTGCTGGGTACAACGTTTATTGGGGGCTTTGTCCGGTAGTTCATATCATCTTGAAGCTGTGTTATCATGGTTTGCATGGACAAGGCAAAACAGTACCCAGCTGTTGATAGTAGCAGAAGATTACTACACTCTAGTCTACTCTGAAGCTAATACTAATGCCGGAATTCGGTAAAACAAGCTACCGTACGCGCTGCACATATATGATATTTACCTAGATTTTGTCTTCAGATACCCCATCTAATTGGCCGCATAGAGGTCCCATGGAAAGGGCTCCGTTGCATTGGTGGTGAACAGCTCCTCGAACTGGGTCTCGAACTCCATGCCCATGCCGATGCCGACCCCGAGGCTGCCTGCCGGGTGGCTGCTCCTCAGCTGCCAGTCCAAGCCCGTTGGCGAGAGGAGCGGGAAGCAGCCGGCGAAGTCTGCGCCGGCACCAGCCGCAGCCGCGGAGGCGAACGAGTAGGGCGTCATGGGCTCTACTAGCAGACCGGCCCGCAGGCCCTCGGTCTCCAGCGCGAGCAGGGAGGCTCCCTGGTCCTGGTCTTGGTCCTCCTGGGCGCCGTGCCCGTGCCCGGGCTGCAGCTGCAGCTCCTGCTCCTGCCGCAGCTGCTGGGCGCTGGGGTGCGCGGCCTGGGCGCAGGTGTGCGCGCCGTGGTACACGACGTCGTGCAGCAGCGGGTCCCCGTCGGCGCGCTGCACGTGCTTGGTGGCGAGGCAGCCCTGCGAATGGCGGTGCGTGCACCGGAAGTAGGCCCTGCGATCGAATTGCAACCCACCCCACACGTGTCAGCGTCGCTCGATCTGCGCCGTCGGTTAGTCAAGGAGTCGTCTGGTGCAACAGTGCAAGGGAATGAGGGAGTGACGTGTGGGGCGTGACGTGTGCGTGCTGACCTGGGGTACTTGGCGCCCAGGATGTCCTTCTGCCCGTACTTCCTCCAGCTGAGCCCGTCGTCCAGCGCCGCCGCGTCCTGCACCGACGCCGCCCGCAGCTGCCTCCTCACGCACGGCGTCCCCTTCCTGCGGTACAATACAGATCGACCGAATTGCCAAGTCATGATCTGCTTGCTACTCGCGTGTTTGTTTTAGTACAGTACTCTGACGAAACAAACAAGATCGTCCGAAGACCGATCGACTTGCCTCCTCTTGGACTGGGCGGCGGTGGCATTGCCGCCGTCGCTGCGGGGGCTGCCAGCCCTGGACGCCGGGGAGTGGCCGCAGCAGGACCTGGCGATGCGGATGGACCTGTCCACGGACGACGCCAGCTCGGCGCAGAGCTCCCGCGCGGCCGCCGGGAGCGGGTCCTGGTCCATGCGCGCCTCCAGCTCCCGGACCATGGCCAGCACCTGCGCCAGCTCCGAGGCCAGCGCGCTCTTCTCGCCACCGTAGCCGCCGTCCATGCCCTGACCTCAGCTCACCTCAGGTAGCTACTTCGCCAAGAAGGCAAGAAGAGAAGGCACTAAGGCAGGCAGTGTGTGTGAGCACGGTGGTGAGTGTGGCAGCGACAGTGGGGGAGAGGCTACTTATTATATAGAGTTGGAAAACGGAGGCAAGCTTCTGTTCAAAGCTGGGAAAACGGGATCATTTCGGGTTGGACCGGACCGAGACCGATGACCGAAGAAAACGTAGAGACTAACCAGAGAATATTGATTACCCTCTGACTGGCGTTCTGGTTCAAACCAAACACTTGGACTGGTCTTTGGGTTCTGGGCCCCGGCCGGTCACCGGGGCCCGGCAGTGTGCGGCACTGGCAGTGCCATGTCGCAGACAAGCGGGGCCTAGCTAGCTCCTAGTGCTTATTATTCCGGGCCGGCCGGCCGGCCGGTCTTTCTTTTTCACCGGGAGATTCTCTCGCACTTGCGTAGTTGCATTGCTTTCGGTCCAAGGAGTTCCCATTTCGGCGTGTCCGCGTGGTAACCACGGCCATTAGCGATCTTTCAGAGAAAAAACCCACGGACATTACCTGTGCACTGCGACTGCCAGCGGCCACGGCTCTCGATCGGTTGCTTGCCACCGGACGCTGCTGTTTTGCCTTGGTTGTGTGCTGTGCTACTGACTACGGGCTACAAGCTACAGCGCGCCCGTGTTTTCGCTGAAGATTCGTGACTGTGGTGGGCAAGTTTGCTTGCCTGGCGTCGTCGAGCCGTCGAGTGAGTGCGACTGTCCGCGTGAGTCCCTGCCACATGGCGGCGGCGACAGGCGTAGTACGTGGCTGTGGCCTGTGGCCACGCCGGAGGGAAGGAAGGTGACGCCGCGGTTTCTCGGCGGCTTCCGGCAGAAATTCAGCGAAGGTTGCACGTAGCTTTTCCCTGTCACTCTGTCAGAGTGCCAGTGCGCACGTCCGGCAAAGTCAGGGGGTGTTTAGTTGGTGAGATGAAAATTCGTAGGTGTCACATCAGATGTGTCGGAAAGATGTCGGGAGGGGATTTTGAATACTAATAAAATATAAATTATATAATCCATCATCCATCATGAAACTGCGAGACGAATCTAATAATACTAATTAATCGGTCATTAGCACATGTGGGTTACTGTAGCACTTAAGGCTTTTCATGGGCTAATTAGGCTTAAAAGATTCGTCTCGCGATTTTCAACCAAACTGTGCAATTAGTTTTTTTCGTCTACATTTAATGCTCCATGTATGTGCCGCAAGATTCGATGTGATATTTTTGGTTGAAATTTTTTGGAAACTAAACAGGGCCTTAACCCCAGTGAGTGCGGGGTACAAAACCGATACCCACATAGCTGTACATGGATCGAGCCGTCAGGGGAGGTCCAGCCCACAATAATACGCCACACGGAGCATGGCACAGGTCAACGTGCCTCACAGGTCAGCGTGCCTCGCAAGGTTACGCAAAGATCCTTGGCGAAGGATAATCTGCTCGGATATGCAAGATCCCGCAATCTCCGTAATTATTATCTTGTAAACCGATCGGGATATAAACAACTCTACCCCGTGCTATATAAGGCGGGTAGGCTCCCCCTCATTTTCATATCCATTCTCTCATAATACAATCCACAAAGACACAAGATATAGGGTATTACGTCAAGCTGACGGTCTAAACCTGGCTAATCGTTGTCTCTTACGTTCTGTGTCATCATCCGGTTCCCTCGCGCGTACCTTCACTGATTCATCTACTATCGTGGGCAACCCCTCGATAGACTGTCGGATGTATTTCGTCGACAGTAGCGCGCCAGATAGGAGATATGCATGCTGATCCCATGGCGAAGCACATGGGCTTGCCTCGAGATCAACTTGACGTTCTCGGTGGGATCGATCTTCGATTTCATACGGGGATTTCTTCATCAACTTCGCCGACCAACAAGCCGCCGAGACGAGGCGGAGTCCTCAACCTGGTGTAGTAGCGTTCGTGATTCAATCTGGGAGCCTGGCTTCACGTCGGATGCAGCGTGAAAGAGAAGGCTAGCGACCGAGCTGCCTGGGCGCCGCAACCTTCCCGACGACGTCAGCGCAAGGCCCCGCCGCCACGTGTGCTAGATAAAACGCAATCGTTCGTGTGGATGGGTGACGACACGGGGTCACGCGTGCAGCAATGTATCCAGCAGATGAACAACGTATTGATTATCCTTGCATGTCGATCTGAGTGTATATGCATATATACATTACGCATGCGTGTTCGGGAGGGTTTCCTTATTTGCTGATCTACGCTTCGGGATACGACTCCAATCTCATCGATCTAAACAAGCTAAGCCATGCTTTTTGATTCCAATTAAATATTTTATTTATATAAAATATATGTTTTTGATATCTCTACATCTCTACGTGACTACAATGGAGGAGCCGATCAACTGCGCCCTTCACCGTCAGCCTTCGCAACAACGCCCTAGCATGATTGAAGCTGTTGCCGGCGGCATACGATCGCGACTCCGAGTCGGCAGCAAGGCCACGTCCCAATCCTCAACCAATGAGCAAATAAGGAGGAGCCATCCACGAACGTAGGTCGGACATACAAGCAAGCAAGTTTTGCTTAGTCCACATGTCTGGTATCGATATTAGAGATACCCAAAGCAAAAAAGTTAGCATCCACGCTGACTTTTTCGGATAGCTCGAGACATATTAAAAGGTCTAGTCCGATCCCAAGGTCACGGGCTCCGTCTCGCCCGACCCCTAGGGTGCGGGCTCCGGCTCATCCGTCCCTAAGGACGCGGGTTCCGTCTCGCCCGAGGCCACGGGCTCTGTCTCGTCCGACCTCGAGGCCACGGGCTCCGTCTCGCCCGACCCCTTGGGTGCGGGCTCCGTCTCGTCCGACCCCAGGGACGCGGTTTCCGTCTCGCCCAAGGTCGCGGGCTCCGTCTCGCCCGACTTCGAGGACGAGGGTTTCGTCTCGTCCGACAGGGATCCATACCGTCGCCAACCACTCTAGCTCCAAGCGTATAGACCTGGGTCAAAACTCTGATGCTAGGGAAGAGGCTGGCACACCTTGATGTAACCCGTGGCCATGACGTGCCATACCTGGAGATTTACATCAAGAACAGTATCGGGCATGCCATTGCTGTTCTGCCTAATCCTCGTACGGACACTGACAGGCGCGTTAGTTCGTCATGACGTCCGTTGGGACGGAGTGGAATGTCATTACCGGCAGATGACGCCTGCGCATGGCGCTAGTGACGAATAGGCCGCGACATGGAGCCATCCCTATTGACATCTACAGGATCGGCGGGACCCGCATGAAGTAGAAGAAGGACCCAGCAACCCTGGAAGCCTTCTTCTCTCTCGTTCTTCTCCTTTTCCTTCTCTGTAACCCGTGCTTTTCCTTCGCATATAAAAGAAGAAGCAGGGCACCCTATGATGGGGAGATGGGGACAAAAAGAGCACGACACGAGTACACGGCTGAGCGGCAAGCGAGCTCTCAGCACCCGTTCACTTCTTTGACCAGAGACCTGGGATCATATCCCGCTCTCGTCTGTTTATAACCCCAACTACAAACCAAGTGCCGGTAACATGAGCAGCAGCGAACTGGATGTAGGGACATTTCACTATAACTAGTATAAACCGTTGTGTCCTTCGAGCACAACATTCGAGCCAGACGCGCAAATACAAATTTACTCATCGGTGGTCCAAAAATATCGACAGTTGGCATGCTAGGTAGGGGCTTTTTGCGCATCTCGACATCCACATCAGGCCTCGGATGGCAGGTCACGGCGTTAGCTGGGTCCCGGGCGTGCACGTGCGCTTTGGGAACCTAGACTTCATCGTTACGATGGAGGGAGAGTTGGCGTAGGTTCCCACCACCGTCTAGCCTCTCCACTCCGCTGGCCTCGATGCGATCGCCGAGGCGCTTGAGGAGCTGTAGCTGCATGCACCGAAGGCCCGCGCCTCCGAAAGCGACCAACTCCTCGGCTTCGATTACGGGAGGCTAGAGCATCAGCTCGGCGCCTTCCTAGGACCCCGACCGTCTCGAGAGGACCTACGCCGCCTCACCTTCTCGTTCGCCAATATCATGACACAGCTTGTCGGAGGAGAGCCGCTCTCCCCGGAATACCTCATCCGGAGCGCCCCGACAGTGCTCCCGTTCGGTCTACGCAATGCCATAGAGACCGTTGGCCACCTTATGGCGCAGCGCACGCCCCCATCACCTACGAACAATGAGTTCGTGGGGATGACCAAATACGTCGCATAGTCTTACCATGACCTTCTCATGGGAGAATCGGAGTCGCCCTCCGACTCTGACTTCAGCAGGGGGAGCCATCACCCCTCGTGATAATGTTTCATGGCAGGTACCCCCGAGGGATACATCAAAAGCATCCACGAGGGAGGGGCTACCCCAATGGATGACCTCGATGACAAGGTTGAGGTGGATGCAGGGCCCCACCTCGCCTGCGGGTAGAGAAGCTGAGGGCGTGGCACCAAGAGCTCGAAGAAGCACGACTCCAGCTCGAGCAGGAACACGCGGAGCTCCAGCGAGAGATCGAGCGCCACAGAGACGGTGGGCGTGCGTGCACCATGGACCGCGATGTGAACCGGAGGTTCATCAAGAACGATGAAGCCCTCCCACACTTCACCCGGGTAAGCCAAAACATCGCTGCCATGGCAGCCTTGCTCTAGGGGCTTCCAGAGCCCGCGACACCTGAGGATCGTTGGGCCCATCGCGAGATTCGCACGCTACTCGATCGTACGGCGGCGCAACAGGCCGAGAGCTCGCTGTCCTGACAACACGAGCTGGACGCCAGCCAGCGCGCCCTAAGAGCAACCTTACAGGGACATGTCAGTCCACCAGGTGCAGCGAGGCGGCAGGCCACGCGCTGCGGCCCCGGTGCATGAACGTCTTAGCCTCCACCATGACGTGCGCAACACCCTGGATGCCCACAGGTGTGCCCACGGCGATGACAGAGAGGAGGCTAGACATGGTTATCACCCTCTTCGTGGCGGACGCTATGACAGTGGTGAGGACTAAAGCCCAAGCCCCGACTTGCCGGGACCTCAGGCCTTTAGCCGACATATCCTCAACGTCGTCTTCCCACCGCGGTACAGACCGCCAACTAACATGCCGAAATACTCCGGGGAAACAAACCCTGGACTGTGGTTCAAGGATTATCGGCTTGCTTGCCAGGCCGATGGAGCGGATAGTGACAATTTCATTCTCCGCAACCTTCCATTATTCCTGACCGATTTGGCGCGAATGTGGTTGGAACACCTTCCACCCAACCGAATCTAAAGTTGGGTGGACCTAAAAGAGATCTTCGTGGGAAACTTCTAGGGCACATACGCACGTCCTGGGAACCTATGGGATCTCAAAAACTACCAACAGAAGTCAGGGGAACTCTTTGTGGGTACATCCGACGCTTCTCCCGATAGTGCAATGAGTTGCCTGATGTTGCCAACGCTGATGTCAAAGGAGCTTTCCTGTCCGGGACCACCTGTGAGTCCCTGGTTCACAAGTTGGGACGTAAGGGCCCGTGAACCACCAAGGAGCTCCTCGACATCACCACCAGCTATGCCTCGGGCGAGGAGGCGGCTGGGCGATTTTTGACTGCCCCAAGGGTAAGGCAAAGCGGGACGAGGACGCTGGCGAAGGCGCCTCCAATTTCCCCAACAACAAGAAGAAAAAGCAGCAATGCGAGGGCTCGCTCATGGCCACTACCGACCGCAAGGGGGTTATAAGACCACCGAGGGTACCCCAGACCACTTCGAGAAGCTACTCAAAGGGCCATGCCTGAACCATGCTTTCCCCATCAAGCACCTATACAAGGACTACGTCCTTATGAAGCGATTCTTGTCCGGAGGCTCCAACAAGGGGGAGCATAGGAAGGAGCCCAAGCCGGCCTCAGACGACGCCGAGGGGAAGGACGGTGGATTTCCGACGCTGGATGGCTCCCTCATGATCTTCAGAGGGTCAGCGCCCTACGACTCCAAGCACCGCTAGAAGCTTGTGCGCCGTGAGGTCTATACGACCGAGCCGCTAGCGCCTTCCTTCCTCTGATGGTCGGAGTCCACCATAACCTTTGATCGGATCGACCACCCGGAAAGCGTCCCACTGCTAGGAAGATACCCGCTCGTGGTCGACCCGATCATCGGCATGAAACATCTCACCAAGGTGCTGATGGATGGAGGCAGCAGCCTCAACATCATGTATGCTACGCTCGACGCCATGGGCATCGACCGATCGCGCATCCAGCCGACCAAGGCACCTTTCCACGGCATCGCGAATGGAAAGCAGGCCGTGCCACTTGGGCATATCGATCTGTCCACTATCTTCGGGAATACGACCAATTATAGGATGGAGACCCTTACCTTCGAGGTGGTCGGGTTCTACGGG
This sequence comes from Miscanthus floridulus, assembly GCF_019320115.1. NCBI lineage: Eukaryota > Viridiplantae > Streptophyta > Magnoliopsida > Poales > Poaceae > Miscanthus > Miscanthus floridulus. Next base: position 112,359,548 of record NC_089595.1, read on the forward strand.
ACCTACCATGCCATCCTAGGATGTCCATGCTACATGAAGTTCATGGCCGTCCCCAACTACACCTATCTGAAGTTGAATATGCTGGGTCCATGCGGGGTCATCACCATCGGCACCTCCTTCCAGCGCGCTTACGAGTGTGAGGTCGAGTGCTGCGAACACGCCGCGGCAATTGTCGCCTCCAAAGAGCTTGCGACCATTAGGGAGGAGGTCATCGAAGAAGCGCCCGACCCCAAGCGGTCAGTCGGATCTTTCAAGCCTATAGAGGGCGCTAAGGAGGTCCTCATAGACCCTAGCGGCTCCGAGGGCAAAGTGGTGCGCATCGGCACCACGCTTTCCTCCAAATAGGAAAGCACGCTCGCCAACTTTCTCCATGCCAACAGAGACATCTTTGCGTGGAAACCCTCAGACATACCAGGCATTTCGAGAGAAGTCGCCGAGCATGCCTTGAAGATCAAGCTAGGCTCCAAGCCAGTGAAGTGGCGCCTGCGTCGCTTCAACGAGGAGAAATATAGGGCCATCGGCGAGGAAATTGTGAAGCTTTTGGCGGCCGGGTTCATCAAGGAAGTATACCATCCCGAGTGGTTAGTCAATCACGTTCTTGTACGAAAAAAGAGTGGGAAGTGGAGAATATGTGTTGACTAAACGAGTCTCAACAAAGCTTGTCCAAAGGATCTGTTTCCTTTGCCACGCATAGACCAAGTAGTCGACTCGACCACAGGGTGCAAAATCCTTTGCTTCCTTGATGCGTACTTCGGGTACCATCAAATCGCAATGAAAGAGTCCGACCAGCTCATGACATCTTTCATCACCCCATTTGGATCGTTCTGCTACGTCACAATATCGTTCGGCCTGAAGAACACGGGGGCTATGTACCAACGCTGCATGCTCAAGTATTTCGGGGATCTCATCGGGTGGACCGTTGAGGCCTATGTGGATGACATCATGGTCAAGCCCAAACAGGCTAATCAGGCCGTAGCCGACCTAGAGCAGACCTTCGTGAAACTCCGAGCAAACGGCATCAAACTCAACCCCGAGAAGGGCATTTTCGGGGTCCCAAGGGGTATGCTGCTGGGTTTTATCGTCTCCAAGCATGGCATCGAAGCCAACCCAGAGAAGATCTTGGCCATCACGAGGATGGGTCCGGTCCAGAACATAAAGGGGGTCCAGCGAGTTGCAGGGTGCCTTACCGCGCTCAGGCACTTTATCTCATGCCTCGACGAATGAGGTCTCCCCTCTATTGGCTTCTAAAGAAGGCCGACAGCTTCGAATGGATGCCCGAGGCCTAGGTGGCACTTGACAAGGTCAAACAGCTCCTGATAAGGGCCCTGATCTTGGTCCCCTCAACCGATGGGGAACTACTTCTGCTCTACATTACGGCCACCACGCAAGTGGTCAACGTCGCCCTGGTGGTAGAGTGAGAAGAAGAGGGACACGCCCTCAAAGTGCAGCATCCCGTGTACTTCATTAGCGAGGTCTTGTCCGACTCTAAGACTCGCTACCCCTAAATCCAGAAACTTTTGTACACCGTCCTTATTGCCAAGAGAAAGTTGCATCACTACTTTGAGTCACATCCAGTGATGGTCGTGACGTCCTTCCCTCTCGGTGAGGTCATCCAAAACAGAGATGCCATAGGAAGAATCACGAAGTAGGCACTCGAGCTGATGGGTCAAGGCATTTCATATTCCCCTCGAACGTCCATCAAGTCCCAAGTGCTGGCTGATTTTGTTGTAGAGTGGACCAAGATCCAAATGCCACCAGCAGTTGTCGACCAAGAGTATTAGACGATGTACTTCGATGGATCGCTGATAAAGAAAGGCGCCGGTGTGGGGCTAGTCTTTGTTTTGCCCCTTGGGGTACACATGAGGTACATGGTTCGCATCTATTTCCCCTCCTCCAACATTGTGGCCGAGTATGAGGCACTCATCAACGGCCTGCGCATCACCATCAAGTTGGGTATCCGACGGCTTGACGTCTGAGGCAACTCCTAGCTGGTCATCGACCAAGTCATGAAGGAATCAAACTACCACAATGCCAAGATGGTTGCGTATTGCCAAGAAGTCCGCTAGATGAAGGACAAGTTTGATGGTCTCAAGCTCAATCACATCCCGAGGCGTCTCAACGAGGCGGCCGACACGCTGGCGAAAACGGCATCTGGCCGAGAGCTGGTGTCGATGGGCGTCTTTGCCAGCGATCAGTACAAGCCCTCGGGTCTGCTACGAGGAGCCAAAATAGACTGGTGATGGGCCGCCTGCCCTGGGCTCGGAGGCTAACCAGCCGGCGGCTCCATCTGACCTCGAAGTCATAGAGCTTAACAAGGATCTAGCGATAGAGCCCGACCCTCTGGCTGACTAGAGGACGCCTTACCTCGACTACCTCCTCCATGAGGTGCTACCGATAGACAAAACAGAGGCTCAGCGGCTCGCGCGTTGTGTCAAGTCCTTTGTCGTTATTAATGGCGAGCTCTACAGGCAAAGCCACACCGAGATCCTACAGCGCTGCATCCCCATCGAACAAGGGAAATACTTGCTTAGTGATATCCACGGTGGGGTCTATGGGCACCATGCCGCACCGAGGACCCTGGTCAGAAACATGTTCCGACAAGGCTTCTACTGGCCCAGATAGAGCAGGATGGTCTGATTCTGATGGCTCCGGGGCAGTCGTCGAAGGCCCAGACAAGGCGAGATGGCCTGATTTCGCCGGTTCTGAGGCCACCGTTGAAGGTCCAGACGGGGTGGGACGGTTTGATTCCGCCGGCTTCGTGGGTGCGTCCTCCCCCTCCTGTCCCGTGGCATGCTGCAGGAAGGGTCCTGCCTATGGCGAAGGCGGGTCCTCATCCCCGGTGGCCATATCATCCCATGGGATGGGCGACCCAGAGCTGTCATCCTCCTCCTCCTCCTCTTCTCCCGACGAACCTTGATGCCGCTTGCCTCGCTGTAGCTTCGCTCACTGCTTTGACCACCGTTTCTTCTCCTCATCGTCCTTCTTCTTCTTCCTTTGTTTATCCACGGCATGGTTCGCTGCCCTCATGGCCGTGTGCTCTAGCAGCGGCGCGATAGAGTCCCAAAAGACTAACCCTGCTGGCAGCTTGATGAAGCTCGCATCTGGCCACATCATGGGATGCCCCGAGATCGGGAACACGACGTTGGCCTCCCCCGTGGCCTCCTTGATGTGCTACGCAACCTCGCTGTCGTGGAGCAGCCCTTGGGCGAGCGTCATCCCGATGAGCTACGCACCAGGCGTCACCCCATACAGCGGGAGGACGTGCCCCATCAGCCCTGCGGAGGCCGTGGGTCTTTAGGCACGCGATGACCTCGAGGAGGTCGTGCATCTTCTTCTTCTCCTTGAGGGGTGGCCCCCATGGCCATGATGGTGGTACCTCTTCGACCAGGCGCCCGGAGAAGACCAGCAAGGGAGCGGTAGGGTCGTTCTTTAGGTAGAACCAATGTGAGTGCCACCCCTTGTTGGATCTAGAGAGCTGGCAGGGCATGTACTTGGCCACCCGCTGCCCCCGAAGGTGAATGCTCGCGCATCCCATCGGCACCGGGGTCTCCCGACCTCTCTCCTTCTTCTTGATCAAGGAGATGGTGAAGAAATAGCTCCACAACTCGAAGTGGGGCTCGATCCCCAGGTACCCTTCGCACATCACGATGAAGGTCGCGATGTGTTGGATCCTATTGGGGTTCAAGTGCTGCAGCTTGATATGATAGTGGTGGAGCAGACCTTGGAAGAACGGGTGGGGAGGAATCGTGAGTCCGTGCTTGTGGAAGGGCATAAAGGAGATGACATAGCCATCGGGCAGCGCCGACGCATCCTCACGGCCGAGCACAAGGCACTTCACTGCATCGGTCCTCCTGCGGAGAAGACCATGCTTGAAGAGGCCCTCCATGCGCGCATGGATAACATCAGAGCGGTACCACAAATCCATGGAGGATGGAGGTGGCTGGGGAGAAGCAAAGGCGGTGGCAAAGAAGCAGAAGCTACAGGTCTAGGGCTCCGACGGCGGATGAGCAAGCATGACAGATCAGAACAGCGACGGTGGAGAAACGGAGAAGGTAAGGCTATGGTTTTGGTGTGCAGAAACATGAAGGAGGAGGCCGCTATTTATAGGATAGAGCGGGGCAAGAAGGCGAACCGTCCACCTAGGTTCACGCGCCCGCTGCACTACGTCATGTCACCTTCCTCTGAAGATCGTGCACACACTATCTCTGGTCGTGCCCTCGAAGGACATGCCGGATGATGGTTCGCCCGGTCAATGGGCCAAGAACCGACGTAGGTAAGGAGGGATATATAGCTGAAAACGCTCCTACAGCCCATTCAGGACCAGGAGTTCGAAGGCTGGCCCACCGACGAGTTCACAGCCGCTCCAGGGCACCCTTAGAGCGAGGGGTGGAAAGGGATGGGCCCACTAGCGGCCAGTACTCGGGCGCATGAGCGCCGCGGGCATCCTGGTCCACGTTCGAGTCTTGGTTGGTTGGGACCGGCCGAACGGACCCAAGAACTATATGGATTGGCCGCTAAGAGTCTGGAGTCGGTCACCAGCTGACCCATGCTAGACCCCTGTGAACAGGAAGCCGGGGCCCCAATCAGACTAGCCCGTTAACAGCTCACCGAGCACCATGTTTCGTCCATCAAGGAAAAATGTGGCATGACTCAGCCCCTCCGTTTTATAAAAAAAACGCTTAAGGGATGATGATCACAAACACGTGGGGGCTCTAGGGAAGTTGGACTCGTAAGGAGACCGAACGCACGATCGCAGTACGACGGCAGACCGATCGGATCCTAGGGGACTGGAATTAAGGAAAATCTTTCTGACCTCCTGAATCCTACGGTTACATGCCTCTAAGAAGACCGATCATGACAAAAGGGAATCACCATCCTGCCAGGACACGCCGTAGGCTAAAAAAGAAGGCCAAGGCCCTTAGAGTCCTCCCGTCCAAAAAAGCATCCAAATAAGTATTCTACTCCTCCGCAGGCTCGGAGGCTACTGTCGGGTATCAATATTAGGGATACCCAAAGCAAAAAAGTTAGTGCCCACACTGACTTACCCAGATGGCTCGAGATGTATTAAAAAGTCTCGTCCGACCCCAAGGCCGTGGGCTCCGTCTCGCCCAACCCCTTGGATGCGGGCTCTGGCTCGCTCGACACCAAGGCCACGGGTTCTATCTCGCCTGAGGCCGCGGGCTCCGTCTCGCCCAATCCTGAGGCCACAGGCTCCGTCTCGCCCGACCCCAGGGATGTGGTTTCTGTCTCGCCCAAGGTCATGGGCTCTGTCTCATCCGACCTCGAGGATGTAGGTTTCATCTCATCCGACGGGGACCCATACCGTCGCCAACCACTCCAGGTCCAAGCGTATGGGCCTAGGTCAAAACTCTGACGCCAGAGAAGAGGCTGGCACGCCTTGATGTAACCCGTGGCCATGACGGGCCATACCTGGGGATTCACATCATGAATAGTGTCAGGTGTGCTGGTGCTGTTCTGCCTAATCCTCGTACGGACGCTGACAGGCGCGTCAGTTCACCACGACGTCCGCCAAGACGAAGTAGAACGCCATGATCGACAGATGACGCCTGCGCATGGCGCTAGTGATGAATAGGGCCGCGGAATGGAGCCGTCCCTATTGACATCTACAGGATCGGTGGGACCACATGATGGAGAAGAAGGACCCGGCAACCCTGGAAGCCTTCTTCTCTCTCTCGTTCTTCACTTTTTCCTCCTTTGTAACCCGCACTTTCCCTTCGCCTATAAAAGGGGAAGCAGGGCGCCCCATGATGGGGATATGGGGACAAAAAGAGCACGACACGAGCACATGGCTGAGCGGCAAGCGAGCTCTCAACACCCATTCGCTCCTTCCACCAGAGACCTAGGATCCTCTCCCTCTCTCAACTGTTTGTAACCCCTACTGCAAACCAAGTGTCGGTAACATGAGCAACAACAAACTGGACATAGGGACGTTTCGCCCAAACCAGTGTAAACCCTTGTGTCCTCCGAGCACACCATCCGAGACAGACGCGCAAATACAAATTTACTCGTCGGTGGTCCGAAAACACCAACACTACATCACTATGATGTGGATACGACGCAAGCAAGCCAGCCAAAAATGATTTCGGTGATCTACATCCTCATGACCCGTTTTCAACATGGGATCGGACTCTGGTGCGAAGTGAGCTGCCTGAGCCGCTAAGTGAGCTGCCCGAGCCATCAAGCGAGCCCTGCCACGTCGCAATGATGACTGTCGCGAAGAATGGCGCAACGATGACTTCGACCGCCACCATGACGACAGATCAGAATGCTCGAGGGCAGGGCAATTTCGTCGATGCCGACCAAATAACATCATACGTCGACGACCATCCGTTCTGACTAAAGATAAGTACCTTTCCTATATATGTATTTAATACAATTTTCTCCTCGGTGTTTCTCCAATTATTATTTCTCCGGCCATTCTCCATGTTTAGTATCTTTACGATACTCCATTTAATTTCCATGTATACCATCTTAAAGGTGACATGCAAACTATGCCTAAGGCAAATCCCTGAACAGTCATGTTGACGCTCGGATGTTTCCAGGGACGGCCCTATCTCTGGCTTCTCTCTACACGTGCACAAGCATCTACCCTCTGCGTTATGGGTGGCCGACAGCGGCTCCTTGGAGACGCTTTGATCTTCCTACATGCACACGGGCTCCGCGCTCCGCGTTACGGTTAACGGGCTACCTAAGGCTGGAGGCTCAGCTACACACAACTGTTCGAATGGCTTATATTAAATATAAACATAAAATCCACCACAACACTAAGTGTTCATCAAAAGCTACTAAACACTTTTACACCACATTCAAACATAAGTTTTTCCTAATCTAATGGACATTGTATCGTCCCTCGCCGAACAGGTCAACATCTCCGACAAGCTTCACCTCTGCTTTCTCCGCCGATCAGCTGGTTGGACCGCTAGGTTCATGGACTTTGTCGCCGACCAGTTGGTCGGACTGTTCGGTGCTCACTTCTACTCGGCGCTCACTTCGTCGCCGACCAGTTGGTTGAGCTGCTCGGTGCTCGATTCTTCGCCAACCAGCTGGTCGAACTGTTCGTCGCTTCATCGTCAGCTAAGCTAGGGGCTCGCCAGCTAAGCTGGGGACTACTCGACGTTCGGATTCTTCATGCAAACATCGCCAACTAAGCTGGGGACTCCTTGGAGTTTGGATTCTTCGTGCAAGCATCGCCAGCTAAGATGTGGATTTCCTTGGTGGTCGGATCTTGCTACGTCTCATCGGTGTGCTATTAAGTTGTTCCATGCCGTTTGGATAAGGGTGCTGATCTTGGGCAGCACGTCCGATGTCTTGATAAGTACATGACAGATGACATTGGCAAGCTTTTATTAAAATTTTTTGATCTTGCTACAAGATTTCTTTTCAATCTTCTAGCAGTCTCGGAGACTAGCTGTGGGGGTATGACCCTTGATACCCACAAGGCCGTACATGGGCCGAGCCGCCAGGGGAGGCCTAGTCCACAAGACTACGCCACACGGAGCATGGCACAGGTCGGTGTGCCTCGCAAGGTTACGTAAAGATCTTTGGTGATCAAGGATAATCTGTTCGGATATGCAAGATCCCGTAATCCCTGTAATTCCTATCTTGTGAACCGATCAAGATAGAAACAACCAACATGTACCCGTACCCTACGTGCTATATAAGACGGGTAGGGACCCCCTCGTTTTCATTTTCAATCTCTTATAATACAATCCACAAAGACACATGACGCAAGGTATTACGTCAAAGTGACGGCCTGAACTTGTCTAATCGCTGTCTCTTACGTTTTATGTCACCATCCGGTTTCCTCACGCGCACTTCCACCGATTTATCTACTACCATGGGTATACCCCTCAGCAGGACGTATTTCATCGACGGCGTCTCACGGATTTGTACGAAGGAGTAATCTGGTGCGTCAAATCGGGCGATACGGTAGACCGTAGCCGTAGATTTCCTGTCCCAATGGTGCCGTCATATCCTAGTGTCTGTGGTCTCCTGTACAGCTGTACTCCCATATAAAGGGCACGTTTAGTTCTTGAAAATTTTTGGATTTGGCTACTGTAGCACTTTCGTTTGTAATCGGCGATTAGTGTCTAATTATGGACTAATTAGGTTCGAAAGTTTCGTCTCGCGATTTCTCACCCAACTGTGTAATTAATTTTTTTTCGTCTATATTTAATGCTCCATGCATGCGTCCAAAAATTCGATGTGATGGGCAAAAACCAAAATTTTTTGGAACTAAGGGCACGTTTAATTGGCGATTTTTTTTGGTTTTGGCTACTGTAGCACTTTCGTTTGTATTTATCAATTAGTGTCTAATTATGGACTAATTATGTTCGAAAGTTTCGTCTCGCGATTTCTCACCCAACTGTGTAATTAGTTTTATTTTTCGTCTACATTTAGTACTCTATGCATATGACGCAAGATTCGATGTGATACTTTGGGGTAAAAATTTTTGGAACTGAACATGGCCTAAACGAGCCCAAACTCACAAGAGCTGCTGGCGGCTCGCCTCGCTTTTTCGGATAAAGACAAGTCAACTCGATCGCTAGCTCAAAACCTAAGTGGTCCCTAAATTTACGTGCCTTCCAATGATGCCGTTTGTAGCACGGTCCATCAGTTCTTCAGGTCGGTCGCTAATGGGAGTAGTTCATTCTTGTTAGTGCGTCTTTTAGGGTAATCTATGATGGCGTTAGTATGGGACTCGGATATTCTCGCAGCAAGCAAAACAGCCTGACTAGCATGGGTAGGTCGAGCTTGCCACTTAGGAGGTTCAAAACCGAACAGGTATCTCTATTACTTGGTAGATAAGCTATAATCTAGATATACTTAGAAGCCAATCCATTTGGATCCAACTCCTATTCCTTGTAATAAACTACCAATTAGAAAATAGCCAGATACGATATGGGTTACTTGATGTAAACCCTATCCACTGACTCTATAAAGAGAAGCAGGAGCTCTTGTACGGACATCATCGTTATTCTTGACACTTAGCAATCGATTCTCACATCATCAGCACTCCTACAAACCGAACACACGTCACATAGATAAGTAGTTATCCACTGAACATAGATATCGGTCCCGTTCGCTTGGCTGAAATTTGCTGAAAAAACAAGCTAAAGCTGAATTGTTGTGAGAGAAAAATACTGTTCCGGCTGAAAAAAAAGCCAAACAAGTCAGTTTTTAAGGTAAGCCAAACGGGGCCGATCATGTACCTGAACAAGTATAAATTTGTATCGTGCGTATTCCACTCTGATCCCTATGCGCAAAATAATAATCTACGACAGTTGGCACATTAGGTTGAAGGATTTCGCGTGTAGATCCAATCTCGCAGATCGGATGGGCATCATCATGAACATCGACAACCTCGACACTTTTGGCAGGCATCATGATCTCCTTTGGTAGCCTACATTTTGTCTTGGACTGACTCGGCGATTTGCAGCTGTGCGATCCCGAGCTAGTCTACTAGGAGAAGACTTTGGATCTCTACTGCAGGGCCTTGTTATATCCGCTTGATTGTTTGTGTGACTTATAAGTCGGCTGATGCTGTTTTATTGTGAGAGAAAAACACTATATCATGGCTGATAAGCATGGCTGATACGATCAAGCGAACAGGGTGTAGCGATTCAAATCACTAGCCCAATAATCCTAAGTACTAGCGGTCCTAAATTTATGTCCCTCTCAAAGGTGTTGTTTGTAGCACGACTCTTCGTTCTTTAGGTCGGTCTGTCACAAATAGGAATAGTTCTATCATCATGTTGGTGCGGTTTTATGGTAATCTATGTCTTATTATCGTAAGTTTATATAAAACCTTTAATTTCTTAATAAAAACATATAATAGCATGAGCACAGAAAATTAGTAGTCTCTAAATTTGCACGGTGATACCATCTGGGTTCTTAACTCTTTAATTTTGAACATCTAAACTCCGAGCTTGTATACTGGTGTCGTTCGAGCCTCACTCTCAAACTTTGATATTTAGTTTTCGAACTTGTATAGTTGCGTTGTCTAGGTTCATGAATTTGTTCGGGGTCAGCATTACTCCAAACGGACTTAATTTGAACCCAGCTTAATGTACATTGGTATTGCATTTCGTATTTTGAGCATGTAATTCAATATAAATGATTTTAGCCCCTCTGCTCCTACCGTCATCCCTGCTAGGCCATAGCCCATATATGGTAATGGTACTATCATATCACAACAACGTTGTCATCTCTTCTCGTCTCTCATAAACTCACAAGAGGTTGGCGCCTCAGTTGCAGGCTTCGTTTTCATATAGGTGCAATTCAACTCAATAGCTCAACCTAGAACTCCTAGAACTTTTTAAAACGTCTGGTCGAGTTGAATTTGGATCCGCCTATAAAAACCTAATATTTTTTTGAGAACATAAAAAGACCTAATATTTTTAGCCAGTCCTGAGCCCGACCAAAACACAGTGTCAGATCTATTTTTTTTGTTCCTCTCTTTAGCCCGACCGGAGTGTGAGTGTGCAACGTGTTGCTATTTGTTAGGTTCAGTTAGGTTGGGTTTGGCATAAAAAGATTGGGCTCATACTCAAGCCCTGTTTGGTAGAGCTCCCATGCATTATTCATAGGAACTCTTTTCTCTGTCCTCTCTCCTCTCACAGTGCCAGTGGGAGTAGATGAAGTGTCGGGTACCTTAGAACGGGGTACCCCAAGCAAACATTAAATGGGTCGCTGAAATCCCACCTAAAAAATAAAGCTAGAAGGTAAGCCGTGGGCCCCTCACCTGCCACGACCGAGCCCACTGGGTCCTCCTCCTCCTCGCCTCGAGCCTCGAGCAGGAGGTCTCGGCATCCTGACACAAACTCCGCCTCGCGCGAGGTTCCCCAGGGAAGGCCTCGGCAGGGAGCGCCGTCTCCGTCTCGCCCGAGGCTCTCCACGGAAGGCCTCGGCAGGGGGTACATTCTCCGTATCGCGCGAGGCGTCTCGCGCAAGGCCTCGGCAAGGAGCCCGATCTCCGTCTCATGCGAGGCCTCAGTCTCCGTGTCCCGTCACCCCCCGCCTCGACCGACCCTCTAGACAACGCGTCATGTCTCATTAATGCTTCAACCACTCCCGCAATCTCAGCCAGACGACGGCTCAACGCCACAGAATAGCCGACGCGACCCGAGGTCACATCAGCGCCATACCGGCCGGGACAGGGCACGGCGGGGATTACCGGCCACTGTGTCCTAACACTGTGTCCACGATCGGTGCCATACCAGCTGGGACAGGGTACGGCGGGGATTATCGGCCACTGTGTCCTAACGCTGTGCCCACGATCAGCCGCCCACTCGCGGCCTCGGCACTGTACACCAAGGTCTCGGCGATCTTGGGGTTCGCGCCTGCCGAGACCCCTCCACCGAGGTGCAGCCTCGGCACCGACCAAGTCTCGGCTTTGCACACAGTCCGTCCATAGTGGCTTGCACGTGCACCACCGCACCCACTCCGAGGCAGTCCCGGGGTTCCCACGACGCACAGAATCTGATGGGACGACCACGCCGCTCCAGTGCTCCAAGGACGGACCACTCCGACGACCACGCTGCCACAGGAACAGGCTACAGGGCCCGGACACGCCGCCTCTGTTCACACGACGCCATATAGTTAGCTCATGTACCGTCCTAGTCCTCCCTTCAGGCTATAAAAGGAGAGGACTTGGGCCATTTTAGGGGGACGAGGGGGAACACCTTGTAACACACACACACACGCACATCCCTGCCGCCTGAGAGCAACGTCTCAAGCGGCCCGCACGACACCCTGCCGAGACCTGGGACCAGCTCCCTCTCTCCTTTAGCTTGTAACCCCCTACTACGAGTACTTCGGTGCAAGGAATACAAGATCGACCTCTCAGACTGGACGTAGGGCCTCGATTGCCTGAACCAGTATAAACCTTATGTCTCTTTGCATCACCATCCGGAATCGGGAGTACGCAGAACAAATTCACTGGTTGGTTGAGGACCCCCGGTCCGAAACACCGACAGTTGGCGCGCCAGGTAGGGGCCTCTGCGTGTCGGTTTCGTCATCCCAGCAGGTTCCGGATGGCAGACCCTGTATGACCATTGCGTCTCGGCACCTTGGTTTTGTTCGGGAGCCTAGAGTTTATGTCTCTAGGGCATGAGTACGACATGGTACTCCTCACTCCTCGAGCCCCACCGTCCGACGATGAAGTTACGCCCCGGCAGCCCAGGCATAGGCGGCGTCCGGGCGGCCGCTCTCGCCGCGCTCGCCAAGCATGACACGAACAAGGCCACCCCGACGCTACGTGAATCCGAGGCGCCACGCCACCCCCCGCTGATATCCTAGGACCAGCTGTTGGCACAGGGTCCCTGGCTGGGGACCTGTCTAGCCTGAGCTTGGACAAAGGAAAGTCGCCTGTGACACGCGGCGATGCCCAGTCGTCAAGCTCCGCTTCACCACTCCCTGAAGAACCGACCCCGACGGAGCAGAATCTGGCGACGGCACCATCCCCATACCCCTTTGGGTGGAGAAATGCCGCCGCCTCGTACGCCTACGCTTACACTGCCGCTCACGAGCATCCCTCGGAACGCCGCCAGTGCTTCGCTCTCGACCTGAGCACCCACGCCGACTCCTCGGATGAGGACGAGGCATGGCCCGGAGTGGATTTCTCCGGACTCCATGACCCTGGGGCTTTGCGCCAGTTCTTGGCCGCAAGCGACTACTGCTTCGGCTACTCCGACTCCGACGACGAAGGCACCTACGACCCCACTCGCGAGTGTTTTCACGTCGGGCTCGGGATGCCGAGGGCGGGCGAAGAGGACGAGGGGGCAGGTAGCCGTTCCCCGCTCCGCCCCGGTGCGGGCGCCGCTACACCTCCACGCGCTGTCCTGCCGGCCGCACAAAATGAGAACGTCGCTCTTGCGCGACCTCAGCGCCCAGACCTAGAATAGCTCCGTGAGCTCCAGGCCAAGGTCGAGCAAGACCAACTCCTTCTGCAGCAGCTTCGAGACTCTCTCGAACAGGAACAGCGAGATCGCGGCGAAGGCGGGGGAGCCCGACGGAGGGCCCGCGATGTGCATCACCGCATCCATAACGACGAAGGGAGTGAGCAACCCCCGGTCTTCAATCGCGCTAGCCAGAACGTCGTGGCTGCAGCAATGCTGATTCGCGCAATGCCCGAGCCTTCTACCACGGAGGGGCGGCGGGTTCGCGGTGAGCTCCAAGATCTCCTAGAGACCGCCGCGGTTCAGCAGGCCGAGAGTTCCGCCTCCCGACGGCACGGGGGCGTCTCGAACCTGCCCGCGGCACCGCCTCGGCAGGACAGGGAAGCCTCGGCTCGTCCCGAACCTGCTCGAGCACCGATAGCCCATAGGGTCCCCATGCTTCTTGACTGCCTTGACAATCGACACAAGGTGCAGGGAGACCATGAGGTGGTCGACCGACGACGACGCCACGATGGTGAGGGGCCCGCCCGAGGCTACCATGTGCACCGAGGTGGCCGCTACGACAGCAAGAAAGACCGCATTCCTTCTCCTGAGCCACCTGGCCCTCGAGTCTTTAGCAGAGCTATCCGTGTCGCCCAGTTCCCGGCCCATTTTCGGCAACCAGCCAATCTCGCGAAATACAGCGGTGAGACCAACCCCGAACTCTGGCTTGCCGACTACCGCCTGGCCTGCCAGCTAGGTGGCACGGATGATGACCTGCTCATCATCCGCAACCTCCCCTTGCTCTTGTCAGACTCGGCGCGAGCCTAGCTCGAGCACCTCCCTCCCTCACAAATCCATGACTGGCGTGACTTGGTTAGGGTCTTCGTTGGGAATTTCCAGGGCACATACGTACGTCCCGAAAACTCCTGGAACCTTAAGAGTTGCCGCCAGAAACCAGGCGAGTCTCTCTGAGACTTCATTCGGCGCTTCTCCAAGCAGTGCACCGAGTTGCCCAGCGTCGGCGACTCGGAGATCGTCCAGGCTTTCCTCTCTGGCACCACCTGCCGAGACCTAGTTCGGGAGTTAGGTCAGAACGTGCCACGCACCGCTGCTGCGCTCCTCGACATCGCCACCAACTTCGCCTCGGGCGAGGAGGCCGTCGGTGCCATCTTCCCCGACAGCGACGCCAAGGGAAAATGGAGGGACGAGGCCCCCGATGCCTCGGCCTCCCACCTCCCTAAGAGAAAGAAAAAGGGGTGCCTAGGGAAGCAGGAGGTCATGGAGGCTGATCTGGTCGGGGCCATAGAACGCAAGAATCCCCGAGGCCCCAAAGGCCCTAGGCCTTTCGACGACATGCTCAAGAAACCATGCCCTTATCACCAAGGCCCGGTCAAGCACGCCCTCGAGGATTGCTCCATGCTACGACGTTACTACGCCAGGCTCGGGCTCCCCGACGACGACGCCAAGCAGAAGGGCGCCGGCGACCGGGATGAGGACAAGGACGATGGGTTCCCCGAGGTATGCAACGCCTTCATGATCTTCGGCGAGCCCTCGGCATGCCTTACGGCACGGCAGCGCAAGAGGGAACACCGAGAAGTCTTCTTGGTCAAGGTGGCCACCCCCCAGTACCTCGACTGGTCTCAAGAGGCGATCACCTTCGATCGAGATGACCACCCTGACCATGTTTCGAATCCCGGGTAGTACCCACTGGTTGTTGACCCGATCATCGGCAACACCCGACTCTCCAAGGTGTTGATGGACGGAGGCAGCGGCCTCAACATCCTCTACGCCAACACCCTGGAGCTCTTGGAGATCGATCGGTCGAGGCTCTGAGGTGACGTCACACCCTTCCACGGCATCGTGCCAGGGAAGCGCACGCGACCCCTCGGGCGCATCGACCTTCCTGTCTGCTTCGGCACCCCCTCCAACTACCGTAAGGAAGTCCTCACCTTCGAGGTAGTCGGGTTCGGGGGAGCCTACCACACCATTCTGGGGCGGCCGTGCTACGCCAAGTTCATGGCAGTGCCCAACTATACCTACCTCAAGCTCAAGATGCCAAGCCCTAGCGGTGTCATCACGATTGAGTCCACGTACGAACATGCATACGACTGCGACGTTGAATGCATCGAGTACGCCGAGGCTCTTGCGGAGGCCGAGACCCTCATCGCCCACCTCGACCAACTCGGTGGTGAGGTGCCTAACTCCAAGCGTCGCGCGGGGGCGTTCGAGCCCGCGGAAACCATCAAACTCATCCCGGTCGACCCCGCCTGCCCCGACGACCAGGCGCTGAGGATCAGCGCCACCCTCGACATCAAATAGGAAGCCGTGCTCGTCAACTTCCTCTGTGCGAATGCCGGCATATTTGCATGGAGTCCCTCGGACATGTCGGGCATACCGAGGGAAGTCGCCAAGCACGCCTTGGACGTCCGAGCCGGCTCTAGACCGGTGAGGCAATGCCTGCACCGCTTCGACGAGGAAAAGCGTAGGGCCATCGGTGAGGAGGTGCAGAAACTACTGGCGGCCGGGTTCATCAAGGAAGTATCCCACCCGGAGTGGTTGGCTAACCCCGTGTTAGTTAGGAAGAAAAGTGGGAAATGGAGGATGTGTGTAGACTATACCAGTTTGAACAAAGCCTGTCCAAAAGTCCCCTTCCCATTACCCCGAATCGATCAGATCGTTGACTCCACTGCGGGATGCAAAACCCTGTCTTTCCTTGATGCGTATTCTGGTTACCATCAAATCAAGATGAAAGAGTCCGACCAGCTCGCGACTTCTTTCATCACACCATTCGGCATGTACTGCTACGTGACGATGCCCTTCGGCCTCAGAAACGCAGGTGCCATGTACCAGCGGTGCATGACCCAGGTCTTTGGCGATAACACTGGGCGGACCATCGAGGCCTACGTAGATGACATCGTGGTCAAGACCAGAAAGGCCGAGGGTCTCGTCGACGACTTGACAATAACCTTCAAATGCCTTAGAGAGAAGGGCATCAAGCTCAATCCTGAGAAGTGTGTGTTCGGGGTCTCCCGAGGCATGCTCTTGGGATTCATAGTCTCGGAACGCGGCATCGAAGCCAACCCAGAGAAGGTCTCGGCCATAACCGGCATGGGATCAATCAGGGACCTCAAGGGAGTACAGAGGGTCATGGGATGCCTTGCGGCCCTGAGCCGCTTCATCTCGCGCCTCGGTGAAAAAGGTTTGCCTCTGTACCGACTCTTGAGAAAATCCGAGCGTTTTTCTTGGACTCCCGAGGCCGAAGAAGCCCTCGACAGACTCAAAGCACTGCTCACGAATCCTCCCGTCCTGATACCCCCGGCCATGGACGAGACCCTCTTGCTCTACGTCACCGCAACGATCCAAGTGGTCAGCGCCACCGTAGTGGTAGAGAGGCAGGAAGAGGGGCACACTCTACCCACCCAACGACCTGTTTATTTCATCAGCGACGTGCTCTCCGAGACCAAAGCATGCTACCCCCACATCTAGAAGCTGGTCTACGCCGTGGTCCTGGCCCGGCGCAAACTGCGTCACTACTTCGAGTCGCACCCAGTGACTGTGGTATCATCTTTCCCCCTGGGCGAAATAGTTCATAACCGGGAGGCCTCGGGCAGGATAGCCAAATGGGCTGTTGAGCTTATGGGGGAAACCTTGACCTTTGCGCCTCGAAAGGCGATCAAGTCTCAGGTCTTGGCCGATTTCGTGGCTGAATGGACAGATACCCAACTGCCACCCACTCAAATTTAGACGGAATACTGGACCCTGTACTTCGATGGATCCCTGATGAAGACCGGGGCCGGCGCGGGTCTGCTCTTCATTTCGCCCCTCGGAGTACACATGCGCTACATGGTGCGGCTCCACTTCGCCGCCTCCAACAACGTGGCCGAATATGAGGCCCTCATCAACGGCTTACAAGTCGCCATCGAACTTGGGGCGCGACGCCTCGACGTCCGAGGCGACTCGCGGCTCGTCATAGATCAAGTGATGAAGGAGTCAAACTGCCTCGACCCCAAAATGGAGGCTTACTGCAAGCTGGTACGATGCCTAGAAGACAAGTTCCACGGTCTTGAGCTAAATCACATCGCGCGGAAGTACAACGAGGCCACCGACGAGCTGGCAAAGATGGCCTTAGCACGGGCCCCGGTCCCCCCGAACGTCTTCGCCAGAGACCTCCACAAACCTTCCATTGGATACACCTCGGCAACAGAGGAGGGCCCACCTGTGGAACCCGCGGCGAAGCTCGACGCCCCCTCTGCTGCCGAGACCCCCTCGACCAAGCCTGAGGTCATGGAAGTCAACGCCGAGCCTCCACAGACTGATCAGGACGCGGATTGGCGAGTCCTGTTCCTCGATTGGCTCGATCGGGGGGAGCTTCCTGACGACAGAACCGAAGCACGACAGCTTGCGCGGTGAGCCAAGACCTACGCCCTCTACAACGGCGAATTGTACAGGCGAAGTCCCTCAGGTGTCCTCCAATGGTGTATCAGTTCTGAAGCGGGCCAAGCCCTGCTTTGGGACTTACACGCAGGCGCCTGCGGGCACCATGCGGCGCCTCGGACACTCGTAGGGAACGCTTTTCGCCAAGGGTTCTACTGGCCGATGGCAGTCGCCGACGCTACCAAGCTGGTACGCTCCTACGAAGGATGCCAGTACTATGCCTAGCAAACACATCTCCCAGCCCTGGCCCTGCAAACCATCCCCATCACGTGGCCATTCGCCGTGTGGGGGCTCGACATGGTCGGGCCTCTGCAAAAGGCCCTCGGGGGCTTCACCCATCTATTGGTATCAATCGACAAGTTCTCCAACTGGATCGAGGCTCGTCCGATCAATCGAATCAAATCCGAGCAGGCGGTGCTATTCTTCACTGACATCATCCATAGGTTTGGGGTCCCCAACACCATCATCACCGACAACGGGACGCAGTTCACTGGCAAAAGGTTCCTGATGTTTTGCGACGACCACCACATCCGTATGGCCTGGTCGGCCGTAGGACACCCAAGGACCAATGACCAAGTGGAGCGTGCCAACGGCATGATCCTACAAGGCCTCAAGCCAAGGATTCACAACCGATTGAAAAAGTTTGGCAAGAAATGGCTCGCCGAGCTCCCGTCAGTCATCTGGAGCCTGAGGAACACTCCAAGCCGAGCCACAGGATTCACGCCTTTCTTCCTAGTCTATGGGGCCGAGGCCATCCTCCCCACCGACTTGGAATATGGTTCCCCGAGGCTGCAAGCCTATAACGAACAAAGTAACCACACCACCCGAGAGGACGCCCTTGATCAACTGGAGGAAGCCCGAGACGTCACGCTACTACACTCGGCCAAATACCAGCAGAGCCTGCGGCGCTATCAGGCCCGACGCGTCCGAGGCCGAGACTTGAAGGTAGGCGACCTAGTGTTGAGGCTAGCACAAAGCAACAAGGGTCGCCACAAGCTGACCCTGCCATGGGAAGGACCGTACATCATTGCCCGAGTGCTGAAGCCCGGGACCTACAAACTGGCCAACGAGAAGGGCGAAGTCTTCACCAACGCTTGGAACATAGAATAGCTACGTCGCTTTTATCCCTAAATTTCCAAGCATTGTATATATCGTTTCTCGAAGTACAATTAAAAAGCGTTCTTTAGTTCGTCTAACTTTTCGAGAAACCCCCCGAGCCCATCGTAGGCCTCGGCAATACAGTAACACGGCAAGGGAAACTCGGCTCTGCCTCGGCAGAACCAAGCCTCCCTCGGGGGCTAGATAGGGGACCCCCCCTAGGCGTCCCCTAGGTCCCATGCACCATTCTTTAGTTGTTTTTCACAAAAAAATCCTACGCCAAGTCCCTTGCAGGCCCTGACGAATCAGTTGTAAAAACCCCTCGGGCCAAGGTCTGTTTCCTAAGCAAGAGGCCGGTAGAGTCGCGAGACGGCCTATGCCCCCGGGCTATGGCACTCCCTCACTACCTCTCGCTCAAGGGACGGCTTAGGCCCCAAGGGGGTGTTTTGCAAACGAAATCCGATCAGGAGCAACAGAGGGCAGAGGCTCAGAAACATAAGAAAAACAACTAAGAAACACAAGTACTTCAAAAGTAAAGGCCTCGACGGCCACAAGCGTTACGATACAAAAAATAACCCCTATTCTATTTTTACATAGCCCTCGGGGCCCAGATCAAGGCTCAGGGCCTTCAGCACCGGCAGATGGTAAGGGAGGAACCACCTCCTCTTTGAAGAGCATCGCCAGCGCTGTGCCAGGGCCTTCCGCCGCCTCCATCAACTTCGCCACCGCCGCGTTGGCCTCCTCGTCATCATCAGGCAAAACATAGCCATCACTGATGGCCGGGAGGTCGACGCCAAGGTAGTGAGAGGAGATGACGGCCAGCGCCCGCTTGACACCCGTGTGCAGTGCCCCTCAGAGCCGCTCGTGCATCTGGCTGCTCAGCACAATCAAGCGGCTGCCAAGGGAGCTGCCTGACTGAACCCCCTCGACCTCCAAGGCCTCGCAGGCGGAAAGGGCAGCACGCTTCAGCGCCTCGTGCTCCCCGATCTCGGTCTCGAGCACCGTCTGCACCGTGCTGGAAGCCTCGGCGGCCCGAATGATCTCCGCCTCTGACTCTGCACCGCGGAAAATGGAATGAAGTCGAGCGAGAGAAAGGACAACCTAAGTTAGGGATGGAAGCCCACGGAACTCACCCTTGGCCTTCTGCTCCCAGCAACGGGTCTCGGCTTGACAGGCCTCGGCCTTCTCCTTCAACCGTTGGGCCTCGAACCTAGAGGCCTCGGCCGCCCTGGAAGCTTCACTTCCCAGCTCTGCGTCATACAAGGAAGTCAGGGAGCAAACATAAGGAAAAGGAAACAAAACAAGGGGACTGGAACTCACCCTCGACCGTCCCCTTCAAAACCACAGCCTCGATTTGCGAGGCCTCAACCGCAGCAATGGCCTCGTTCAGAGCGCCTTTGGTCAGCCGGTGCGCACTCTCCTCTACCCCTAGCTGCCCGGTGAGGGCCTTGCCCGAGGCCGTCGCTTCTTCGGCCCGGGACCTGAAGGCATCCCGATCGCTGACCGCGCGGGTAAGCTCCTCCTCCAGCTCCTTGACCCGCTCCACCAAGGGGGCGAGCTGCGTCTGGGTTGTGGCCGCCTCGACCTTCGCATCGGCACAGCGAAGGCGGAGGTCCTCCACCTCCGCGCTTCGCGCCGACAGAAGCTCGTTAGCGTCGGCAAGAAGGCCCCTCTGCCGCTGAAGCTGGTCCCAGACGCCCCTCTCTAGTCGGAGAAAGACCGACTTCCCAAGCGACCGGGTCTCGAGCTCCTGGGGAAGCAGAACGAGGGTCATTGGTCGCAACAAAATCAGGAAAGGAAACGTCGCGCGAGAAAGGAAAACACGAACCTAGGCGACTCCGGGCAGTTCGTCGGCCACCACGGACAGCGCCGTCCGTAGCGACCGCTTCGCCAGCTGGCGGTACTGCTCGAAGGTGTTCCAGCGCCTGCCCTCGGCCGCGTCCTCAAGGGCAAACAGAGGATCCCCCTCAGGGTCGTCCCAGCTCTGCCACAGTACCCGCGGGTGATCCCACCCGCGAGGCTCGGGTCGGACCCGCACGAGGGCCGAGTTTCCCTCGCCCAAGAGCGGCGCTGGCTGCTCCATGGCATCGGTCTCCTCGGCGTCGACCACCTCCCGCGCCTGGGAAGTATCGTCGGAGGAGATCAGATAGACCTCCGCCTCCCGGGCGCTCTCTCGCAATAGCGGCGGGCCCTGAACCAAGGGCACCACAGAGGCCTCCGCCGCCTGCATCTCCGCCTCCTGCACAGACGGCCTCGCCGCCATCACGATGGCCTTGGCGACCTCGAGGGCTCTGGCCTCTGTAATTACGACCTCGGCGGTCTCGGGGGCTCTGGCCTCCGCCATCGTGGCCTCGGCAGACGTAGAGACACCGACCGCGGCCACCGCGGTCTCGGCGATCGTGGGCGCCGTAGCCTCCGTCGCCTCAGCCTCGGAGACCCCGGGAGCCTTGGCAACAAAGGGCACGCTGGCCCATCTGACTCGTGAGCCTCACCCCCACGAGGCGGAAGCGCTCCCTCCCTCATCTGTGTAGGGGCCGCCTCGGCAGCCCCTCCTTGGGCGGCCGGCCCCTTTGGGTCGACCCTTGCCGACGCCGCGCCACGTTGGATAGCGGCTTGTGCCTCCGCCACCCAGTGGGCGGAGGAGTCGGGGCTCGCCTTAAGCGCCTTGAGGGGCGCCAAGGGGAGGTTGTCCGCAGGCCGCTTCCGACTAAGGAAAATTAACCTACAGGGTCAGCGCAAAACCAAAAAAGCGACTGGAAGGCACCATGACCCTGCCAAGAATACACTTGCCTTGAACAGGGTGGCCCCCGCTTCGCCACGGCAAACCTCATCCGCAGCGGCGGAAGCGGCGGCAGAGGCGTCGCCTCCGTATCCATGGACGCTGGTCGGTCTTCAGCGGACCCCAGCGCCCCTTCGGTCCTCTGCAGGGGCGGTGGCGTCGCCTCCACCGCTACCAACTCCACCACGGCCGCCGAGCTTACCGGGCTGACGGCGCGTTTGCCTAACGCCCGCGCCTCGGGCGTGTCGGCCTCGGCCCCGGAGCGGGCAACCGCCGGCCCCGGGTCCGCTTCTCCTCCCCTTCCCGGGGGTGCTGGGCTGCTTGCCAATACCCCGGGCGCCACCTCCATGACGTCAGGAAGGTGGTCCAGGGGACCTCGCCCTCCCTCGCCCTTGTCGTTCTCGTCCGAGGCCTCCGTCGACAACGACGTCGACGGGGATTCCTCCAGCGGGAGACCGTCCTTCCGTTGTTGACGGCGGCGCTTATCCAGCTCCTCGCGCGCGAGGATGTGCTTCGTGCACTTCGCCGCCTTGGCGTCCTTTCACCTCTTCTGCGCATCGGCGTGAGCGCGGTTGACCGCCCGCCGCCCCGCGTCCTCGGGAACAGGCGGTGGAGAGGAGCGCACGTCCCTCATCCCCTAAAGGAACGACAAACGCGCATGAGGGAACAAGGGGTAAGGGGAGACTGAGGAGATTCAGAGGCTACAGCGGCACACGACTTACCAGCGAAAGGAACCCCCGCGATGGCCGCATCACGATAGGGGTCAAGTTGCCGCCCCTCAGCTTCGCCTCTATCGTCTCCCCCACCCGACGAAGAATTTCCTCGTCGGAAAGGGTGGAGGAGGACATCCGGGTGCCCTCAATGGGCTCACCCGGCTTCATCTCGAACAGCCGCCGCCGCCGAGCCATCAGCGGCAGCACCCTCCGGCGGTGGAAGGCGGCCACGACCACAGCCACGGTGAGGCCATGGCCCCGCAGCCTCGCCAGCCCCTCCAGGAGCGGCTCCAGCTTGGGCTGGTCGACCTTCGAGACACCCCACTTCCATTTCTTCGGGCAACTCCCCACAATCCGCCCGGTGTAGGGGGGAAGCCCTCCGTCATCGTTGCGGAGGTAAAACCAACTCGTGTACCACCGGTGGTTGGAGGACGCAAGTTGGGCCGGGATGTAGAGGTGCAGGCGGTCCTAACGCACTTGGAGAGTGCAGCCTCCGGCCCGCGCCGCCTTCCTCTTACCCAACGTGCCCGTCGGCTTGGTAGTGTGCCCCGCCCGAAACAGATGGAGCCACAACTCCCAATGGGGAGTGATCCCTAAATACCCCTCGCAGATGGCAACAAAGATAGCCGCCTGAGCGATGGAGTTGGGGTTAAAATTGTGGAGCTCCACGCCATAGTAGTGCGGGAGCGCCCGCATGAACCGGTCCGCCGGGACACCGAGGCCACGCTCATGGAAGGAGACGAAGCTTACGATGTAGCCATCGCGAGGCCTTAGCTCTGGCTCGCCGTATGGAGCAATCCACTCTGGCCTAGTGGGGTCTGTCACCGGGCGGAGGAGACCACCGTCGACAAGTGACTGGAGCATCTCCTCGGTGACGTCTGACGGATCCCAGGGGTCCGCCTCGACAACGACGATGTCGCCGGCCATGGGTGCGATGGAGAAATCAGGTGCGGTGGTGAGTTTCTTCTCTCCCTCCCACGCTCTCGCTTTTTTATCGCTTTCCCCCTAGGCTCGCTCTTCTCTCCTCTTCTTCCCGGCACCCGCTGCTCTAGCGACGGCTCGATGAAGGCGACGCTAATACAAGCAAGGTAAGACAAGGAGGGGCGAGACTCCCCGAGTATTTATGCAGGGAGGAGGCGAAACGAACGGGCGATGAAATCGGGGAAGTTTCCCCCCCGATCCGGCGTGGTTAACCACGAGCCGATTTCGCCGGCCCACACGCCCACGTCTCCCGCATTAAATGCGAGGACAGTTATGTCCCATCCACCACGCCACGCTCGGCCACTACGGTAGCAGGTGTCGTTTCGACTCCCTATGAAACTGCCTCAAAAGGCACACCACCCGTACCGAGCCAATAGGGAAGATATTCCTTGCGGCCTATTCCTTTCGTATGAAGGAACCGGGCTATGAACCTATTACGATCTAGGGGTTCGAAGGCTGGGCCCCAAAGGGTTTCGATAGCCGCCCTAGGATAACAGAGTCAGGGACGACCGCGGGCGAGCCCATACGGGGCCGAGGCCCAAGCAAGCGAAACGCTTGGGACGCCCAAAGTTGTGTCCGAGACCGGAGGAAAGTCTCCAAATGGGATCCCACCGTAGGGAGGCACCGAGGCCTAGTGAACGGCCTCGGCACCCACTAGAGACATCCTCTGGTACTCTTGGAGTGTGTCTCTGGACCGCTAGCCGTCCCCTAGCGAACGGGGTACGGGCCTCCACTCGGACTACCCGATAACAGCTCACCGGAAGTGCCACCGCTCGTGCCCATCGAGGGTAGGGAGGCACATTCCACCCCTCCTTCCGAGCGAAAAGGAAGCGCGAGGGTCGCACAAAAAGTCAGGGGAACCCCCGATGGCCTTCTCATTTTATGCAGAGGCTAGGGGGCTCTTCCTGCAACCTTGCCGAGACCCAGCGACCCCAGCTCGCACTCAAAGGGGCTCGGCAAAACAAACCCTCCTTCCGAGCGAAAAGGAAGCGTGAGGGTCGTACAAAAAAACAGGGGAGTTCTCGACGGCCCTCTCACCCTGTGCAGAGGCTAAGGGGCTCTTCCTGCAAATACGCCGAGACCCCACAACTCGGGCCCACGCCCAAAAGGGGCCTCGGCAAACAAACCCTCACACGCGAGGGGCGTATAAAAAGTCAGGGGAACTCCCGACGGCCCTCTCGCTCTGCGCAGAGGCTAGGGGCTCTTCCTGCAACCTTGCCGAGACCAGAATGGGCTTGGCAAACAAACCCTCCGTCTGAACGAAAAGGATATGTGAGGGGCGGATGAAGAAGTCAGGAGACCCCCGACCGTCCTCTTGCTCCAGGTGGAGGCTCGGGGGCTCCTCTTGCACCCAAAGACCAAGACAAATGGTTCAAAGCCACGCTAGAGATTTCATTACAAAACACGATAAAAGGGCACCGAGCCCGTTACGGTCCAAGGGTTCGAAGGCTGGGCCTCCAAGAGGTTTCGACAGCCACCCCAGGGCAACAGAGTCAGGAACGACTTTGGGGCGAGCCTACGAATGTCCTAGGCCCGAGCGAACAGTCGCTCGGGGCGTCCTAAGTCGTGTCTGAGATCGGCAAGAAAGTATCCGAATGGGATCCCACCGTAGGGAGGCACCGAGCCACTGAGGCCCAGCGAACGGCCTCGGCACCCACTAGAGAAATCCTCTGGTACTTTTGGAGTGCGTCTCTGGATCGCTAGCCGTCCCCTAGCGAACGGGGCTCGGGCCTCCACTCGTACTACCCAATAACAGCTCACCGGAAGTGTCCACGCTCGCGCCCCTCGAGGGTAGCCTGGCACATTCCACCCCTCCTTTCGAGCGAAAGGAAGCGTGAGGGTCATACCCAAAGTCAGGGGGGCCCCTGACGAACCTCTCGCTTCGTGCGGAGGCTAGAGGGCTTTTTCCTGCAGCCTCGCCGAGACCCCCGCAACCCGAACTTGCGCTTATGGGCTCGGCAAATGCAGTAAGAACTACTCACTCAAACGCGAAAATGGAGAAAGCCCCTGGAGGAGTAACTTCACTCCTCCAGGGGCTCGGGGGCTACACCCGGCGGGTGCGCTCGCGCGCACCCACCGGAACCTAAAAAAACAAACTAATTCCTACGGAGCAGGCATAAACCCAGCCTCGACAAACCCTCAGGGAGAGTGCACGCACTCCCCCCGAGGCTCGGGGGCTACTGTCGGGTACCTTAGAACGGGGTACCCCAAGCAAACATCAAATGGGTCGCTGAAATCCCACCTAAAAAATAAAGCTAGAAGGTAAGCCGTGGGCCCCTCACCTGCTACGACCGAGTCCACTGGGTCCTCCTCCTCTTCGCCTCGAGCCTCGAGCAGGAGGTCTTGGCATCCTGACACAAACTCTGCCTCACGCGAGGTTCCCCAAGGAAGGCCTCGGCAGGGGGCGCCGTCTCCGTCTCGCCCGAGGCTCTCCACGGAAGGCCTCGGCAGGGGGTACATTCTCCGTATCGCGCGAGGCGTCTCGCGCAAGGCCTCAGCAAGGAGCCCGATCTCCATCTCGCGCGAGGCCTCAGTCTCCGTGTCCCGTCACCCGCCGCCTCGACCGACCCTCCAGACAATGCGTCATGTCTCATTAATGCTTCAACCACTCCCGCAATCTCAGCCAGACGACGGCTCAACGCCACAGAATGGCCGACGCGACCCGATGTCACATCAGCGCCATACCGGCCGGGACAGGGCACGGCGGGGATTACCGGCCACTGTGTCCTCACACTGTGTCCACGATCGGTGCCATACCAGCTGGGACAGGGTACGGCGAGGATTACCGGCCACTGTGTCCTAACGCTGTGCCCACGATCAGCCGCCCGCTCGCGGCCTCGGCACTGTACACCAAGGTCTCGGCGATCTTGGGGTTCGCGCCTGCCGAGACCCCTCCACCGAGGTGCAGCCTCGGCACCGACCAAGTCTCGGCTTCGTACACAGTCCGTCCACAGTGGCTTGCACGTGCACCACCGCACCCACTCCGAGGCAGTCCCGGGGTTCCCACGACGCACAGAATCTGATGGGACGACCACGCCGCTCCAGTGCTCCAAGGACGGACCACTTCGACGACCACGCCGCCACAGGAACAGGCTACAGGGCCCGGACACGCCGCCTCTGTTCACACGACGCCGTATAGTTAGCTCATGTACCGTCCTAGTCCTCCCTTCAGGCTATAAAAGGAGAGGACTTGGGCCGTTTTAGGGGGACGAGGGGGAACACCTTGTAACACACACACGCACATCCCTGCCGCCTGAGAGCAACGTCTCAAGCGGTCCGCACGACACCCTGCCGAGACCTGGGACCAGCTCCCTCTTTCCTTTAGCTTGTAACCCCCTACTACGAGCACTTCGGTGCAAGGAATACAAGATCGACCTCTCAGACTGGACGTAGGGCCTCGATTGCCTGAACCAGTATAAACCTTGTGTCTCTTTGCATCACCATCCGAAATTGGGAGCACGCAGAACAAATTCACTGGTTGGTTGAGGACCCCCGGTCCGAAACACCGACATGAAGCTAGTTTTTTTTTTGGCTTCAACTGCTGGCACTGGCTCTGTGAGATGAGAGATGAGATAGAAAAAAGCTCATGTGAATAGTGCATGAACAATGAATGCGCTAGAGAAGCTGAAGCCATTAGAAACTGAAGCTCTAACAAACGGGACCTCGATCAATGTAATAGTTTTTTTAGTGGAACTCAATGTTATAGTTGTTCTGTATAGAAAATTATGATCGGAACCCATCTAGTAATACTTTTTCAGTGGGGTCGGTTGTGATCAGGTCTACTAACTAGCTAACCGCTGTATGCCGCTGCAGCGAAGCAAACCAATGGGATTCGACAACAGGGGGCGTGTCCCGGCCGTGTCGGCGCTGCGATTGCCCTTACCCCGGCTCGAAGTAACGTTCGGGCACGGAACGGGGGCCACAGTATCTATCTGTTCATCCTACGTTTTACACGATATACACGTACGGCGAGCAGCAGCAGTAGCCCGGATTCGGTTCATTGATTGGGGGATTTGGCGATTTGGGAGCCGTCCCCGGTCCCCGTCCTGGCGTCCTCCACCAACTTTTAGCCCATGGTAATGGTAATGGTAAAAGTCCGGTAGTGCAAGCCTATACGATTTTAGCCTTCGAGAAGGCCGGACCGCCGGAGCCACCTCACGGTCCCGGTGCTGTCGTCCGTGCCGCCGCTGTCAGCTAGCAAGCTGCTGGTCACTGAAGTCGTGGCGCTGATCCGCCTGATGGAGCTTTTCCCCTCGTGTTTCCGGTGCCGAAAGCGGCCTCTGCCAATGGTTGAAGGCTGACCCGGGCGGGCCCCACCACCAGGTCGACATGGCGTCACGCGTGACCTCGCTGGGCCTGGATCTCGTCGCGTCATCCGGGACAAGTGGCCTTAGGCTGTCTCAGCGACGTTAACCCAAATTCAAAATAGGTCTCTGACACAATAGCTGTAGCCTCTAATAAAGTACCTATATAGAAGACCTATTTTAGATGTCAGAAGAGGCATAAGTCTGAGTATTCTCTCTCCTAGAGACCTATTTATAGAAAAAGTTGTTTTTTAGGTCTTGTTGTCGGAGAAAATCAAAAATATGTATTAAACTCTTTGCTTATAGTGCTACTCAAAAGATGAATAGATCTTGTATTTTGGATCAGGGTAGTTGGAGATGGACTTACGCATGTGCACGTGGGTATTCTCCGAAAGGCCAGCGAAGCCAAAGGAAAAGTCGCCAACCTTTTCGCCGAGAGGCGAGAGGCAGTCGCAGAAGCGAGATCGCTCTCGGAAAACTCGAAGGGACGATGTACGCCCGGCACGGTACAGGGATTGCCGCCTCTCGCCTCTCCACATCTCTGTGACACTGACCCTATCCAATTCCAAGCAGGAGCCCACAGCCCAGGACCATGAGCAGGAGAGGAGAGGAGCAACCATTCCATTTCCAGGCGTGGCTGAGACTGCCTCTCCTCTCAGTTTCCAAAACGATCGCTAGCAGCAATTAGCATGTAGGGCTGTGACCGATCGGTATGTGTTGGATTGTGTGTCCCCTTCCGTGTTTCCGCGCACGTAGAGGACATCCATTCGTTCCCTCCAAAAATGGAGAAAACGGAGCCGCACGCAGGAGAAAACGGAGCCGTCCGCTAGTCCGTCTCCCTCCGCTTTCCCCTCTCGGCCTTTCAGCTCGAAGCTGGTCTGCTCGCGTATGGCGTCCGATTTTTTTTTAATTTTTCAGCTCTTATTTTTTTGAAAAATATTCATAAATAGATCCCTGTTGATTTGATTTTCGTTTATGGACCCTGACCTCGTCGCCATGGCTTTTGATGCCGAGGAAACACATCTCGGCGTCATGGCCAATGACGCCGAGGTCTCGGCGAGGCGTCGGATGCAGCGGTGATCTGGCACCAACGTGGACAAGGCCTCGGCGTCATAGATCTTGGCGTCAAGCTCGGCGCCGAACTGTTACCCTATAGATCTTGACGTTTGAAATGAAACAAGTATAATTATTCCGAGAAACATGCAATAACGCCATTACAATTCAGCTGGTTAGTACGTGCGCGACTTAGCTCAAAGGGGAGGTTTCGAATTACCCTTCCGTACCTAGATGCTAATCTGATGGAACCAACTCACAGGAATACATACAAGATCCAGCACCTTTTGATTTTTTAAGGGAACAGCAGGGAAAAGGCGAGGCGGGCAGCGACGCCGGCATCTGCATCGGCACTCGGCCCGGCGACTCCGACATTCCGACGTAGAGTAGTAGCCTTTGGTCGCCTCGCCTGGAAAGTTTTCTCCGTCGTCGGCTTGATTGATGGTGCCTGCTGGTGGTGGTCTCCACTCACCACCCTGCAGTTGTTGGGCGTGGTGTTTGACCGGAGAATTGGAGGTAGCTTTGCTTGCTAACTGGGCTGTGACTACTGCCGGCGACTCCCCAGCGGCCACGCGACCCACCCGCGGCCGCCCGGGCTCCACTCCACCGGGTCGAACCGGCCTCCACGGCCCCTGTACGATAACAGCATGCGGTTCATTCGGCGGCCAGGGCCCAGGCTTCGTTCATTCCCCTTCCCCAGTGCCAGTGCGGTGGCCCGGCCGCGTGGGATCTGGAGGCGCCGCCGCGAGCCGCCGCGAGCTGGACCGTCGTCCGTAAATGCCTTGCCGGCCGGCGTCTGTCGTACGCTCGGCGCGGCCGTACGTGATGGCGACGCGCTCTGTACTTTGCGCTCCTCCCCTTGTCCTGCTCGTACGTTAAGTCGCTACAAGAATACAACTATGGGTGGCACGTCACTTTGAGTGCTTTACGTTTAATTAAATTTTTAGTAAATAATACTCATATTTATTACCTCAAATTAATTTATTATGGAAATATATTTTGTAGTTAATCTAATAATATTTATTTTATGTTATAAATATTTGTACTTTTTAATCTAAAATTGGTCAAAGGTAATATACTAAAACATAATACTGTTTTAAAATTGTATTCTTTTGAAGACAGAGGGGTTTTTTAAAAAAAAATTGGCAAAAGGGCACTCGAACATAATATGTGCTGCTGTTTCAGCCCCATGCGAACAGATTTCGCGTGTACTGTCATCAGTTATCTTTTTCTTGAACAGGTTTTCTTTGCACTGAATGTGATTGTTGAGGAGGAGCCAGGCGAAGAATTGCACCCTTGGTGTTGGTGGTGCGCGACTTCCCCAAATGAACTTCGCTCGATCGTCGTGTTGCTGCCCTGATTTTAGCAATTTGTAGAGCAGTGATGCAGAGAAGTTGCCAGTCGCGGTTATAAGTGGGCTTTGTCTAGTATCTTGTTCATCAGTTATCTGAAATTGTTGCATCAAAACTTGGGCAGTCTGAAGTTCTTCAGTGGCTTGTGGTGATAGCCGTGGCACAAGGGGTGGAGTGATTCCTGAAGTAACAACCTGAGCTACAGTCTGAGTCGGCTTCCTACATTGGCTGAGCAGCACAGGAAACCTGTCCGCAAGGCAGTCTTCTCCAGCCCAAGCGTCGAACCAGAAGGAGGTGTGGCATCCATTCCCAAGTTTCACTGTGGTGACAGCTCGGTAAACCGGCAACAAGGATCGCAGAGCGTTCTAGTGCAGACAGTCATTGTGGATGGCCAGGTCTTTGACGCCGAGTCCTCCATAGTACAGACAGTCATTGTGGATGGCCAGGTGTTTGACGCCGAGTCCTCCATAGTGGCAATGCAGGCATGTTCGCGGACCCAGATGGCCCAGGACAAGGTCGAGTTCTGATGTAACCGATGAATGAGTTTCAACGTGAGACAGTCATTCTGGATGGCTAGGTCTTTGACGCCGAGTCCTCCAGCGGCGCGTTCCGAGCAGACACGCTCTCTGTTCGCTTGTGCTATTCAGCCGGCTTTAATCCGAACAAATCAGCCGTGGAACAGTATTTTTCTCTCATAACAAAAATCAGCAGAAGCCAATTTAATACCAGCCGAACAAGGCCTGCGGAGTTGCACACATGAGGTACACCAACTGACTGTCAAGCACCGAATTGATAAGCACCGTTCTGCCCATGGCATTTAGTAGTGACGCTTGCCAACCCGCCAGGTACCGATCGGTCTTGCAAATGTATGGAGTGTAAGCTTGTAGGCGCAGCTTCTCATGCGAGAGGGGCAGCCCCAGGTAGGATTGTGGAAATCCATCCCGCTTGCAGTTTAGAATCTGTATGCATTGTTGTATCGTTGCTTCGTCCATGTGCAAAGGTACCACTGTGCTTTTGCTATAATTGATGTACAGCCCAGTTGCCTCTGAGAAGCTGTCAAGGGTTTGTTTGAGCAGTGTGACATCCTGGATGTGACCCCGAAGTAGAATTAGTGTGTCGTCAGCGTATTGTAGTGTTGCACATGTAGGGATGAAAACGGATCGGATACGAACGGATATCACTCATATTATATTTGTTTTCATATTTCTGTTCGGATTCGGATTCGGACACGGATAGCGTTCGGATACATATACGAATACGGATTGACTCGGTTACGGATATGAATAATGAGTATCGAATACGGTATGAATCGGATTCGGAGAAGGTCGGATACAAATATCTATTCGGATATTGAGTAAAAGCAGCATATATATATATATATATATATATATATATATATATATATATATATATATATATATATATATATATCATACGTGCGCAAACCATTACACCACTCTATGAGTCCATAATCCATCTAAATTAAGCCAAAAGACTAAAGAGTAAAGCAACAAATAAGATAAAGATACAGATACATCATACATCAAACATCATACAAGCACCAATCTTCGCGGCATGAGTAGAAATAGCCAAGCTCATGGCTTCATGGGTCTCATGGAGTCATGGTCATGGATTCAAGATCTACAATCCTTATATAGGCCATTTTTTCATTTAAGAAAGTTTGAACAAAATGTAATTCAAATTTTTGACTAGTGTTTGATAAAACTTTCTCAAATGGGAAAATAAGCTATGTAAAAATTGTAGATCTTGCTGAGATGATCAAACTTGGTATTCAGAGTTTTTTCATCTGAGGTCATTTAGTGTCTCATTTGAGCAAGTTTACCAAGTCAAATTTGGTCAAATGAAAAAACAACACTTTGACTCTAGTATTATGAACTCTAAATGACTTCAAATTGAAAAGTTTTGAATACCAATTTTGTTCAACTCATCAAGATCTACAATTATTGTTTTGGTCAACTTTCCATTTGAGATAGTTTGGATGGTTCAAATTTGTGATTTTTAAATTTTGATGCCTACAAACTAGTTTTCGGAACCCTACATTGTCTCAAATTGAAAAGTTTTGAATACCAAGTTTGTTCATCTCATCAAGATCTACAATCCTTATATAGGCCATTTTTTCATTTGAGAAAGTTTGTATAAAATGTAGTTCAAATTTCACAAGTGTGTGACATAGTTTTAGAAAGTCTATATGAGATTCAAGAATTTGTGACTAGTGTTTGATAAAAATTTCTCAAATGGGAAAATGAGCTATGTAACAGTTGTAGATCTTTCTGAGATGATCAAACTTGGTATTCAGAGTTTTTTCATCTGAGGTCATTTAGTATCTCATTTGAGCAAGTTTGACCAAGTTAAATTTGGTCAAACGAAAAAACAACACTGACTCTAGTATTATGAACTCTAAATGACTTCAAATTGAAAAGTTTTGAATACTAAGTTTGTTCAACTCATCAAGATCTACAATTGTTGTTTTGGTCAACTTTCCATTTGAGATAGTTTGGATGGTTCAAATTTGTGATTTTTAAATTTCGACGCCTAAAAACTAGTTTTCGGAACCCTAGATTGTCTCAAATTGAAAAGTTTTGAATACCAAGTTTGTTCAGCTCATCAAGATCTACAATCCTTATATAGACCATTTTTTCATTTGAGAAAGTTTGAACAAAATGTAGTTCAAATTTCACAAGTGTGTGACATAGTTTTAGAAAGTCTATATGAGATTCAAGAATTCGTGACTAGTGTTCGATAAAACTTTCTCAAATGGGAAAATGAGCTATGTAACAATTGTAGATCTTGCTGAGATGATCAAACTTGGTATTCAGAGTTTTTTCATCTGAGGTCATTTAGTGTCTCATTTGAGCAAGTTTGACCAAGTCAAATTTGGTCAAATGAAAAAACAACACTTTGACTCTAGTGTTATGAACTCTAAATGACTTCAAATTGAAAAGTTTTGAATACCAAGTTTGTTCAACTCATCAAGATCTACAATTGTTGTTTTGGTCAACTTTCCATTTGAGATAGTTTGGACGGTTCAAATTTGTGATTTTTAAATTTCAACGCCTACAAACTAGTTTTCGGAACCCTAGATTGGCTCAAATTGAAAAGTTTTGAATACCAAGTTTGTTCATCTCATCAAGATCTACAATCCTTATATAGGCCATTTTTTCATTTGAGAAAGTTTGAATAAAATATAGTTCAAATTTCATAAGTGTGTGACATAGTTTTAGAAAGTCTATATCAGATTCAATAATTTGCGACTAGTGTTTGATAAAAATTTCTCAAATGGGAAAATGAGCTATGTAACAGTTGTAGATCTTGTTGAGATGATCAAACTTGGTATTCAGAGTTTTTTCATCTGAGGTCATTTAGTGTCTCATTTGAGCAAGTTTGACCAAGTCAAATTTGGTCAAACGAAAAAACAATACTTTGACTCTAGTATTATGAACTCTAAATGACTTCAAATTGAAAAGTTTTGAATACCAAGTTTGTTAAACTCATCAGGATCTACAATTGTTGTTTTGGTCAACTTTCCATTTGAGATAGTTTGGACGGTTCAAATTTGTGATTTTTAAATTTCGATGCCTACAAACTAGTTTTCGGAACCCTACATTATCTCAAATTGAAAAGTTTTGAATACCAAGTTTGTTCATCTCATCAAGATCTACAATCCTTATATAGGCCATTTTTTCATTTGAGAAAGTTTGTATAAAATGTAGTTCAAATTTCACAATTGTGTGACATAGTTTTAGAAAGTCTATATGAGATTCAAGAATTTGTGACTAGTGTTTGATAAAAATTTCTCAAATGGGAAAATGAGCTATGTAACAGTTGTAGATCTTGCTGAGATGATCAAACTTGGTATTCAGAGTTTTTTCATCTGAGGTCATTTAGTGTCTCATTTGAGCAAGTTTGACCAAGTTAAATTTGGTCAAACAAAAAAACAACACTTTGACTCTAGTATTATGAACTCTAAATGACTTCAAATTGAAAAGTTTTGAATACCAAGTTTGTTCAACTCATCAAGATCTACAATTGTTGTTTTGGTCAACTTTCCATTTGAGATAGTTTGGATGGTTCAAATTTGTGATTTTTAAATTTCGATGCCTAAAAACTAGTTTTCGGAACCCTAGATTGTCTCAAATTGAAAAGTTTTGAATACCAAGTTTGTTCAGCTCATCAAAATCTACAATCCTTATATAGGCCATTTTTTCATTTGAGAAAGTTTGAATAATATCCGGATAATATCCGTTTTAATATCCAGATATATCCGATACTTAACCGGATTATCCGATATCCGCCGGATATCGATGATATTACATCCGTATTTGATATCCGCCAAAGATATCCGTTTTATTATCCGTATCCGAAAAAAAATCCGGATATCCGAGTAACTATTCAGATAAGTGTTCATATTTGTTCGGTCGAACGGACGGTCGAATAAATATCCGTACCGTTTTCATCCATATGCACATGGTGTTGAATCCACGATTGGGTGTCGGATTTCAGGTTTGGCCTTGATTAGTGTCTGCAAAACGTCTGCGACCAGAAGAAAGAGGTAGGGGATAGTGGATCTCCTCGACGGAGTCCCCTTTTGTAGTGTTAAGATAATCTACTGCTACTTTGTTTGAACACAGTAAGGAGAAGGCGGCGTTGAAAAGGCCTCCTGCTGTGATACTGTAGCCGCTGCAGGTGCAGGCGTCGAACTGCTCACCTGCAGCACTGTAGGCACATGCAGTGGCTGGCGCAGAGTCAGCCCTGTATGTTATATAGTCACTGTTACAGCATATGCGCTGTACTAAGACTAGATGGATAGAGTTGTATAAATAGACTACCACGACAACTCAGTAAAGAGAGCTCAGATTTGCCATTTCACAGACAGGGCTTCAGCCAACGCTGGTGTCTTGTATTGTGCGTGCATGCTCTGTTCTCCCTTCTTCTTCTAGCTCAAGCCATAGTGTGTGGGGACGGACAATGCTTGTTCATGGTCGACACGGCTAGTGGGTGCTCGGCAACACTAGCGGGTGCTCGGTAAGACTGGTGAGTGATTCTCTAACCTGAGTCGGTGATCCTGTAGGCCAACAAGTGGTATCAGAGCCGTACAAGCACCGTCACCAGACTAACTGCTGGCGATGACGGACAGTTCAAAGATGGGCGACAGCAGTGGCACTGCTGTGGCTGCCCAGCCACGACCGGAGGTCGTTGTTCGCACAGTGCGGAAGGTTAGCGGCACCAGTTGGCCGACGCTGACTTGCACCAACTATGGAGAGTGGTCGGTGACCATAAAGGTCAAGCTCAGAGCCCGATGGCTCTAGAATGCTGTTGACAAGGGCATCGACAATGAAGAAGATGACATGTCAGCGTTGGAGGCTATCCTCACTGCTGTACCGGCGGAATACAGGGAGCCGTTGGGGGCGAAGAGCTCTACTAAGGAGGCGTGGGAGGCTATTGTGGCGATGCGTGTCGGTTCCGACCGCACAAAGAAGGCAACGGCTCAGCTTCTGAAGCAGGAGTACGCCAACCTCAAGTTCAAGGATGGTGAAACGGTGGAGGATTTCTCCCTCTGCCTGTAGACGCTCATCAGCAAGCTGAAGAGCCATAGCGTCACCATCGACGAAGAGGAGGCGGTCTCCAAGTACCTCCACTCCATGCCGACAAAGTACATCCAGATCGCTCTTTCCATAGAGACGATGCTGGACTTGTCCACCCTCACCATTGAGGATGTGACAGGCCGTTTGCGGGCGGTGGACTAGCATCTGGAGCAGGCGACAACAATGAATGACAGCGGGAAACTCCTGCTGACAGAAGAGGAGTAGGATGCTCGGAGGAACTCTGGGAAGGCAGCCTCCTCTAGCCGCGGTGGCGAGGGCAAGCGCCACAGCAAGGCTTCTTCGGAGAAGAAGTAGGTTGACCCCAACGCCTGCCGACGTTGCGGGAAGATGGGCCATTGGGCACGAGAGTGCCCAAACCGCAAGCAGGAAAAGAAGGTTCAGGCTCATTTGGCGCAAGCCGATGACCAGGATAGGCCACTATCCTGATGGCAACGTTCTGTGCACTGCACGACGTCGAGGCCGATGAGAGGGAAGAGGCGACGATGGTGGAAGGCCCTGAAGAGTGTCAACCTCGATGAACCACGCGCCTAATTTCACCTCGGACGTGTGGGCGCCGACCAGGAGCAGCGGTGGTATCTGGACTCTGGTGCCAGTAACCACATGACGGGCTCCAAGGCATCCTTCTCTGAGCTCGACAGCGATGTTACCGGTATGGTGAAGTTTGGTGACAGCTTAAGGGTGGCTATTCAAGGGCGCGGCACCATCATCTTCAGATGCCAGAACGGGGAGCACCGCACGCTAACGGATGTATATTACATCCCACAGCTACGTTCCAGCATCATCAGCATTGGTTAGCTGGATGAGCGTGATAGCGAGGTACTGATCAAGGACAGAGTCTTTAGGATCAAGGACCGGAAGCAGCGACTTCTCGCTAAGGTGAAGAGGTCCCTGAACCGGTTGTACCTGCTCGACCTGAAGGTGGAGCAGCTGGTGTGCCTAGCGGCAAGACACTCCGAGGAACCGTGGATGTGGCATGCCCGGTTCGGACATCTCAGCTTCGACGTGCTTGGTCGGCTAGAGAAGATGGTCCGACGGCTACCCCACATCAAGTACGGAGGCGAGCTGTGCGACAGCTACCTGGCCAAGAAGCAGAGGAGGCTACCTTTCCCAAAGGCGGCCAAGTATCACGCGAAAGACGCTCTTGAGCTCGTTCACGGCGACCTCTACGGGCTGATCACGCCTGCTACAAACGGTGGTCGGTGGTACTTCCTCCTGCTTATGGATGATTACAGTCGCTACATGTGGCTGCAACTCCTGACGAGCAAGGACGAAGCGGCGGCGGCGACCAAGGAGTTCAAGATGCGCACGGAGGCTGAGAGCGGCAAGAAGCTCTGCGTGCTGAGAACTGATCGTGGCAGTGAATTCACTTCGGTGGAGTTTGCTGCGTACTATGCGGATTAGGGTGTGGGGCAACACCACACCACGTCGTACTTGCCACAACAGAATAGCGTGGTGGAGCGATAGAACCAGACGGTGGTCGGCATGGCCCGATCCATGATGAAAGCCAAAGGCATGCCAACAAGGTTCTAGGGGGGGAGGCGGTGACCACGGCGATGTTCATCCTCAACCGTGCTCCGACCAAGGCCCTGACGGGCAAGACGCTGTTTGAAGCTTGGTATGGGCGCAAGCCGAGCGTATCCTTCCTCCAGACATTTGGCTGCATCGGCCACGTTAGGAAGATAATGCTGAACCTCACCAAGCTAGAGGACAGGAGCACACCCATGGTGTTCCTAGGCTGTGCGGAGGGTACCAAGGCGTACCGGCTCTACGACCCACGTGGAGACAAGGTGCTTGTCTCGCGCGAACACTGCAGGAGTTATGACGAGCTATCCAGAAGTAGTGCCGAGCACTCAAGGTGCTATGCCAAGCACTCCGGCAAAATAGGGAACTCCATCGACGCCGATCGAGTTCGCCTCACCTCCAAGTGATATCACTAAGTTCGTGGATGCCTTCCACGAAGGTGAGGAGGTGTGGTTCCACAGGCTGGACGACATCGTTGGTGGCACATGTCCCTCAAGTCTGGCGGGTAGGCTGCTCAATGACGTAGAGCTGCTATTCGTCAGTGCTGAGGAACCACCCACGTTCGCGCTTGTCGAGCATGATGGAAACTGGCGACGAGCGATGCTTGAGGAGATGAAGGCGATCGAGGAAAACGAGACTTGGCAGCTCGTCGATCCACCTCTAGGATGCCGTCCGATCAGCCTAAAGTGGGTGTACAGGGTCAAGCGGGACGAGCTCAGTGCCATTGTCAAGAACAAGGCATGCCTCGTCACCCGAGGCTTTGTTCAGCACGAGGACATAGACTTCGAGGAGGTCGTTGCGCCAGTAGCGTGCATGGAGTCGGTTCATTTGCTACTTGCTTTGGCAGCAGCAAAGGACTGGTGCGTCCATCACTTGGATGTTAAATCGGCCTTCCTCAACGATGAGCTGGCGGAAATGGTCTTCGTCAGACAACCTCTAGGTTTCGCCGTCAAGGGAGAGGAGCATAGGGTGCTCCGACTATGTAAGGCGCTCTATGGGCTGCGGCTAGCCCCTTCAGCATGGAACGCCAAGCTTGACGCCACGCTAGGCGAGCTTGGGTTTCAATGGTGCGCAACCGAGCACACGCTCTACACGTGGCGACGGGGGAAGGAGGAGCTCATCGTCGGCCTGTATGTGGATGACTTAATCATCACCAGCACGCGCACGGAGGACATCAACAACTTTAAGTGTGAGATGGTGACTCGTTTTCGAATGAGTGATCTCGGCACACTCTCCTACTACCTCGGTATCGAGGTGAGATAGGGGAAGGAGGAACTCACGCTCGGTCAGAGCACGTATGCCTCCAAGCTGTTGGAGAGGAGCGGCATGGCTAAGTGCAAGCCATGCCTGACTCCGATGGAGGAGCGACTGAAGCTAACGAAGGCCAGTACCACGGCGAAGGTGGATGCAATACTCTATCGAAGCATCGTCGATGGTCTGTGCTACCTAGTCCACACGAGGCTAGACATTGTGTTCGCCGTGGGCTATGTCAGTCGCTTCATGGAGGATCCTAGAGAGGATTACTGGGCTACGGTGAAGCGACTACTGCGCTACGTCAAGGGGACGATAGATCATGGGATCATCTTCCCAAAGACCAGCAAGAGTAGGCTGCAGCTCATTGTGTTCAGCGATGCAGATATGGTAGGGGACATCGACGGACGACAGAGCACCTCTGGGGTGCCCGTATTCCTCGGGTCGGCCCCAATTTCATGGCTGTCGCTGAAGCAAAAGGTGATGGCGCTATCTACGTGCGAGACAGAGTACGTAGCGGCGGCCACAACAGTGTGCCAAGTTGTGTGGCTACGCTGACTGCTAGGCGAGCTGACCGGTGTGGAAGCTCACCCACCAGCACTGATGGTGGACAACCAGCCCGCCATCGCCCTCGCGAAGAATTTGGTTCTGCACGACCAGAGTAAACACATCGACGTGAAGTTCCACTTCCTCAGGGACTATGTCGATGGAGGGCAGATCGTCATCGAGTTCATTAAAACTGGTCAGCAACTTGTGAATGTCCTCACCAAGCCGCTCGGATGTCTTTGACTCATGGAGCCAAAGGAGATGATCGACATGGAGGGGTTACAAGGGTTAGCAGTAGGATTAGGAGAAGATTGTTAGATAATCTACTCCTACCTTGTGTGAACACAGCAAGGGGAAGGCGGCGCTGAAAAGGCCCCCTGCTGTGATACTGTAGCACTGCAGGTGCAGGCGCCGAACTGCTCACCTGCAGCACTGTAGGCACATGCAGTGGCCGGCACAGAGTCAGCCCTGTATGTTATCTAGTCACTGTTACAGCATGTACGCTGTACTAAGACTAGATGGATAGAGTTGTATAAATAGATTACCATGGCAACTCAGTAAAGAGAGCTCAGATTTGCCATCTCACAGACAGGGCTTCGGCCAATGCTGGTGTCTTGTATTGTGCATGCATGCTCTGTTCTCCCTTCTTCTTCTAGCTCAAGCCATAGTGTGTGGGGACAGACAATGCTTGTTCGTGGTCGGCATGGCTAGTGGGTGCTTGGCAACACTAGCGGGTGCTTGACAAGACTAGCGAGTGGTTCTCTCACCTGAGCCAGTGATCCTGTGGGCCAACATGCAGGTGAACCATGGACCCGGGCATCCGTTGACAAGGATAGCTATTCTTGAAGAAGACAACAACTCCATGACCCAATTGCACCAAAGTTCAGGGAAACCTCTGGCTTGCATTATCTTGGTGAGTCTATCCCAATTGATGGTGTCAAAAGCTTTTGCAAAGTCAAATTTAAGTACCAGGGTGGGGACTTTCCTCTGGTGACAGCATTGAACCAGTTCTGTTGCATAGACAAAGGTGTTTGTGATGGATCTCCCTTTTACGAAGCCTGACTGATCACTCCATATTAGAGTTGAAATTTCTCGCTATAGCCTTGTGGTCATTATTTTGGAGACAATTTTAACACTGCAGTTCTGAAGACATATAGGCCTAAAGGAGTCCGGAGTCACTTGTTATGTGCCGGAAGGGAAATAGGAGTGGGAGGAGAAGAAAGAACAAGGAATGAAGCTTGGGCCACGGAAGATGGATTCATTTGGACCGTCTGACGTCTTGGGCCGATGGCCTGGTTCAGGAAGTATAACAAGCAGTCTGCTGTGTAGGCACGGGCATCGAACCCGTTGTAACTGAATTCCCCAACTAACTCTGTTGCTTCCCAATCCCAGAACTCTATTCTTGCTACCTATCCTGAGTTCTGTGCTTTCTACCCCAAAATCTGTCCATTCTTGTATTGGATTCGATCATTTGGTTATCCTACAACCCTAGTTACCTGAGTTCGTATCAATTGGTATCTAGAGCTGAGTTGCATCGAGGACAAATTTTTGTTTTGCGGTGTTCTTGACGATTTGGCGCCCATGATTTCCTAGTTTGAGTAGAAGATGGTGACCTCCATTGATGGGGTGGACTCCAAGGTGGACAAGCTCTCCAAGCAGCTCAAACGAGTTTCCCGGAGATGATGGGAGAGATGATGGACAAGTTGAGTGGATTGGAGACATGGCGCATCGACGTGGACAAGTCGTTCGGCGCGTTGCTCCAATGGGCTTCGAACACCTCTATCGATATGGGTTTGGCCGCGGCCCGGTTGGAACAATTGGAGGTGTGCACCACTGCCACCACCACCATCGTAGCTTCTACCTCATCCGCAAGCGTTTGAGGTGCTTCCTCATCTGGTCTAGGCAGCGCACACCGTGTTGGATCTGAACCGTGCTCTAAGTCTCTCGTCGCACCCATCTACGTCGAGCGGGGAGCAACTGCCCAACAGGCACTGCGCGCCTGGCGAGGGGGTGTTGGGACCCTACTCACCACCCCACCCTCAGGGTATGTTCAATGATCCCCCTCAAACTTCTTGCTATGTGCATGATGATTCTGCATCTCCATACCCAAGAGCTCCATTCCCAAAGCTTGATTTCCCTAAGTTTGCTGGTGAGAATCCACGGCTATGGTGTGAGCAATGTGAAATGAATTTCGAGGTGTACGCAGTTCATCCTGCGCTGAAGACCCGGTTTGCGGCGCTAAATTTCATTGCTCCTGCATCTACCGGGCTTCAGACTATGAAACACCGAGGAAGGATTACTGATTGGGCAAAGCTGTGTGAGTTGGTTTTCGCCAAGTATGACAAAGACCAGTATGCTTTGATGTTGCCTCATTTGGAGGCTCTGAAGCAGACGAGTTCAGTGACTGAGTATCAGCAGCACTTTGAGGAGCTTTCCTATGGCATCATTCTTTACAACCTAGCTTTTGATGACACTTATTTGGTCACACGATTTCTTGGTGGACTGAAGGAGGAGAACAGGGTAGCTATTGCTTTGCATCGGCCTAAAGATGTGGATACTGCCAGCGCCTTAGCATTGTTGCAAGAAGAAGAACTGGAAAATTCCAAGAAGAAGATCATTCATCATGATCAGTCCAAATCTGCTTATAAGGCATTCAGTCCAGTGGACAGGCCTAAAACTATCGATTCTGAAAAATCCAAGATCAAGCCAGTTGAAGATAAATTGGGGTCTCTAAAAGCTTATCGTAGACAGCATGGACTATGTTTCAGATGGTGAGAAGTGGGGTCCAAGGCATAAGTGTCCCACTCAGGTATCTATCCATGTGGTTGAGGAACTATTAGATGCTTTGGATGATGGAGGAGAGCCTAACACTGCTACAATGGAGGAGTCTGAGGAATCTAAAGAAGTAATGGCAATTGGTGACAGTCTAACTCAAGTTCAGTAGAAGAGAAAGACCATGAGATTGAGTGGTAATATTGGTAATCTAGAAGTTTTGATCCTAGTGGATTCCAGTGGTGTTGGGCTCATTTATAAGCACTGTTGTGGCCAACAAACTAAAGGATCAACTTAGGCCTTGTCTACAATGCTCACTATATCACGGCTGATGGATCACCAATGACATGTTGTCAAAACATTCCAAGCTTGACATGGTCTACTAAAGGGCATACATTTCACTCTACTGTGGGAGTTCTTCCTCTACAATGCTATGACATGATATTGGGGGAAGACTGGTTAGAAGAATGCAGTCCAATGTGGATGCACTGGACCAAGAAAATAATGAGATTCATGCATAAGGGGGCTAGGGTGACTTTGAGAGGAATTAAGCCACAAGTGACTAGGTGCTCAGCAATCAGTGCTGGTAGACTAAAAGGGTTGTTGAGGAGACAAGCTGTGACTCATTGTGTGCAGTTCATGCCTAAACATGTTGCTGCTGTTAGTAACATGTCAACTGATCAGTTAGTTTTCTTAGTCACAGAGTCTGATATATCTGATGAAATTCAAGAAGTAATCTCTAAGTATCAGGAAGTGTTCCAAGAGCCCACTGAGCTACCTCCCAAGAGAGCTTGTGATCATCAGATTACATTAATGCCTAGGGCACAACCAGTGAATGTAAGGCCCTTTAAGTATGCCCCTGCCTAGAAAACTAAGATTGAAAAACAATTGAAAGAAATGTTGCAGCATGGAATCATTAGGCCAAGCACAAGCCCTTATACATCTCCAGTGCTCTTAGTAAAAAAGAAAGGTGGAACTTGGCATTTCTGTGTGGACTACAAGCATCTGAATGCTATTACCATGAAGAACAAGCATCCTTTACCCATTGTGGATGAGTTGATTGATGAGCTCACTAGTGCTATGTGGTTTTCCAAGCTAGACTTTTGGTCAGGCTATCACCAGATATGCATTTCAGAGTAGGATACACACAAAAACAGCATTCAAAACACATAATGGCTTATATGAGTTTTTGGTCATACCTTTTGGTCTTACCAATGCTCCTGCAACTTTGTATGGAGTAATGAACAATATATTTGGTCATGCCTTTTTATGGATGACATATTGATTTAATCAAGAACATTAGAAGAGCATACTACATTGTTGACTCAAGTGTTTGAGATTATCAGGAAGCATCAATTCTTTGTGAAATTGACAAAGTGTTCCTTTGCTCAGCAACAAATCGAGTATTTAGGACACTGTATCTCAGCAGAAGGAGTTACCACTGAACCATCCAAGATAAAAGCAATAGAACAATGGCCTGTCCCAAAGAATTTGAATGAATTGAGAGGTTTCTTGGGAATCACTAGATATTATAGAAAGTTTATTAGGCAGTATGGAATGTTGAGCAGACCTCTCACTCAATTGCTGAAGAAGAATGTGCCTTTTGTCTGGAATAATTATGCTCAAGAAGCATTCTCACTACTAAAGCAAGCCATGGTGTAGGCACCAGTGTTTGCAATACCTAATTTTGGTAAAACATTTGTTCTAGAGACTGATGCTTGTGATACTAGGTTTGGAGTAGTATTGATGTAGGAAGGTCATCTTATGGCATATCTCAGTAAGCCAATCTATGACAAGAACAGGGGTCTGTCCACCTATGAAAAGGAATGCATGGCTATCATATTAGCTGTTGATAAGTGGAGGTCTTACTTACAACATCAATAGTTTGTTATTAAGACTGACCATAGAAGCCTGCTATTTTTAACTAAACAAAGAGTCCAAACAAAGATACAGCATAAAGCCCCACTAAAACTCATGGATCTCAAGTTCAAGATTCAGTATAAACAAAGTGCCACAAATGTGGCAGTAGATGTACATTCAAGGTGCCCACCAATAAATGTCCTTGCTGCCTTATCTGCCTATACCCTAGCATGGATTTCTAATTTGGTGGAAGGTGAAAGGGGACCGTGACGCCTAAGAGGGGGGGTTGAATTAGGCAACTTAAAAGTCTAACTCTAACTAAGGCCTCTAATTTCACCTAGTCAAAACCTATGCAGTAAAGTAATCTATCTAAATGTGTAATTACGGTTTTGCTAGGTGTGTTGCTATCTCTACCTTAAAAAGGAGTTATGCAACCTAGGTTCCAATCCTATCAACTAGCCTATCACTAAGCTAGGAAACTAAAGCACATAGCAAGATTACAATGTAAATGCGAAAGCTAAAGAGTAAGGTAGAGATATGCAAACTCCCGTCAACGACTCCGGTATTTTTACTGAGGTATCGAGAAGTGCACAAGCTTCCCCCTAGTCCTCGTTGGAGCCCCTCGCAAGGGCCAAGCTCCTGGTCGAGTAACTCCGTGGATAGCCTCGGGCCTTCCCCACACGCAAGTGGGTCTCCGACGTGCCTTCCGGCAAGCCTCTCCTGGATGCTCCCCGCCGTCTTCACTATCAAGCTTTCGGCCGAAACGCCACGGGCCTTGTTTCCTCTGGTACACGGTGGCGGCCACACCACAAACGCGGTTGGTGTGATCTCGTAAGACAACAAGTCCCTTTGATGTACAACAATGTTGCGCGCAAGCACCCAGTGGTAAGAGGTATGCAAACCTCACTAAACACTAGGCCTAAACCTAGAGCAAGCGCATAAGC
Organism: Miscanthus floridulus; assembly: GCF_019320115.1. Classification (NCBI taxonomy): domain Eukaryota; kingdom Viridiplantae; phylum Streptophyta; class Magnoliopsida; order Poales; family Poaceae; genus Miscanthus; species Miscanthus floridulus. The sequence continues at coordinate 112,403,682 of NC_089595.1, forward strand.
GGTGGTCTAATCAACCTAAGCACTTCACAAAGCACCTACGCTAATCACCTAATGAATCACTAAGCACTATGCAAGTGGAGATCACTAAAATGGTATATTAACACCCTTGGTATGTTTTCTCAGCTCCACTATACTCAAATGGTCGGTTGGGGGGGTCTATTTATAAGCCCCACTGAGAAAGTAGCCATTGGGGATAAAACCCAGCTTTCTGCTATTGACCGGACACTGCTGTCATCCTGATCGAACATGTTCGGTCGTCCCAATCATTGAAGCTAGCACGTTGATCGAACTCGGCGCTGAGTCCGGTCACTATCGATCGGACATGTCTGATCGCGCTGGCGCCGCTCTCGAACCTCTCTGCACTCGATCGAGCGCTGCAGTTCCTACGTTCGGTTGATCACCATCCAGCGTCCGGTTAGTGCCGAGCTATTGTCGCTATAGTGAACAGTGTCATCATCGCGTCCGGTCACTTGAATCCTCAAGGTCCGGTCGCTGCTGCTGATGCCTGTCATTGTCGAACATCTTGATCGGACGCGTTCGGTCGCTATAAGGGCCGTGTCCGGTCACCTCTGTGAAGCTCGTTTCTTCGCGATCTTGCGTCTGACTTGGTTCCAATCTTCGTGCTTGGACTTTGCTTGATATCTTGGGTCTTCTCTTGTGCTTCTAGGGTCTTGCTTATGGTGTTGATCGTGGGATCATCATGTCACCTTCGTCCAAGTCACGTCTTGCACCCTATTGAACTACAAAACAATTACCTGCAAATTCATTTGTCCAATTTGGTTGTGTTGGTCACCAAACACCAAAATCCAAAGTAAATGGGCCTAGGGTCCATTTTCCTTACAATCTTTCCCTTTTTGATGATTGATGACAACATGACCAAAACAAGCAAACAATAAAAATTTTGGAATTTAAAAACTATTTACTTGCTAGGATGTAATGCAAAGGGCAATGTTATATGATGATAAAAGATACCACATGTAAATATCTTTGGAAACTTATCTTGCCCTTGCAAATGTCCCCATGTGGCATTATGGATTTAAGCCTCCCCCTAACTCTATAATCCACTATCCTCCCTTTCTCAGACCATTATCACTTGTAAATTATTATGATTGGGCTTGCTTTTGGTCCTACAAATTCTCCCCCTTTAGAATCAAACACCAAAAAGGAAGACATTAATAGCACAAGGGAGGGTCAAACTTTGTGATCCTTTGTATGTGGAGTGGAATATGTCACAAAATTTGACTCTCACATTACATAGACTAAGCTACCCCTAAATATATACATACATATGATGAAGAATGTAGTTTATGCATAATTGACAAATTAATGCTCAAGGGAGTTTAATCTATATAATGCATGGAGAAAGCATATAAATACCAAAGTAAAATGAACATGATGATATCGGTTTAGAAATACCACATGTGGAAACCAATTTGATTTATACCACTTGCAATAGGTGATGGATATTTGAAGTATGATGCTTAACTCTGGGGACTCCATTTTCCTTGCAATGAGACTACTACACACATGATAAGCTTGAAAAGGTATTAGTCTCAAAGCATCCAACTTGTAGAGTAACATCCCCCTAAATTTGTGCACACAAGTATGAAATACTTGTAGGAGACATGCACATTGATTTTAGAATAAAAAATACCACTTGAAAGATAATATCACATGAATGTGAGAATCATTTTCAAAAGTGATATTCGGGAGAAATTATCTACAATTTGGACTTTGGCACATATTAGATGAACAATTATAAAACAAGCTATGTGCCATGCTCCTAAACAATTTAAACAATGTAGGTTTTGCTCCAAGGGTTAAGAGTGAAACCGAGCAAGCCTACCATAAGATATACCTAGTGTATGCAAGACAAAAAATTAAACATGCAAATGCAAACCTAGGCATGAAAAGGAACTAGATGCTAATTGAAATTGCAAGAAATTAAATCTAGTTACCTGACATGGGAAGGGGAATTTGGATCCATAATATTCACTAACCTACTTGGCAATTACCTTGTCCATAATGATGCACCCCATGAAATATACCCATACTTTGCCAAGTCTCCAAATTCCCCAAAGTCCATCAGACTTCTCACTTCCCTTTCGGGATCCAAACCTTCTTGGTGCTCTTTATGTTGGAAATGATCTCCTTTGGCACCCAAATGCGTTTGGCCCCATTGTTGACTTGCTTATTCACCTTGATGGCCACCACCTTGTCATTTTCTTCTTCTTCAAGAGATAAGGTGTGGAGGCCATTTTATCCACCTTGTTGATGTAGGTGTTGGAGAGTTTGCTTGTTTCCTTTTTGTTTTTCTCTTTCTTCTTAGCTCATCCCCCATTCTTCACCTTGCACTCATATGACTTGTGTCCTTCCTTATGGCACACGTAGCAAACCATGATTTGTCCTTCATCAAGCTTCTTCACTCCCTTAACGGTGTTATCTTGATGAAGTTGGGCTTGCTTCATTTTGCCTATTACTTGAGTCAAGTCCTTGGTAAGGTGAGCCACTTCTTGTTTGAGTTGCTCATTCTCCATTACAACCTCTTGTGTGCATGTATCTACAACAACTTTCTCAACACAAACTTGGTTGCACAAGGGTGAGTCTAAACATAAATCATTGCAAGAAGTAGAGGCATCCTTTTTAGGCATGTCAAACATAGAACTTTTCTTTTTAAGTGCCTCAGTGGGGGTAGTACCGATGGCTTCAAGATTAGCAACTTTATTAGTTAGCTCATCACAATGTTTGCACATAGTTTCCATTTTAGCAAGCAAACTTTTATAAGCATCTTATGAGTTAGCTAACTTTTTCTTTAATTTTTCATTTTTCTTTACAAGTTGCTCATCATTGATTGTGCAATTATTTGTGTTTGCACTAGTCTCAAGTTGCTCAACTTTAGTAGATAGCTCCATATTAAGATTGGCAAAAGTTTCATATTGTTCAAGCAAAGTAGCATAAGCTTGTTGTGAGCTATCTAGTTTTTCTTTTAATTTTTCAAGCTTCTTCTATTGATGAAAGGATCAAGATGCCCAAGAGGGGGGGGGGGGTGAATTGGGCTAATTCTAAATTTCTTCACAATAAACAAGTCCTACGGTTAGCCCAATTAACCCCTTGTGCCTAGAAAGTGTTTCTATTGAACTAACACACAAAAGTTTAGCAACCTAAGTTCCAATCCTACTCTAGCATGGCAATTCTATGAATGTAAATGACAAGAATTGAATTGCTCAAAGTAAAGAGGGGAGAGAAAATGCGGCGATGTTTTGCCGAGGTATCGGAGAGTCGCCACTCCCCACTAGTCCTCGTTGGAGCACCCACGCAAGGGTGTAGCTCCCCCTTGATCCGCGCAAGGATCAAGTGCTCTCTACAGGTTGATTCTTCGACACTCCATCGTGGTGAATCACCCACAACCACTCACAACTTAAGTTGGGTCATCCACAAGCTCTCCGGATGATCACCAAGCTCTCCAATCACCACCAAGCCGTCTAGGTGATGGCGATCACCAAGAGTAACAAGCACGAACTCTCACTTGACCACGACAAGCCTAATGAGAAGGGTGGATGCACACTTTGCTACTCTTGATCTCACTAATGAGGGCTCTCTTTGGGATTCTCAAATCTCAATCACCTCACTAGGACCTTGCTCTTCTTGGCACTCACAAACGTGTTTCTCAGCTGTTGGAATGAGCAAAAGTACCCCCACACACGAGTGGAGGTGGTATTTATAACATGGGCTAAAAAATGAACCGTTATGTGCCTCTGCGGGGTGACCGAACGCTCCAGTCATGATGACCGGACGCTCCGGTCAGTATACCCCGAACTCCAGTGTTTACAGTGTGATCGGACGCTGGCCAGCATCCGGTCAACACTGACCGGACATGTCCGGTCGTGATTTTCCCTCTCTGGAACCTTACTGGAGTCGACCGGATGCTGGCTCTCAGCGTCCGGTCACTTGACCTCTCAGCGTCCGGTCACGCCAGATGCATTCCACTTGGTCAATTGCACTGACCAGACCCTGAGCCAGCGTCTGGTCAGTATTTGACCCTTCATTCACTTCCAACTCTCAATCATATATGAATGAAGTTTGCTCCAATGGATCTTAGGCATATTTAGGAGCTACCTAGTGCTAGTTTTAACAAGTGTGCACCACACCTAACTCACTAGACTCACCTAGGTCAAGCTACCCGTCCATACCCCCCTTAATAGTATGGCCAAAGGAAAAACAAAGTCCTAAACTACTCTAAGTGTCTCTCCAACTCCAATTAACACTTAGAACTAGTCATCCTTAACCTTGTCGTCCATCCTTTAAAAACCAAAATGATTTCCATTGTAGGGGCATGACCACCTTGATTGCCCAATCGATCTCCATTACCATGACCTAACTTAATTGCCTCTATAAAACACATGTTAGTCATAGTAATCTTGTATTGTCATTTATCACCGAAACCCAACTAGGGGCCTAGATGCTTTCAATCTCCCCCTTTTTGGTGATTGATGACAATATCACCTCGAGTATGTAAAAGAGTTGAGGTTTTTAACATGCTTGGATCATATAAGCTTTTGTCAATAAGAACAAAAGGGTTAGGTAAGCTTATATGAACCAAGCCAATCATGATGTACTCAAAAGATATGAATGAAGCATGAGTACAAGTAATAAAGCTTATTTGCATCGGAGTAAGACGCGGAAGCAAAAGGCAAATGAGCATAACACAAGTGATATGACATATAAATAATTCAAAGTAGAGAGCACATATGTCATATATCACGATCACGTAGATATCACTATCACATAAAAATAGTTTAATGCATAACAAGTAAACACACGACGAATGCATAATAGTGTATCACACATAAAAACTCCAAATATAATATATAAGCTAATGTAATAACTATGCTCCCCCTAAATATGTCTCTCCCCCTAAATCTATCATACTCGAACCCTCTCTCCCTTTGGCGTCAAACACCAAAACCTAAGGGTCGGTCGGCAGGGCTGCAGCGGACAAGCCAGGCACTGAAGTGTGAGGAGCAAGCTGAAACTGAGTGCCATCATCATCTGATCCAAAGCTCTGAGCTGGCTGACCCTCTGTAGCAGGTAGCGATGCTATAGCGGTCTAGGTCTGAGCAGGAACTAGAGCTGCCTGTGACTCTAAAGGTATGACTATAGTAGGCTCTGATGATGCCACTGAGGAAGGGAGCGTCTCTGTAGTCCCAGTAATAGGTGCAACAATAGAAGGACCCAAGACATGAAGATATGGAGGAGTAGGCATCCCTGTCAACTCACTGAAGGAAGCGCCAAGGCTCCTGGACACTGAGGTCTCTGGTACAAGCAATGAAGACGTCCCAGCTGGTGTGAAGCCTGTCTAGAAAGGTGTGAACTGCGGGGCTATCGCTGGCGAAGCAAAATACTAGGACACCTGCTCTGTAGGAGAAGCAAACGGCGTTGGTGGTTGTCCCTGACTCTGAAGCCCACTGGGCTGTAACGCTGGAGTCAATGAAGTAGTGGCTGCCTGACCAAGCAGGGGCGAAGGCTGTGGCGGTGGAGCCCCAATGGCTGTCACTACATGCTGCATAAAGCCAAGGAGCTGCTGCTGCATGAGTTTCTGCTGCTGATGCATGGCCTGCTGCTGATGCTATAGAGCCTGAGTCTGCTGCTGGATTGCATGCTGCTGCTGCTGGAACTCATCCTACCGAGTTTGGAACTGTGCAAACATAGCAGCTGTCTCCTGAGCCTAGCGTGCCTGGTCCTGCCTCATCCGCTCAAGTATTGTCAAGAGAGCGGGGTCAATCTACGGGGCAGGTGGCGCTGAACTGGAGCTGCCGGCCTCAAGATAATGTCACTGAGGAGGCATCCGAGGGATGGGCTGATAGTCATTGTCAGAACTGTCACTAGGGTCGCTCGCAACCACTCCCTCCTACTAAGCAAGCTCCTCCTCCTCAGTAGCTGCAATACCCCTAATAATGTCATCTTGCTGGGCTGCAGACTCTGGCACCTCAGGACGTCGGCGTGGCCGACTAGGTGCTATAGGTGTACTATGCCTGATCATCTATGTCATGTTATAGGCTAGAAACTCTGTGGTGGCACCACTGTACTCAGCAAGCATCTCTGGCGGCCTCACTGTGACTGCTCTATGGATAAGCCAGGTGATCCAGTGAGCATAAGGTAGCTGCCTGTGTCCTCTAAATCCCTTAGCTATAGTGTCCTCCATCTCTGACAGAATAAGATCCCAGATATCAAAAACTATCTGCTGCATCAGAGAGTTGATAAGCCATAGCTGTATACATGTCAAGCCCTCTCTGTATCCCATCCTGGGAAGCAATGTCCTCCTCATAATAGCCTCAAGCATGCGAGCAGTTGGATTGAGATCACTGGGGTTCCTCCTCGACCCTTCGCCAAAAGGCTCTGTGAAACAGTGATGGACCAAGTCACTAGGGGGCACATTTCCACCATGCGGGCATCTGGGAGGTGCAGTATGTCCATAGCAAACCTCATGAAGTCTGGCAGGATGCTCCTGAAGTCTGAGTATCTCTCTAGCCCTAGTGCTGGTCAACCGGTAGTCTCTACCTCTGAATGCAAAGTGTATAAAGTTATGATGTGGGTCAATAAAGAGCGAGGCATAAAACTGACGAACCCAAGATGGAACATATAATCTAGTCCGTCCAATCAGATCTGTCAGCCCTGGTAGATATGCAAGGTAGGGGCGAATGTGCTCTCCAGCTGCTGCTACTATAGAGTCAATATGGCACACCCTCTGAGATCTAAAAACAGCTCCACTATTGAGATAGGCATTGTAGAAATCCTCCTATAGAGGCATGTAGAAACCCTCAGATGCTTTGTCATCTCTCCTCGGTGGGAACCACACCTCAAAATCCACGAACCTCAGCTCCTGCACCTGCTTGGCCGTGGCGGCCCTCAAGTCAAGATGGGTCACTAGAGGTGGACCCTGTGGTCTAGGAGGTGGACGAGAACCCCTCCGCTGAGTGTCTGGCCTAGGTGTGACTAAAGCACGGGTACGACCAGAGCGGCATAACTGAGACTGTGGTGCCTGCTCTATCTCCTCTGCCTGCTCTCCCTACTAGGTCTGCTCGGTTGGCGGTGCCTGCTGCTATGACTCCCCCTGAGGCAGAACCTCATCAAGAACATGACACCGTCCGGCAACCGTGACAGTCCCTGGTGGACCACCATGAAGGCGCTCAACTCGCTCGATTTCAGCTACTGCTCCTGGTGGAAGTGGATCTGCAATGACAACTCCACTACGAGCACCTCCTCTCTCTGCACGCTCTGCTGCCTCAGCAACTACAGCTGCTCTCGCTATCTCTGCATCTGGGTACTTGCGCTTTCTTGTCGCCAGGTTCTTTATTGCCTTGCCTTTGGGATCTACAGGCTGATGAGGCGGGGGCCTCTGATCCTCATCACCGGGACCACCACCGACATTCTTCGTGCGGGCCATCTGATGAATCTGAGGAGAAAAACTACCGCTGAGAAAGATCAACTATCAATCTGTCGCTTCCGAGGCTTGGCCTCGATCCGTACTCGTGAGATTGGCCCCGAGTTATCTGACAACTGCCACTGACACCTCAACGACACCGACTCGCTGCACGATGGAATAGAAGGATATACAAATAAATACGATATATCTAATAGATGTGAAACCCTAGGAAGCAAGCAATTTAGATACGAAATTGGAATGACAGGCTTGCTACCTGACGAAACGACGTACCGAAGAAAAGAGAAGAGACACGTGGGGAACCACCGAATCGGCTAGGGTTTGCGGTGAGCAGTGAATCGATGACCCTGATTGCAGTTGAAATCGAGGCTGTGATGAATAGCTAGGTCACAGCGAGGTTGTGATATGGATTGCTAGGGCACGGGCAGGGCCTTACCAGTGCTGGACGTGGACAGCACTACAGCGTGGAGGAGCGAGGCGGCGCTGGAGCACATGCTCGGCGGTGCTAGGGCATGGGACCGTGCAGTGGTGTGCGAGGCTGGCGTGGGAAGAGAGCCGCGGCGTGGAGCAGGGCACGATGGTCGTGGTGGCGCGCGGTCGCTAGCGCGAAGGACTGCGGCTAGGGTTTACGGCGATGTCGGCATGGTGATGGAGGCGGGATAGGGTCAAAGAACGGCGCGCTGAGACTAAATAAGGTGGCCCCCATGGATAAGAAAAGGAAACGGAGAAAAGAGTTCTGATGCTGCACATTTTCTACTGACCGAACGCTCCGGTGGTAGCGATCGGACGCTACCACCCAGCGTTTGGTCGATTCCAGAGAGGTCCAATTCCTCTAGAATTGCGACCGGACGCGTCCGGTGGACACCGACCGGACGCAGCCAGGGTTCGGTCACCTAGCCTTGAAGTCTTCATGATCGATCAGACGCTGAAGCTCCTTCTGACTGGATGCTGGGAAAACACTGTTTCAGCGTCCGGTCACTCCTTCGGCAGTAGGTTCACCTCCTGTGAACTGACCAGACACTGGACAACAGAGTTCGGTGCAGCGTCCGGTCACTCCTTCTTTAGCAATTCTTGAAAGTTGTTCGTGCTGCCTGTTCCCAATCAAGTCCCAACTCAAATAAGATCCAAATAAACACCAATTGGGACTGATATGAGTGACCTCTCTCAAACCCTCATATTTTTCAAAATATTTTGCCTTAGGCTATAATTCTTTTTAAGAAAATAGGCAACAAGAGGGCAATTTAAGACAAATGACAAACACAACATTCATGCATATGCAATGTAATACTTGAAAGTAAATCTAGTTGCCTGTCAAGTTTGATCCAAGGTTAAGCTTCTTCACACGCTTTTCGGCGGGTATCTTAACCATGTTAGACAAGCCCTATATGCATTACAAAACATTAAATATGGTGTATATTACAATGCAATGCAAGGGACAACACAAGCTCATCTTTTAGTGAAGTTACTAAAATCAAGCACATTTAGCTCATTCCGCAATCTACAAAATGTTGCCTCATCTAGCGGTTTAGTGAAGATATCCGCCAATTGATTCTCGGTCCTTACACCTTCTAATGATATATCATTTTTAGCAACATGATCTCTAAGAAAGTGATGGCGGATATCTATGTGCTTGGTGCGAGAGTGTTGAACCGGATTATTTGCAAGTTTTACCGCACTTTTATTGTCGCACAAAAGAGGTGCTTTCTCTAGAACTACACCATAGTCTAGCAAAGTTTGTTTCATGTAAAGTATTTGTGCACAACAAGCACCCGCGACAATGTATTCCGCTTCGACGGTGGACAAAGCCACACTATTTTGTTTCTTGGAGGACCAAGACACAAGTGATCTATCAAGCAAATGGCACCCTCCGGATGTGCTTTTTCTATCAACTTTGCATCTGGCATAATCCGAATCGGAATAGCCAATTAATTCAAATATAGCTCATTTGGGATACCAAAGGCCAATGCTTGGTCTGTGCTTAAGATACCTAAGGATTCTTTTTACGGCAATTAAAAGTGTTTCCTTAGGATTAGCTTGAAATCTAGCACACATACACACACTAAACATGATGTCAGGCCTAGATGCGGTTAAATATGACAAGCTACCAATCATAGAACGGTAGAGAGTTTGATCAACCGTGTTACCTCCCTCATCTAGGTTGAGATGTCCATTAGTTGGCATTGGTGTCTTAATTGGCTTACATTCATCCATCTTGAATCTCTTGAGAAGATCTTTTGTATATTTCTCTTGAGAGATGAAGATCCCTTCTTTCATTTGCTTGACTTGAAAACTAAGAAAGAATGTAAGCTCGCCAATCATGGACATCTCGAACTCCTTCGACATCAATTCACCAAATTCTTTGCAAGAGTCTTCATTTGATGATCCAAAGATGATATCATCAACATATACTTAACAAATGAAGATATGCCCATCAAGCTTCTTGGTGAATAGTGTGGTGTCGACCTTCCCAATAGTGAAGCCCTTCCCAATGAGGAAGTCCCGAAGGCGCTCATACCAAGCTCTTGGGGCTTGCTTAAGCCCATATAATGCCTTGGACAACCTATAAACATGATTAGGATATCTAGGGTCTTCAAATCCGGGAGGTTGATCAACATAGACTAGTTCATTAATAAAGCCATTTAAAAATGCACTTTTCACATCCATTTGATATAATTTCATTTCATGATGTGATGCATATGCAAGGAGGATACGAATAGCTTCTAGTCTTGCAACCGGTGCAAAGGTCTCTCCAAAATCCAAACCTTCAACTTGAGAGAACCCCTTTGCAACTAGTCTTGCCTTATTCCCCACAACTACACCTTGATCATCTTGCTTATTTCGGAATACCCACTTAGTTTCAATGACTCTTGCACCTTTTGGCCGCTCTTCAAAAGTCCAAACTTTATTGCGAGTGAAGTTGTTCAACTCTTCATGCATGGCATTTATCCAATCCGGATCTTGAAGAGCTTCTTCTACCTTAGTAGGCTCATAGCAAGAGACAAAAGAGTGATGAGCAATAAATGAAGCAAGTTTTTATGAGGGAGTCATTACACCCTTTGATGGACTCCCTATGATGAGATCTTGTGGATGATCTTATAGTAGAGGTATATTTCTTCTATTGACCACTTGAGGAGGAGGTTGTGGAGCATCAATATCTTGTGCTTGTACCACCATTTGCTCATAGGAGACATGAGTGTCTTCATTTTCTACTCTCCCATCCTTTTCACCATCTTGTGGCATATTTGATGAAGAGGGTGGATCAATCACTTGTAAATCATCTTCATCATCTTTAGGCTTGATGTCTCCAACCGGAATGTTCTTCATGGCCTCCCTCAATGGTTCATCACCTACATCATCAAGATTCTTATGTGCTCCTTGGGAGCCGTTAGTTTCATCAAATTCCACATCATATGTTTCTTCAACCAAGCCGGTGGCATGATTAAATACTCTATATGCTTTGGACTTTGATGAGTAACCGATAAGAAAACCAATATCACAACGTCTTTGAAACTTCCCTAGGTGTTGTCGCTTCTTGTAGATATAGCATTTGCAACCAAACACCCTAAAGAAGGAGACGCCTAGCTTCTTCCTGTTGAGTAACTCATAAGGTGTCTTGCTAAGGAACTTTTGAAGGAATAGGCGGTTTGATGCATAGCATGTGGTGTTGATTGCTTCCGCCCATAGAGCTTCAGGGGTATTGTACTCATCAAGCATAGTTATTGCAAGAGTGATCAATGTCCGGTTCTTCCTCTCAACTACACCATTTTGTTGAGGAGTATATGTTGCAGAGACTTCATGTTTGATTCCAACTTCATCACAATATACTTCTTTGTTTGTGTTGTCAAATTCTTTCCTATTGTCACTTCTAATCTTCTTGAGCTTCACTTCAAATTCATTTTGAGCTCTCTTGGCAAACTTCTTGAAGCAAGATGCAACTTCAGATTTGTCATGAAGGAAGAATACCCATGTATACCTTGAATAATCATCAACAATCACAAGACAATAAAGATTTTCTCCCAAACTCTTGTATGTTGTTGGTCCAAATAAATCCATGTGAAGGAGTTCTAGCACTCTTGTGGTTGACATGAAAGCTTTGGTTGGATGAGTATTTGCAACTTGCTTGCCTGCTTGACATGCACTACAAAGCTTGTCCTTCTCAAACTTCACATCCTTCAACCCTCTCACCAAATCATTTTTCATTAGCTTCTTGAGTGAGCTCATCCCAACATGAGTCTTCTATGCCATAGCCACCCAAGTATTGTTTAGGTGAATAGGCAAGTCTTCAAATTTGCATCTTCGGAAGTGAAATCCACTAGATATAGATTGTTGTATCTAAATCCTTTGAATATCACTTGTTCATCATCCTTCTTAGATACAACAACTTCCTTCTCAGTAAACAAACATTGGAAGCCAAGGTCACACAATTGCCCAACGGATAACAAGCTGAAGCTCAATGAAGCAACATATGGCACATTAGAGATTGAATGATCATTTGATATAGCCACTTTACCCAATCCTTTAACCTTGCCCTTTGAGTTATCTCCAAATGTGATTCTTTCTTGTCCATCTACTTCTTCATCTAGTGAGGTGAACATACGAGGATCACCGGTCATATGTTGTGTGCAACCACTATCAATCACCCAATGACTTCCACCGGTCTTGTAGTTCACCTACACAAAAGAGATCAAGCTTTAGGAACCCATACTTATTAAGGGCCCTTCACCTTCTCAATAAGTGACTTTGCAACCCAAATTTTCTTAGGCCTATTCTTGTTGGGAGGTCCTAAAAACATGACTTTCATCTTTTCACTAGAGTCCTTTCTAAGCATGTAGTGAGCATTGAAGGCAAAGGATCTAGTATGCTTGGGCAAGGGTTATGGTGGTGGAGTTTGACACTCATGAGCAAAATGGCCTTCTTGTCCACTCTCAAAACATCTCTTTGGCTTTGGCTTTGGCTTTGATTGTTGTTGTTGAACTTGAGCCTTCTTCTTCTCTACATGTGCCACATATCCAATGCCACTTCTATCCATTTTTATGATGGTGTTCATAAGTAGCTCACTTTGAAGATACTTGCCTCTTGTGAACTTGCTCAAACCAATCTTAAGATACTCTTTTTCCAACTTGAGCTTCTTGTTCTCCTCCTCGAGTGCATCACTACTTTTATCTTCCTTGAGTGCAACATTGTTTCTCTCTTCTATGAGTTTCTTATTTTCTTCTTTTAGCTTCTCATTCTCAAGAATCAAGTCACCATCATGATCAAGTGTTTCTAGCACAATGGTGTTGTTGATTTTGAACTCTTCAAACTCTTTCTTGAGCTTTTCATTGTCATGCTTGAGCTTGACATACTCATCATAGTCATTGCACTCAACCACTTGCTTGCCTTTGCTACTAGATCCTTGCTCAATGCTCTCATCAATTAAATCATCACATGATGTAGCTATATCAATCTTAACAACATGGTTAGTAGCATCATGTGGCTCATTAGGTAAAAATTCTTGAGCAATGACAAGATTATCATAATTAATCTTGGGAGTGGTATATTCATCTTTTAGCTTGTTGTGGCTAGTGATGAGCTCATTGTATATCTTCTCAAGTTTATCATGTTTATCTTTAAGCTCTTTCTTAGAAGATTTGAGCTCCTTGAGTTTGGATGATATAGTATCATTTGCTTCTTTAAGCTCACCATTAGCCTTTTCCATTATATCACACTTTGCTAAAAGTGAATCATTCTTAGCATCTAGCTTTTCATTTTTAGCTCTAGTCTTTATAATGATCTTAGTGTATTGTTTAAGCAATTTAGCAAGATCATCATAAGAAGGTGATTCATACTCATCATCATCACTACCACTATCATCATCACTACTATCATTATCATTTGATACCTTGCGTTCACCCTTGGCCATAAGGCATAGGTGTGTAGAGGATGATGGCGGTGGTGGCGGTGAAGATGATAAAGAATCAATAACAATAGCGGCCACTTTCTCATTGTCACTATCATCATCGGATGATCCACTAGATGAATCAATGTCCGTGAGCCAATCACCAATGATGTAAGCCTTTCCACTCTTCTTCTTCTTGTGGAAGTCCTTCTTCTTGCCATCTCTTTTCTTGTATGGCTTGTTCTTTTTCTTCTCATTTTCATCTTCATTGCTTGAGTCATCTTTCTTGCCCTTGTTCTTGTTCTTGAACTTGTTTTTCTTGGGCTTAGTGCATTGGTGTGCTAGATGACCAAGTTCACCACAATTGAAGCAATCCATTTTGGAGATTGGCTTCCTTCTTGAGCTTGTAAAGAACTTCTTCTTCTTGTCATCAAACTTGATGCCACTCTTGTTTAGCTTCTTTAGCATCTTGGCGGTTTTCTTCACCATGAGAGCAAGGCTTTCATCATCAACTTCATCATCACTTGAGCTCTCATACTCAAGCCTTACTTTGCCCTTCTCTTGGCTAGCTTTGAATGCTAAGTCTTTTTCTTTCTTCTTTGTAGAGGATGAGCCATCTTGAGGTGTGATGTGCATGTACATCTCATGAGCATTGATCTTTCCCAAGATTTGTGTCGGTGTAGCGGTGGAAAGATCACCTTGATGTAGCATGGTCATAATATGCTCATATTTGTCAATGGGGAGGACACTCAAGATCTTTCTTACAACATCGGATGGTTGCATTTGAGTGAGTCCAACCCATTAACTTCCTCTATAAGAACATTCAAACGTAAATATATCTCATTAGCGCATTCTTTAGGAAGCATTTCAAAAGAGTTGAGCTTTTTCATGATAAGATGATAGCGTTCCTCACGCTCACTCTTTGTTCCCTCATGGAGCATACAAAAGTCCGACCATAGTGCATGGGCGTCTTTGTGGTTCCTCACCCGATTGAACACATCTTTGCAAAGGCCTCTAAAGATAGTGTTGCGAGCCTTTGCATTCCATTTTTCGTAATTCTCCTCATCGCCTTGTGGGTGTGCGGGATCCTTAGGTTTTGGGAAGCCTTGCGAGGCGGCTCTTAGTATTCCAACATCTAGAGCTTCTAAGTACGCCTCCATACGAATTTTCCAATAAGGAAAATCGTCCCCCTCAAAGATAGGAGGAGGTCCATCCCCGTGAGACATCTTTCTCTAGGCGATTAAGCCTAAATACGTGAGCATGAGGCTTCGATACCAATTGAAAGAATCAAGATGCCCAAGAGGGGGGGGTGAATTGGGCTAATTCTAAATTTCTTCACAATAAACAAGTCCTACGGTTAGCCTAATTAACCCCTTGTGCCTAGAAAGTGTTTCTATTGAACTAACGCACAAAAGTTTAGCAACCTAAGTTCCAATCCTACTCTAGCATGACAATTCTATGAATGTAAATGACAAGAATTGAATTGCTTAGAGTAAATGCTCAAAGTAAAGAGGGGAGAGAAAACACGGCGATGTTTTGCCGAGGTATCAGAGAGTCGCCACTCCCCACTAGACCTCGTTGGAGCACCTGCGCAAGGGTGTAGCTCCCCCTTGATCCGTGCAAGGATCAAGTGCTCTCTACGGGTTGATTCTTTGACACTCCGTCACGGTGAATCACCCACAACCGCTCACAACTTAAGGTGGGTCATCCACAAGCTCTTCGGATGATCACCAAGCTCTCCAATCACCACCAAGCCATCTAGGTGATGGCGATCACCAAGAGTAACAAGCATGAACTCTCACTTGACCACGACAAGCCTAATGAGAAGGGTGGATGCACACTTTGCTACTCTTGATCTCACTAATGAGGGCTCTCTTTGGGATTCTCAAATCTCAATCACCTCATTAGGACCTTACTCTTCTTGGCACTCACAAACGTGTTTCTCAACTGTTGGAATGAGCAAAAGTACCCCCACACACGAGTGGAGGTGGTATTTATAACATGGGCTGAAAAACAAACTGTTATGTGCCTCTACGGGGTGACCAGACGCTCCAGTCATGATGACCAGCTGCTCTAGTCAGTATACCCCAAACTCCAGTGTTTACAGTGTGACCGGACGCTGGCCAGCGTCTGGTCAGCACTGACCGAACGCGTTCGGTCGAAATTTTCCCTCTCTGGAACCTTACTGGAGTCGATCGGACGCTGGCTCTCAGCGTCCGGTCACTTGACCTCTCAACGTCCGGTCGCGCCAGACGCATTCCACTTGGTCAAATGCACTGACCAGACCCTGAGCCAGTGTCCGATCAAACCGGAGCCAGCGTCCTATAACACCCCGGTGTTATGCCTGCATGTAGGCACTGCAAATCATACATATCATACATCATCAAGCATCCTAATCATACATGCCTAATCATGTAAATAACAATTGAAACACTGCTTCGAAACATATGAAACATGTTGTGAAACCTGAATGTTTCATACATTTGTTAGAATGGTTTTGCCCTGATTTTGCTTGCTAGGTTAGTAAAACATGTTTGGCTACTATTGTAAATCATCTAGGATTATTTAGTTCAATTTTTGGAGCAAGGTTTGTATTCAAATTAATTCAAAATTTTGCTTCCAAAGTAATTTCCCGAAAATTAGGGTTTTGAGTTAAACATGGACTTTGATTTTACAATTCAAAATCTAGAAAGAATTTGGCTTTGGTCATAAAAGCAAAGTTGTAGAGAATTAAATTCTAATCAACTTTCATTTTTTGGTACATTTTCAAAAGATGTCATTTTCTTGCTCGAAATAATATTTGAAAGTTGGCATTTAAAAATTCCTTGAAAATACAAATGAAAAAGGGCTTTTTCTCCTTCGCGGGCCGCCGCCTCGCTTCTGGCCCACGGCCGAAGCTGGCCCAGCCAGCCTCTCGCCGCGCCACGTGCCTCGCCTCGGCCCAGCCCAGCCCAGCGCCGTGCCTGCCCTGCCTTCGCGCGCGCCTGCCCACTGACGCGCCGCGTCGCGCCCGACTGTGGCAGAGCTTGCCCGCCGCGTGGTGGCCATGCGCCGTCGACGCCGCCGCGCATCGCAGCCGGCCTGCGCCCGCGCCCACGTGCCCGCCTATTCCTACCGAAGCCGGTGCGCTCGCTCGCTCACTCCCGCGCTGCTTCTCCTCTCCGCCAGCACCGCGCGTACTCGCTCTCCTCCTTGCCGCGCCACCGCACCCGCCGGCCAAATTCACCGCGCCTTCTCCACCGCGGCCAGCAATCACGTGCCCACAGTTCCGCCTCGCTCTCCGGCACGTCGTGCTCACACCCGTGCCGACTTCCGAGCTCAGGTAGCGCCATCTCGAGCTTCGCCACCGTCGGCCATGGCGCCGCCGTGCTCGGCCGCCGTGGAAGTCGCCCTTCCTTCTCTTCTCCACCCTGCCTAGCTACCTTCCCGCCTTCGCCATCTTCTCGCAAGCCTCATGCTCCCGCTAACTCGCCCTGTCACGGCCGGCAATGGCCGCCGGCCTCGTGGCCGAGCCACGCCGCCGCGACGTCGCAGCGCCGGCGTGGCCTCTGCCTCAGCCGAGCCAGGCCGAAAGGCCATGGGCCGACGCCCTGCCGGGCCATCTCCCCCTTCCATTCGCTTGGGCCGCGCAGGCCAAATGTGGCCGTGGGCCGATTGAATCCAGCGGGCTGGCCCAGTAGAAATAGGATGAATTGTTTTCAATTTATTCTTTTTTATTTGAAAATAGAAATGGTTTGAAAAATGTTTGGATACTCAAAGTTGCTCTAAATCTATTGAAATAAATTTGTCTAGGTTACTTATCATCAGATCTACTTGGGAAAATTATTGCATGTCATTTTTGAGATACTTTGCTGTAGAATTTTATTTAATCATGTATATTGCTGATAACTTGAAAAATATGTAGAAAAATCTATAGGCTTCAGAAAAATATGATTCCAAGTTTGTTAATCTTCTTATGTCATGTACTTCCTAGGAAAAATATGTTTCATGCATGGGCTGTGGGAAAATTTTGAGGTGTAGTTCAAGTACCTTTAATGGCTGATTTTTGTTATTTTAGTTAGAGAGCAAACTTTGTATAAAACATGTATGTGATAATTTTTGTACAGTCATTGTATGCTATGAAGAATATAGGAAAAATACTAACTCTGTTGTTTGACACTTTTCACAGTACAAAGTATTTTCATGTACATAATCATGCCATAGCTTGTTATTTTTGTGTAGGCTAATCCACTCATTCAAATACCATGAAAATCTGATAGTAAACTACTTAGGGTAGTACTATGCTGTAGTAATTTTCTAAGATTTTTCTAAGCAATAAAAATAGATATTGCTATTCAAACCTATTATTAATTAGGGTTTAATTAAGTGTTGCTTTTTGTGGGATTAAGAAATTAGTAAAGCTTTGGTGTATCTTTGAAGCATTTAATAAAATATGTTGACATAACATATTAGTAGTAGAAGAGAATGCAGTAGATGACATGTGCTTGTAGTATATTTTCTTGGATGATGTTGACTACCTCGCATTCAAACATATCCATTGTATTCATCTCATCCGATGCACCGATTGCATAAGCACTTACGCACATTGCATCATACAGGATCGCAAACCGAGAACCCAGTCATCATACCCGAGGAGCCCGAGGAGCAGTTCGAGGTGCAGCCGCAGGAAGTGCTAGAAGCCGACGAGGAGGACGTTGAGGAACTTCCGGAGTGCCCTGATCATCGTCCGAGCTCCTTCGAGAGAGGCAAGCCCCAGAGCATTTTCTCCCGATTTGCAATTATTAATTCAATGCTTTACTTTAATTGATGCATTATGTTCAGGAGTTGTTTGCAACCGTTGCTGCATTATACCTTGTCTACCTTTGTTATACTATATCCTTGTTACCCGGGTATCCGCAGTCGAGTCAATGCTTAGCTGGCTTAGACCGGTAGAAGTTGGGTGATTTCCTGTCACCTGTGAGCTATAGGTGGTTACCTGGATCTGCTTGGATGACTATGAAGTCATGGTATAACTAAGTGTTAAATGAAATTAAGACCAGACAGAGACTTGTAGAGTTTTGGACTATAGTGTTTCCGTCTGTGTCGATTAAGGACCGACCGTTGTTGGGCCTCGAGTCATGTTGAACGCATGCCTTACATTTAGCTGGCCGGATAAAGTACCTTCCGACCGCGAAGCTGGGAGATTATTCGGGACGAGTAGATTGCCCGCAGCGCACTGTGCCGGAGCAGGTGTGGTAGGACATGGGGGCGAGATGATAAGACCAAAGTGCAGTCGGTCGGCCCCCGGGTACATGTGGTTCCTGGCAAACTCGAGATTCCTGGATAGTTGACTCGGTGATCAATATCTCACTTTAGTGGGTGAGTGAGGTTTGTGTAAGGAATAAATCGCCAGCTGGTTAGGAATCGATTCGAATCGCCATCGCTCCTGGATAGTGAGCACTTGACTTGAGTTACTTTATCGTAGTAAATGTTTATGGAACACTTGGACAGTTATAGTGAATATGATAGGATGAAAGTTGTTTAATGATCATTGGTTATCATTATCTGCTTAATTATATGTTTGCTCTAGTATAGGTGCAAATCTAGTCGACAGGTTAATAATAATTAAATTGACAATAATGCTTTTAGGAAGGTTCTTGAAAGGCTAAAAATGCTTCTTTTGCAAATGAGTCAGCTACCCTACTATAAAGCCCTTCATAATCCTTGGTGTCACTTATTTTCGGTTATGTCGGGTAAGTCTAGCTGAGTACCTTCTCGTACTCAGGGTTTTATTCCCACTTGTTGCAGATAGGCAGATGTATTACGGCTACTGTATCAACTGCCTTTATCCTGCGATGGGTGATGCTTAGGACCATGGGCATGGTCATTCCTTACGTCTCGTCTGATGCTTTTGTTGGAGATGATCATTCGCTGGCACTATATTTGAACTCCGCGTGAGTGTGTGTGTGGTTTGAACAAATGGCTTCCACTACTTTTATTCGAACTTGTTTTGTAATAACTATGTTGAAACTCTGATGTATCTGAGATTGCAAACTTTTATGTAATATGTGACGGTGACCGCTAAACTTATTATGATCTTGGCTGGAATGGAAGTTGGTTTGAAATCCTTCATGATTTCACGGACTACCGGGTTATACGGGCTTAAGTTTGCTAAATTGTCTGCTCTGGCGGATGATTTTCTTACTTAATTTCATATAATTGGTCGGTTCTGTTACAGCTGGCATCAGAGCATGGTTTAGTGTGTGTACTATTCATAAGTGTATTTAAAACAAAAAGGCATTTGGAAAACGTGATTTTCAAAATATAAAGTGTGCCAGTGATCATATCCTTTATGCCCAGTTAAGGACTTTAGGTGGCTTAATTAAGTACTGACTTGGGGTTCTTGCATCATATTTCTCTTTCGTCGCTCATACGGCGTGCTATTGTATGAGTGCCACTTGTTTGAGTGGTAATGAATGGATCATTTGCCTCTACGCCTTGGTAAGTGTGAGTTGTGAGAGCATGATCGGATACACCGCCGATCTAGGGTGAATGCTTATATGATGCTGGAGTAATTACATGTTCTACGCATGTTTTACAAAGGTATCTCATGTATGGGTCTTCCGTCTGTGGAGGCGATGCCATCAATAGGACGATGGTTCGGGTAGTTACTACCGTTGTACACGTTTCTGGGGATTCGTGTAGAGCGTGTAGATAAAAATTTACTGCTTTTATGCATTCATTGGAAATTGGGCTGAAATGAATCTTCTGCAGGTACATAACAACGCTATCGTGTAGAACGTATTAGCTACGTATTGAGAGATCGTTTGTATGCCACCGAATTCGTCGTTAGAAATTATTTATTTCATAAGTTTGTGAGAACGTACGGCATGTACATACATCATATTACTTGTGCATTTCATTCATGTCATGCATTCCTCCCCTTATAAATTGATTATCTCCTTTTGATATAAGTTGTATCACCTAAAATATGTTTCCCCGGGGTAATAAAAGAACTTTTGCTACAGATAGCCTGCACGAAGCAGACCGCCCGTAAGTCCACCGGAGGAAGAGCACCTCGACGTCCGTTGGCCCTGAGGGCGCACCGCACCACGGACACCTTCTTGAGCGAGTTTGGCATGCCAACTTTGCTTTGGAGAGTGCTCCATGATGTGGGGTACCCAGAGGGTCAAGAGCCGGTGTACTCTTGGAATGAGAGCCAGTTAGCAGAGGATGGACTCGCAGTGGTGGAGATCACGGTTCCTGCTCTCGGTGATGCTCCAGATTGGGATGGTTGGCATTTGGAGTTTGAGGGTCGCACTCCAGCTGAGGGTGCAGAGGGAGCAGCCTTCCGTGTCATCAGGGATATTACGAGCAGATTTCCCAGTGAGCTTGCAGCAGCTCTAGCTGGCACTTTTCCTAGGGATGATCCTCGTGATGCCATTTGGGTTCAGCCTCAGGGAAGTGCATTGGTCAGAGGTCCAGCTGAGGGACAGGCTAGCGACAACCATTCTATGAGCGCTATGTTCGCCGCCATCAGAGCATATGAGGGTCTCGAGAGTACCTACTAGACTTTGACTGGCTTGCGTGGTCAGGATAAGCTCAAGAGGAGAAAGCAGAAGAAGAGACAGGCACGTGCTATAGCTAGCTTGCAGGAGCAGTTGGCTGATATGAACTTACAGCGAGATCAGGTGGTTGAGAGAGGTGATAGAGCTATGCAGCGGGTGCATACGTTGACTCAAGCCAACAACAATGCAGATCGCATGATAGGACAGTTGGTTCAGGAAAAGAATGAAGCCTGGGACGACAGGGACCTTCTGTTGTAGAGGGTCAATGAGCTAGAGGAATACAATGGCAACCTGCACGAGGAGTTTCACGCGCTCTACAATGGGGTTGGCCCATATGCTCCACCGGACGCCGCTGGCATGGACATCGACAACGACAACGAGGATGAGCCTGTAGTTTCACCTGGGGGCGATGGTGACGTCTCTGATCCCGACGATGGCCCCGAGGAGTAGGCTAGTTGCCTTGCGCTAGTATCTAGGTCCTGTCGTGATGACCTTTCTTTTGTTGGCATGTAACCTATTGTATGTTGCTTCGAACGTATGAGACTTTGCATGTGGTTGGAACTTGATTTTCGAATGCGATATCTGAACGCATAAAAGTCCAGTGTATGTATGCTAGCAAATTGGTTGTATGGACGCGATGTTTGCCGTTGAAGTAATTTGATTAAGTGCTGTTGTTTTAATTGGGATGCGATTGTTGTGCCTCTGTTTTATTGTATGAATTTATTCTCTCCAGTAAATTCAGTACGGCATAATTTTTCCTTCACTCGCAATTATTATAGCTTCACTCAATCATTACTTATTGCTGAAATATGCAGATGACAAACACTCACCGAACCACGTATGAGGCCGCTGAGACCGGTGCTAATGGTGCGGGGACCGGTGGTGGTGGTGGTGGAAACCACGGCAACAACAATGAACCTCCCCATGAACCGCATTTGCCACCTCCTCCCCCGTTTACCCCCGAGATGTTCCTCGCACAGCTGCTCGGGAGTCAGCGCAACGTGGAACAATCCCAGAAGAACATGGAGGATTTTCTGCGCACCATCGCCAACAATGTTCAACGTGGTAACAATCAAGGTGGTGGCATGGGAGTGAACCAATATAGCAGCTTCAAAGATTTCATGGACACCAGGCCGCCAGTATTCAAGGAAGCAATAGCACCACTCGATGCTGAGGAATGGATCAACACGATGGAAGATAAATTCCATGTGTTGAGGATGACTGAGGTGTTGAAAACGGAGTATGCTGCACTTCAGCTGCAAGGACCAGCGGGAATGTGGTGGAAGCACCATCGCACCACCTTCCCTCCAAATGCTCAAATTTCTTGGAGAGAGTTTGCTAAGGCCTTCCGTGGAGTCTATATTCCACCCGGGCTGACCGAGATGAAGTTGGGAGAATTCTTGGCATTAAGTCAGTGCACGACCGTGACACAATATCTGCATGCCTTCAACAACTTGTGTCGCTATGCTCCCGACATGGTTGACACAGATGCTAAAAGAATAGCCAGTTTTAAGAGGGGACTCAATCCAAAAATGATGAAGCATGTTGGTACCAACAACTGCGTCAGATTCAATGACTTCATCAGTGACTGTCTGAAGCAGGAGAAGAATAACAACGCCAGCACCGCAGCCAAGACACGCAAGAGAGCCCTTGAAGGTGGTCCATCACAAGCTAGAGCACCTATGAGAGGTCATCCTCCATATCGCCCATCGGCACCTGGCGCTAGGTTCAGGCCACCTCAGCAAAGAAGTCAGAATTTCTGTGGACCCTAGAAGCCTTACAAGATGGCAGTACAGCCCAACAAGGCAGCCGCAACTGTGGTACAAGGCAGTTCCAAGGGAGTTGTGGGATCTGTTGGGACAGGGAGGGGACCCTGCTATAACTGTGATCAACCCGGCCACTTCTCGAGGTTTTCTCTATACCCGCCCAAGAAGAAGCAGCAGACTTATAATGCTAGAGTGCATAGTACGATAGTGGATGAAATTCCTGAGGGAGAGCCCGTCACTGCTGGTAAGTTTCCTATCAACGAAAACCCTGCAGTTGTTCTATTTGATTCTGGATCATCGCATTCTTTTATGAGTCAAGCATTTGCACAGAAACATGAACAACTATGCACAAAATTGGGTTATGGTTACCGTATAAGTTCAGCAGGGGCTGATGTTTTGACTAACCGGATGGTTCGAGGGGCAACCCTTGAATTAGGTAGCAGGAAGTTCTGAGTGAACTTGATAGTTATGCCTGGATTAGTTTTAGATGTCATTATAGGGATGAATTGGATGAAGGATTGGGGAGCAGTCATAGATACTGGAAGTCGAGTACTTACCCTTAAGGATCCCCTGGGTGAGGGTACTTTCCAAGTACCATTGCCTCAGAGAACAGACCTGATAAGTGTTACATGTGCTACGGCAGTCATTCCTATTCATCAGATTTCGGTAGTGTGTGAATTTCCGGATGTATTCCCAAATGAGCTACCTGGTCTTCCGCCGGATAGGGAGATTGAGTTTGGAATTGAGTTAGTCCCCAGAACAGCTCCGATTTCAAGGAGACCCTATCGGATGCCTCCAGATGAGTTAGCTGAGCTGAAGAAGCAATTAAAAGATTTATCAAAAAAGGGGTTTATTCGGCCAAGCAAGTCTGAATGGGGATGTCCCGCCTTGTTTGTGAAGAATAAGAAAGAGGGCATGTTGAGAATGTGCGTAGATTACAGGCCACTCAACACTGTAACCATAAAGAATAAGTATCCCTTGCCTCATATTGATGTTCTGTTTGACCAATTATCCAAGGCCAAGGTGTTCTCAAAAATAGATTTGAGATCCGGTTATCATCAGATCAAGATTAGGCCATAGGATATACCGAAAACTGCATTTTCCACCAGATACGGGTTGTATGAGTATCTTGTCATGTCCTTTGGCTTGACAAATGCTCCTGCATACTTTATGTTTTTGATGAGTACAGTTTTCATGCCAGAATTGGATAAGTTTGTGGTAGTGTTCATCGATGACATTCTGGTGTACTCCGAGAACAAGAAAGATCATGAAGAGCATCTGAGAACTATCTTGACCAGACTTAGGGATCATCAACTATATGCTAAGTTTAGCAAATGCGAATTCTGGTTGAAGGAAGTTCCTTTCCTTGGTCACATTCTGTCAGAGAATGGGGTTTCAGTCGATCCAAGTAAGGTGCAAGAAGTTATGAATTGGAAAGCACCGACCACAGTTCCTGAGATTAGAAGTTTCTTAGGACTAGCGGGTTATTACCGTCGCTTTATACCAGATTTCTTGAAAATTGCCAAACTGATGACAAGTCTCCTACAGAAGGATCACAAGTTTGTGTGGACAGAGGAGTGTGAAGCAGCTTTCCACACTTTGTAGGAACTGTTGACCACTGCTCCTGTTCTAGCACAACCAGATATCGAGAAACCATTTGATGTGTTTTGCGACGCATCGAAGACTGGATTGGGCTGTGTTCTTATGCAAGAAAGGAGAGTCATTGCTTATGCATCACGTCAATTGAGAAAGCACGAGGTCAACTATCCAACACATGATCTTGAACTTGCTGCAGTTGTGCACGCCCTAAAAATTTGGAGACATTATCTACTTGGTAATGTGTGCAACATTTTCACAGATCACAAGAGTCTTAAGTACATCTTTACCCAACCAGAGCTAAACATGAGACAGCGCAGATGGTTGGAATTGATCAAGGATTACAACTTAAATGTGCAATATCATCCTAGAAAGGCCAATGTAGTGGCAGATGCTTTGAGCAGAAAGTCACATTACTTGAATGTACAGCCATTACTTGAAGATGGGTTCGATCTAATGCATCCTGCTATGTTACATAGTATTCAGATTAGTTGCTCTTTGGAGAGTAAGATAATAGAAGGCTAGAAAACAGACAAGGGGATATTCCACATCAAAGAGAAAATAAAAGAAAAGTCGTCTCCACACTTTAAAGTGGATGAACAGGGCGTGTTGTGGTTTGACGACCATCTTGTGGTTCCCAAGGATCGAGAGCTTAGGAATAAACTCATGGATGAAGCTCACCTTTCTAAGCTATCTATCCATCCCGGAAGTAGTAAGATGTATCAAGAACTAAGATCTCATTATTGGTGGACCAAAATGAAAAAAGAAATTACAGCATATGTTGTCAGATGTGACACATGTTGTCGAGTGAAAGCCATCCACATGAAACCTACCGGTATGTTGCAACCCTTATCAGTCCCTAGTTGGAAGTGGGACGATATAAGTATGGATTTTATCACGGGTTTGCCCACTACTCAAAAAGGACATGATTCGATTTGGGTAATTGTGAACCGTCTTACCAAGACCGCTCATTTCTTGCCAGTCAAAACAGATTATCGACCACCTCAATATGCTGAGAAGTATATCGCAGAAATTGGAGGTTGCATAGTATACCAAAGACCATAGTATCTGATAGAGGCTCATAGTTCATGGCTCACTTTTGGGAACATTTACACAAAGGCTTAGGAACTAGTTTGATTCGCAGTACCGCTTATCATCCTCAGACAGATGGTCAGACTGAACGAGTGAATGCTGTTTTGGAGGATATGTTAAGAGCCTATGTATTGTCTTCTAAGGGATCATGGGAGTCATGGTTACCGTTAGCTAAGTTTTCTTATAATAATAGTTATCAAGAAAGCATCAAGATGGCTCCCTTTGAAGCTTTATATGGCAGAAAATGTAGAACACCATTGAATTGGGTCGAGCCTGGAGATAGAAGGTATTATGGCATTGACTTTGTAGAAGAAGCCGAGAAGAAAGTTCGTATTATTCAGCAGAATATGAAAGCTGCCCAATCACATCAAAAAAGTTATGTAGACAGAAGAAGGAGACCCCTTGTGTTTGAAGTTGGTGACTATGTTTATCTGAAAGTCACGCCAATGAAGAAGAAAAGGTTTGGAGTCCGAAGAAAGCTTGCCGCGAGATTCGTAGGACCATACAAGATCTTGGAACAAAGAGGTTCGGTAGCCTACAAGTTAGAGTTACCTGAGACAATGAGTACCGTTTTCCCAGTTTTCCATGTATCACACCTCAAGAAATGTTTGCGTGTTCCGGAGGAAAGAATAGAACCTCGAGGTATCCAACTCGAATCAGATTTGGTGTATCGTGAGCAACCAGTCCGGGTGTTAGACACTAAGGAACATGCTACTCAGAATAGTGTGGTGAAAACATACAAGATACAGTGGGATCATCATGATGAGGGAGATGCAACTTGGGAAACAGGAGAGTATCTACAAAAAGCTTATGAAGATTTTTATAACAAATGGTTCGTAACCCAAATCTCGGGATGAGATTTTTATAAGAGGGGAGGGATGTAACACCCCGGTGTTATGCCTGCATATAGGCACTGCAAATCATACATATCATGCATCATCAAGCATCCTAATCATACATGCCTAATCATGTAAATAACAATTGAAACACTGCTTCGAAACATATGAAACATGTTGTGAAACCTGAATGTTGCATACATTTGTTAGAATGGTTTTGCCCTGATTTTGCTTGCTAGGTTAGTAAAACATGTTTGGCTACTATTGTAAATCATCTAGGATTATTTAGTTCAATTTTTGGAGCAAGCTTTGTATTCAAATTAATTCAAAATTTTGCTTCCAAAGTAATTTCCCGAAAATTAGGGTTTTGAGTTAAACATGGACTTTGATTTTACAATTCAAAATCTAGAAAGAATTTGGCTTTGGTCATAAAAGCAAAGTTGTAGAGAATTAAATTTTAATCAACTTTCATTTTTGGTACATTCTCAAAAGATGTCATTTTCTTGCTTAAAATAATATTTGAAAGTTGGCATTTAAAAATTCCTTGAAAATACAAATGAAAAAGGGCTTTTTCTCCTTCGCGGGCCGCCGCCTCGCTTCTGGCCCACGGCCGAAGCCGGCCCAGCCAGCCTCTCGCCGCGCCGCGCGCCTCGCCTTGGCCCAGCCCAGCCCAGCGCCGCGCCTGGCCTGCCTTCGCGCGCGCCTGCCCGCTGACGCGCCGCGCCGCACCCGACCACGGCAGAGCTTGCCCGCCGCGTGGCGGCCATGCGCCGTCGACGCCGCCGCGCGTCGCAACCGGCCTGCGCCCGTGCCCACGTGCCCGCCTATTCCTGCCGAAGCCGGTGCGCTCGCTCGCTCACTCCCGCGCTGCTTCTCCTCTCCGCCAGCACCGCGCGCACTCGCTCTCCTCCTCGCCGCGCCACCGCACCCGCCGGCCAAATTCACCGCGCCTTCTCCACCGCGGCCAGCAATCACGCGCCCACAGTTCTGCCTCGCTCTCCGGCACGTCGTGCTCGCACCCGTGCCGACTTCCGAGCTCAGGTAGCGCCATCTCGAGCTTCGCCACCGTCGGCCATGGCGCCGCTGTGCTCGGCCGCCGTGGAAGTCGCCCTTCCTTCTCTTCTCCACCCTGCCTAGCTACCTTCCCGCCTTCGCCATCTTCTCGCAAGCCTCATGCTCCCGCTAACTCGCCCTGTCACGGCCGGCAATGGCCACCGGCCTCGTGGCCGAGCCGCGCCGCCGCGACGTCGCAGCACCGGCGTGGCCTCTGCCTCAGCCGAGCCAGGCCGAAAGGCCATGGGCCGACGCCCTGCCGGGCCATCTCCCCCTTCCATTCGCTCGGGCCGCGCAGGCCAAATGTGGCCGTGGGTCGATTGAATCCAGCGGGCTGGCCCAGTAGAAATAGGATGAATTGTTTTCAATTTATTCTTTATTATTTAAAAATAGAAATGGTTTGAAAAATGTTTGGATACTCAAAGTTGCTCCAAATCTATTGAAATAAATTTGTCTAGGTTACTTATCATCAGATCTACTTGGGAAAATTATTGCATGTCATTTTTGAGATACTTTGCTGTAGAATTTTATTTAATCATGTATATTGCTGATAACTTGAAAAATATGTAGAAAAATCTATAGGCTTTAGAAAAATATGATTCCAAGTTTGTTAATCTTCTTATGTCATGTACTTCCTAGGAAAAATATGTTTCATGCATGTGCTATGGGAAAATTTTGAGGTGTAGTTCAAGTACCTTTAATGGCTGATTTTTGTTATTTTAGTTAGAGAGCAAACTTTGTATAAAACATTAATGTGATAATTTTTGTATAGTCATTGTATGCTATGAAGAATATAGGAAAAATACTAACTCTGTTGTTTGACACTTTTCACAGTACAAAGTATTTTCTTGTACATAATCATGCCATAGCTTGTTATTTTTGTGTAGGCTAATCCACTCATTCAAATACCATGAAAATCTGATAGTAAACTACTTAGGGTAGTACTATGCTGTAGTAATTTTCTAAGATTTTTCTAAGCAATAAAAATAGATATTGCTATTCAAACCTATTATTAATTAGGGTTTAATTAAGTGTTGCTTTTTGTGGGATTAAGAAATTAGTAAAGCTTTGGTGTATCTTTGAAGCATTTAATAAAATATGTTGACTTAACATATTAGTAGTAGAAGAGAATGCAGTAGATGACATGTGCTTGTAGTATATTTTCTTGGATGATGTTGACTACCTCGCATTCAAACATATCCATTGTATTCATCTCATCCGATGCACCAATTGCATAAGCACTTACGCACATTGCATCATACAGGATCGCAAACCGAGAACCCAGTTGTCATACCCGAGGAGCCCGAGGAGCAGTTCGAGGTACAGCCGTAGGAAGTGCCCAAAGCCGACGAGGAGGACGTTGAGGAACTTTCGGAGTGCCCCGATCACCGTCCGAGCTCCTTCGAGAGAGGCAAGCCCCGGAGCATTTTCTCCTGGTTTGCAATTATTAATTCAATACTTTACTTTAATTGATGCATTATGTTCAGGAGTTGTTTGCAACCGTTGCTGCATTATACCTTGTCTACCTTTGTTATACTATATCCTTGTTACCCGGGTATCCGCAGTCGAGTCAATGCTTAGCTGGCTTAGACCGGTAGAAGTCGGGTGATTTCCTGTCACCTGCGAGCTATAGGTGGTTACCTAGATCTGCTTGGATGACTATGAAGTCATGGTATAACTAAGTGTTAAATGAAATTGAGACCAGACGGAGACTTGCAGAGTTTTGGACTGTAGTGTTTCTGTCTGTGTCAATTAAGGACCGGCCGTTGTTGGGCCTCGAGTCATGTTGAACGCATGCCTTACATTTAGCTGGCCGGATAAAGTACCTTCTGACCACGAAGCTGGGAGATTATTCGGGCCGAGTAGATTGCCCGCAGCGCACTGTGCCGGAGCAGGTGTGGTAGGACACGGGGGCGAGATGATAAGACCAAAGTGCAGTCGGTCGGCCCCCGAGTACATGTGGTTCCTAGCAAACTCGAGATTCCTGGATAGTTGACTCGGTGATCAATATCTCACTTTAGCAGGTGAGTGAGGTTTGTGTAAGGAATAAATCACCGGCTGGTTAGGAATCGATTCGAATCGCCATCGCTCCTGGATAGTGAGCACTTGACTTGAGTTACTTCATCGTAGTAAATGTTTATGGAACACTTGGACAGTTATAGTGAATATGATAGGATGGAAGTTGTTTAATGATCATTGGTTATCATTATCTGCTTAATTATATGTTTGCTCTAGTATAGGTGCAAATCTAGTCGACAGGTTAATAATAATTAAATTGACAATAATGCTTTTAGGAAGGTTCTTGAAAGGCTAAAAATGCTTCTTTTGTAAATGAGTCAGCTACCCTACTATAAAGCCCTTCATAATCCTTGGTGTCACTTATTTTTGGTTATGTTGGATAAGTCTAGCTGAGTACCTTCTCGTACTCAGGGTTTTATTCCCACTTGTTGCAGATGGGCAGATGTATTACGGCTACTGTATCAACTGCCTTTATCCTGCGATGGGTGATGCTTAGGACCATGGGCATGGTCATTCCTTATGTCTCGTCTGATGCTTTTGTTGGAGATGATCATTCGCTGGCACTATATTTGAACTCCACGTGAGTGTGTGTGTGGTTTGAACAAATGGCTTCCGCTACTTTTATTCGAACTTGTTTTGTAATAACTATGTTGAAACTCTGATGTATCTGAGATTGCGAACTTTTATGTAATATGTGACGGTGACCACTAAACTTATTATGATCTTGGCTGGAATGGAAGTTGGTTTGAAATCCTTCGTGATTTCACGGACTACCGGGTTATACGGGCTTAAGTTTGCTAAATCGTCTGCTCTGGCGGATGATTTTCTTACTTAATTTCGTATAATTGGTCGGTTCTGTTACACGTCCGGTCAGTATTTGACCCTCCATTTACTTCCAACTCTCGATCATATGTGAATGAAGTTTGCTCCAATGGATCTTAGGCATATTTAGGAGCTACCTAGTGCTAGTTTTAACAAGTGTGCACCACACCTAACTCACTAGACTCACCTAGGTCAAGCTACCCATCCATACCCCCCTTAATAGTATGGCCAAAGGAAAAACAAAGTCCTAAACTACTCTAAGTGTCTCTCCAAGTCCAATTGACACTTAGAACTAGTCATCCTTAACCTTGTCGTCCATCCTTTGAAAACTGAAATGATTTTTATCATAGGGGCATGACCACCTTGATTGCCCAATCGATCTCCATTACCATGACCTAACTTAATTGCCTCTGCAAAACATATGTTAGTCATAGTAATCTTGTATTGTCATTTATCACCGAAACCCAACTAGGGGCCTAGATGCTTTCAATTGACTAGTGCAAACTTTAGCAAAGTTAAGATTTTCTTGCACAATTTCATCATAAGAAGGTAGCTCATCATCACTATCACTGTCATTGTCACTATCACTAGGGATAGGCTTTTTGTTATCTCATGCCATAAGGCACACACGTGATGTGCTTGATGATGAGTGCTTGTGGCCTCGCCTCTTGTGATGGTCTTCTTCTTCACTTAAAGAATCATCCCGTGACCCTATTGATGTGAGGGCTTTGTCCTTGCACGCCTTTTTCTTTGTCTTGGGTGTGGGCTTGTTTGGACAAACTTCCACAAAGTGCCCCAACTCACCGCATCCATAGCATCCTTTCTTTCTTTACTCATTTCTTTGATTAGTGAAGATGAAATCTTGAATTTGGATGGGCACACCCTTGACATTGAGCCTTTGGATCATCTTCTCCACCTTGTTGATAAGTTTGATTGATTTTTCATCAAGGTAGGAGGTGGAGGAGGAAGATTGATCATCATCACTTAAATCATCATCATTATCATCATCATCATCATCATCATCATCATCATCCTCATTTTCTTCTTCATCTTTACTTGAGGAGCTTCAGCTTGAGCTTGTCTCAACTTGCTTGCCCTTCATCTTCTTTTTCTCACTACATGTGAGAGCTTTGCCTTTGCTTGATGATGAGGCTTCTTCTTGACCCATCTTCCATGACATTTCAAATGCCACTATCTTGCCAATGACTATGGCCGGGGTCATGGTGCTCAAGTCCTCCATGTTGTGAAGGATGGTAATGATGCTTGCATATTTCTTTTGTGGTAGCATGGAGATGATCTTCGTCATGATGTCCGCATCATCTAGTTTCGTTAATCCTATTGAATGGAGCTCATTAATAATTAGATTCAAACGAGAATACATATCACGAACATGCTCATCATCATTCATTTTAAAGGAATCATAATTTTGTTTAGCTAGATAATGTTTTTACTCACAGACATTAGTTGTGCCGTCATGAAGCTCTTGGCGTTTTAACCAAATTTCATGTGCCATATTGAAAGTGAACACTTGGTTAAACACATCAATGCTAAAAGATTCAAACAAGCAATTTTTAGCTCTAGCATTGAAATGAATTTCTTTTTCTTCACTCTTTGTGCGTTTATCGAGATTCTTAATGGGTTTCATCCCGTCACGAGTGACTCTCCAAACACCCAAATCTATAGCCTCAAGGTGACAAGCCATTCTAGCTTTATAGTAGGGGAAATTAGTGCCATCAAAGTGTGGAGGCCTAGAGATATCCATCCCAACCACTCTAAATAGCGTTGGCTCAACGGCGGTGAAGCCAAAGGTCCAAATTGAGCCAACTGGCTCCGATACCAATTGAAAGGGGACCGTGATGCCTAAGAGGGGGGGTGAATTAGGCAACTTAAAAGTCTAACTCTAACTAAGGCCTCTAATTTCACCTAGTCAAAACCTATGCAGTAAAGTAATCTATCTAAATGTGCAATTACGGTCTTGCTAGGTGTGTTGCTATCTCTATCGCAAAAAGGAGTTAAGCAACCTAGGTTCCAATCCTATCAACTAGCCTATCACTAAGCTAGGAAAGTAAAGCACACACCAAGATTGTAATGTAAATGCGGAAGGTAAAGAGTAAGGTAGAGATATGCAAACTCCCATCGATGACTCTGGTATTTTTACCGAGGTATCGAGAAGCATGCAAGCTTCTCCCTAGTCCTCGTTGGAGCCCCTCACAAGGAATCTCTCGCAAGGGCCAAGCTCCTAGTCGGGTAACTCCGTGGATAGCCTCGGGCCTTCCCCACGCGCAAGTGGGTCTCCGACGTGCCTTCCGGCAAGCCTCTCCCGGATGCTCCCCGCCATCTTCACTATCAAGCTTCCAGCCAAAACATCACGGGCATTGTTCCCTCCGGTACATGGTGGTAGCCACACCACAAACGCGGTTGGTGTGATCTCACAAGACTACAAGCCCCTCTGATGTACAACAATAGTGCGCGCAAGCACCGAGTGGTAAGAGGTATGCAAACCTCACTAAACACTAGGTCTAAACCTAGAGCAAGCGCATAAGCGGTGTTCTAATCAACCTAAGCACTTCGCAAAGCACCTAGGCAAATCACCTAATGAATCACTAAGCACAATGCAAGTGGAGATCACTAAAATGGTGTATTAACACCCTTTGTATGTTTTCTCAGCTCCACTATACTCAAATGGCCAGTTGGGGTCTATTTATAAGCCCAATTGAGAAAGTAGCTATTGGGGATGAAACTCAGCTTTCTGCTACTGACCGAACGCTGCTGTCGTCCCGACCGGACGCTGCGTCCGGTCGTCCCGACCGTTGAAGCTAGCGCGTTGATTGGACTTGGAATTGAGTCCGGTCACTGTCGATTGGACACGTCCGGTCATGCTGGCGCCGCTCTGGAACCTCTCTACACTCGATCGGACGGTATAGTTCCAGCGTCCGGTTGATCACCCTCCAACGTCTGGTCAGTGCTGAGCTATTGTCGCGATAGTGAATAGTGTCATCATCGTGTCTAGTCGCTTTAATCCTCAGCGTTCGGTCGCTGCTGCTGACGCCTGCTGTTGCCGAGCATCTTGATCGGACGCGTTCGGTCGCTATAAGGGCCGCGCTCGGTCACCTATGTGAAGCTCGTTTCTTTGCAATCTTGCGTCCGGCTTGGTTCCTATCTTCGTGCTTAGACTTTGCTTGATATCTTGGGTCTTCTCTTGTGCTTCTAGGGTCTTGCTTATGGTGTTGATCGTGGGATTATCATGTCGTCTTCGTCCAAGTCACGCCTTGCACCCTATTGAACTACAAAACAATTACTTATAAATTTATTAGTCCAATTTAGTTGTGTTGGTCATCAAACACCAAAATCTAAAGTAAATAGGCCTAGGGTCCATTTTCCTTACTGGAGGATATAAAGATGACCCACAATCTGTCAAGTTACTGGATCGATTAGCTTTGACAATGTCCACTAAGCAGGGTTACTCCTTAACTGATGGAGTCATTAGATACTAGGGTAGGATATGGATTGGCAATAATGTCTTAGCTCAGCAGCATGTGGTGCAATCACTTCATAACAGTGGGATTGGATGACACTCTGGATTTCATGCAACATATCAGAGAGTCAAGAACCTATTTGCCTGGCCAAAGATGAAGGATACTATTCAGAAGTATATCAAGGAATGTACTATGTGTCAACAAGCTAAAACTGAAAGGGTAAGACTTCCGGGTCTTTTGGCACCCTTACCTGTTCCTGATCAAGCTTGGTTTGTTGTGAGCCTAGATTTTGTGGAGGGCCTGCCAATGTCATATAGATTCAATGCTATTCTCGGTGTAATTGACAAGTTCACTAAGTATGGGCATTTCATTCCCCTTGCACACCCTTTCACTGCTCTGCAAGTTGCACAATTGTATATGGATAATTTATACAAGTTACATGGATTGCCTCAAGTCCTTATTTCTAACAGAGACAAGATCTTCACTAGCTCTGTGTGGCAAAGTTTATTCACGCTGACAGATACACAATTGCACATGTCTTCTTCATATCATCCATGGTATGATGGACAGACTGAGAGGCTAAATCAATGTCTAGAAGCAGTTTTGAGGTGTAATGTACAATCTTGTCCAAAACAATAGAGCAAATGGCTACCCTTGGTAGAATTTTGGTACAATACATCATACCACACAGCTCTGGGGAGAACACCCTTTGAAGTACTCTATGGGCATCCACCCAGTCACTTTGGAATAGTCAATGCTGATGTCTGCCACCCTACTGAATTAGATGAGTGGTTATCTGAGAGGCAGCTTCTAAATCAAGTCATTCAGCAACAGTTAACTCGGGCTAGCCATAGAATGAAACAACAAGCTGATCGACATAGATCTGAGAGGGAGTTTGATGTTGGTGACATGGTGTATCTCAAGGTTCAGCTTTACATTCAAACAATTGTTGCAAACCGGGCGATTCAGAAACTGGCTTATAAGTATTTTGGGCCATTCAAGATATTGCAGAGGATTGGCAGTGTCGCATATAAGTTGGATCTACCTGCAATAGCTAAGATTCATTCAGTGATTCTTGTCTCTCAGTTGAAGAGGCATGTACCACCGTCAGTGGTGGTTTCTGAAGCTTTGATTGATCTAGCTTTGGTGCTTAAACCTATACATATTGTTGATTCTTGGCTGACCAGGACAGGTACCGCTAATCATACTGAGCTGTTGGTCCAGTGGGTAGGATTGCCAGAAAAGCTAATAACTTGGGAAGAAGCCTTTGATTTGTGGCGTCGACATCCTGATGCTCTAGCTTGGGGTCAAGCTGGATTTGAAGGAGTGGGTACTATTATGTGTCGGAAGAGAAACAAGAGCGGGAAGAGAAGAAAGAACAAGGAATGAAGCTTGGGCCGCGGAAGATGGATTCATTTGGGCCGTCTGACATCTTGGGCCGATGGCCTGGTTCGAGAAGTATAAGAAGCAGTCTGTTGTGTAGGCGCGGGCATCAAACCCGTTGTAACCGAATTCCCCAACTAACTCTACTCTGTTGCTTCCCAATCCTAGAACTCTGTTCTTGCTACCTATCCTGAGTTCCGTACTTTCTATCCCGAAATCTATCCATTCTTGTATCGGATTTTATCATTTGGTTATCCTGCAACCCTAGTTACCTGAGTTCGTATCATCACTGCACCCGGCTTCTTTGGTAGCAGCACCATGAAAGCTCTATTAACCCTTTAATTTATAGATCGATATTGCAGTCATAGAACCCTTGTAGGAACTTCATCACTGGTGCTCGCGTTGTAGGCAAAATTGCATTGTAGAAACTCGGCCCAAAACCATCTGGACCGGGAGCACTATTGCGGTCCTTTCCTTTTATTGCTGTCCAAGCTTCAACTGCAGTGAAAGGAGCAGTGAGGGCTGTGGTTGTTGTGGGCAGACCTGTGTAAAGTGACTGAAGATTGAAATTCCAGTTTGCGCTGACTGTTTGATTCATCAGACTTGTAAAGTAGGCTGTCAGTGCTTCCACCTTCCCTTGATGGTGAGTGATCTGCGTACGACGTACCATTGACCTGTATTTCCCTAATGAGGTTCCTTCTCATATGGGCGTGACTGTGGAAGAAATCGGTGTTTGCATCACAGACTCTTTGATTGCTCTTCTTTTGCCTCACTGTTTCCAATATGCTGCTTTCTCTTTTAGTGCCAATGCTAGCCTTTCTTGGCAGATTTATCTGACCAGTAGACAAAAAACGGTCTTCCTCAAGATAATCGAACAAGAGAATTAGAAATTTGCAGTTGTGGATGAGCCAGACTGGCGCTCTGTTGCGTTTAGCCCATACCTTTACCGCGGTTCGAGCTGACTTGAGGCAAGCAACGAGTTGGTCAGCAGCGTCAGCGCAGCGAGGGGCGTCATGCTAGGCCAGGAGAACTGCAGGAAGGAGGTTGGTGTTTTGGAGCTAGTAATTTTCGAAGCGGAAGATGCAAGAGCGGGGTATTTGCAATGATGGGAGTATGGTCTGATGTAGGGCGGGGGAAGGGGTTGAGGGAGGTGTCGGGGAATTTAGCACATTGATCCATGTTAACCAACACCCGATCAAGGCGGGCGAGGGTTGGGTGGTCTCGTTTGTTCGACCAAGTAAAACGACGTCCGAGAAGAGGGAGCTCATGAAATTCGAGATGGTCTATGGCTTGGGACACACCGGCTGTGTTTTTCTCCTCCGAACAGCGGACCAAATTGAAGTCCCCGGTAATGATCCACGGGCCAGTGAAAACATGTTTGAGGTTTTTAAGGCATTGGAGAAAATGTTCAGAATGTCTATGATCAGAGGGAGCATACACATTTGTGACTGTAATTGAGAAATCTGAAACCGTAGAGGGAAGGATGTAGAGAGCGAGTATTGACAGCTAGTGACTGAGTCCAGCGTGAGCTGTCTCTCATCCCACGCTGTGAGGATGCTGCCACGCGAACCCTCCGCGTTGATCAGCTAAAAGTTGTTTGCTAGTTTTGAAGGGAGGAAGGA